>NW_025918797.1:0-318729 GCF_907164915.1 Impatiens glandulifera
AACCACCTTGATTAATTTCTAAACTAGCCTAACCATAACATGTTGTATAAATTATATATAAATATGTAAAAATAATTGCACAAGAAGGAGATCCGAATTAAGGTTCTTAAAATTAAGAGTTTACTTAAAATAGATGATTGTAAACTCGTAAAATCGAAAGTTTATTTGAAATTGTAAAAGTCAAATTTGAAAAAAATATTAGTTATATGTTATTTTTTATATATAATTAAGTATTTTATACCTTAATTATTTTTAAAATTTTATATATTTAAATATAAATTAATTAAAAATAATAATAAAAAAATAATACTATAAATTAATTATATTAATTTATTTGAATAAATAATAAATTTTATTTTGTAATTTATAAATACAATTTTTTTGTATGTAAAATGGTATAAAATCGTAAAATCAATTAAATTTATTTATTTAAGAGTTTATCTAAAATTAGACTATTATCATTTTTTAAAATAGTAAGATTTTAAAAATTAACTCGATATTTTTTATCCACAACTAAACAATGTAAAAATATATATTTAACAAATACATATAAACTACACATATATCCAATTCAATTGAGTTTGATATAGTTTTTATATACACATTTATCAAATAAATAAAAAAAAATTGTTTTAACCGGTCAATCTATATATTTTTTCAACATTAAATCAACTATATTTGTTCATCTTCCACTTACTCTTTTGCATTAATGGTTTAGGTTTAGAAACCCATAATTGTCTCATTTTTAAATAGAATGCAGCCAAGAAAAATAAAGTGTATAACTTTTGGATAAGCTAAATCACTTGGAATGATGTTATGGTTTCACCTAACTATGAATACAATAATAATATTATTGTTATTAATTAATGTTGTCTTTTAACAGGTAAAATTAGGTAATAGTACTCAACTAACCATGTTATAAAGTATTAATTGTCCCATCACTTTTATATTTATTAGATCAGATCAACATTTTAAAATTATTATCTTTATTTTCAGATGTGAGTACAAAGAATCAAAAGATGAAAATGTAACCAAAAAAAAGTGAAAGTAGATGTTAGCATCACATGATCACAAGGCAAACAGTCCAAATAAAAAAGGACAAGTGAAAGTTGAAACATCCATATGACAACTGTAAAAATGAAAATTAGGACTCATGATTCAACTCTTTATCTCCCATTGAGCTCTTCAAATATGATTGAATGGATCTTTTATAGAAACCTCTCATTCCAAATAGCTAACCAAATGATGATAGTGATATGAATTGTCAACCCTTTTGAGTAATTTATTAGTCATTAATATAAAATCTCCTTTTTTTAGAATGTATTTAATAAGAATGTTAATGGTGGATTGCTTGACAAGAGAGGAACAAAAGAGTAATTGAGAATAAAGTTCGTCCAGCTAGATTTCTTCAGAGTTTCTCTTATCACCATTTCTTGGCAGAAATTCATAACAGAAAACCGATCATCTCAGCCTGATGTATTATTGATTTTTTTAATGAACTCCAAAGGAGATAGTTCATTCTTCGTGCTCGACTTGGCGCATTGAAACTCGTGGACATAATTTCTTTTTTGGTTTTCTTGTCTTTTTAGTTTTCTTGTCGTTATATTTATCTATTTTTAATAAATCTAATAAATTTAATATATTAGAGATTCCTAAATTAGTGAATCTCAATATAATAAATATAATCAATTTAATATAATATTGGAGATTTCTAAATTAGTTGATCACAATATGATAATCTTGTATATATATTTTAAAATTTTTGAATGAGAATAACAGCGTATTGTATTCCTTTATGGTATCAGAGCCTATGTTTTTTTTTTCTCTTATCTCTTCTGTTGCGCCCTAACATAATGGTCCATTTTCTCTTTTACCTTCATATTCTCTTCAATCACTTTTCTTTTCTGATGACGAGTAGCAAACAAAAATTTTACTTGGCCCTTGTTTTTTCCAACATCAAGAATCACGTCGCTATTGTTCTTGAGTTGGAAAACGTTCAATACACGACATGGGCAGAGTTGTTCAAGATCCATGCTCGTTTTCATCGGGTCCTTCATCACATCATCTCGCTGGTCCATATTCTACCGCCACCATCGACGGATGAAGAGGCTAACTTTCGATGCCAATGTCCTTTAGTGGATCTATGCCACAATCTCACATGATCTCCTTCACACAATCTTGGAACCAGACTCTACAGACGAACAATTATGGACACAGCTAGGTGAGATTTTTCAAGATAACTTTCATTCTCGTGCGGTTTCCCTTGAGCAAGATTTTTCCATCACTATCATGGTAGATTTTCCCGGGGTCTCGGTTTATTGTCAACGTCTTGAAGTCCTAGACAATCAATTGAAGGGCGTCGATAGCCTAGTCTTGAACGATCGCCTCGTATTGTAGTTGGTCGTGGGCCTGACGGAGGGATACAACGGGGTCGCAACGTCACTCCGGTAGAGTGATCATTTGCCTTAGTTCTACTAAGCGCGCTCCATGTTGATTTTGGAGGAATCTAGCTTGGCGAAGCGGGTGGCCTTTGTTTCGGCACCGACATTGGATGTAGCTCTTGTCTCTGACAAGTCTGGGGCGAATGGGTCACAACTTATGTCATCGTGTGGATCTCGGCAAAAACCAAAGAAGAAGGACTCTCGTAACGGGGGTCGATCGGGGCAATCCTAGTACCATGTCCAAACTCAACCTCCTTCTCACTGGCCGCCACAATAGGTTGGTCATTCAGACCCACCATCATTGTCTTGGTAGTAGCTATGGGCTTCTCCTCCATTCTCGTATCCAACGGCTCAATGTAAGAGACCTCCTTTTAGCCCTCGTTCGTCGACGCCACAATAGCAGTCGGGTCTCCATGCCCTGCGTCCGCAAACATACATGGCTCAGTTTCCACCAACTCCGATGGACATTGAAGCGGCCGTGTATACCCTTGGTATTACGTCTCCTGATCCAACATGGTACATGGACACTAGTGCGACGTCCCACATGAGATCTCAACAAGGTACCCTCTCGTCTTATTTCAATTCAAGCATTAAACATGATATTCTTGTGGGAATAGTAATACGATTTCGGTTTCGGGTATTCAGCATACCATTATTTCTTCTTCGAATCTTAAATTTACCTTAAATAATTGGTCTACATGCTCCCGCTCTTGTTAAAATCTAGTTTCTATTCGTAAATTCACTAGGGATAATTTTGTGTTTGTTGAATTTTATCATTTTGGGTTTTTCTGTTAAAGATTTTCGAACGGGGACACATCTAATGAGATGCGGCAGTCAAGGAGATCTATATCCGGTCACAATTGGGAGACATGTGTCGTCTTCTATTTTTGATGCTTTGTCGCCATCCTTGTGGCATAGTCGCCTAGGTCATTCTGACAACTCTAGTTTTGAATCTCTTATATTAAATAAATTAATTCACTATGATAAACAACATGTTTCTCATATTTGTCGTTCATGTTCATTGAGAAAACATGTTCGTTTTCCGTTTAAGGTTTCTACTTCGACTTCTTTATTATCCTTTGACATCATTCATAATGATGTATGAACGTCTCATGTGTTAGGTTCTACGGGCCATAAATATTATGTTTTGTTTCACGATGATTTTTCGTCTTTTTGTGGACTTTCCCTTTGTCTCATAAATCTCAAGTGTTTGGTGCTTTCTTACAATTTCTTTACTCCGGTAGAGTGATCATTTGCCTTAGTTCTACTAAGCGCGCTCCATGTTGATTTTGGAGGAATCTGGCATGGCGAAGCGGGTGGCCTCTATTTCGGCACCGACGTTGGATGTAGCTCTTGTCTCTGACAAGTCTGGGGCGAATGGGTCACAACTTATGTCATCGTGTGGATCTCGGCAAAAACCAAAGAAGAAGGACTCTCGTAATGGGGGTCGATCGGGGCAATCCTAGTACCATGTCCAAACTCAACCTCCTTCTCACTGGCCGCCACAATAGGTTGGTCATTCAGGCCCACCATCATTGTCTTGGTAGTGGTTATGGGCTTCTCCTCCATTCTCGTATCCAACGGCTCCATGTAAGAGACCTCCTTTTAGCCCTCGTTCGTCGACGCCACAATAGTAGTCGGGTCTCCATGCCCTGCGTCCGCAAACATACATGGCTCAGTTTCCACCAACTCCGATGGACATTGAAGCGGCCATGTATATCCTTGGTATTACGTCTCCTGATCCAACATGGTACATGGACACTAGTGCGACGTCCCACATGAGATCTCAACAAGGTACCCTCTCGTCTTATTTCAATTCAAGCATTAAACATGATATTCTTGTGGGAATAGTAATACGATTTCGGTTTAGGATATTCGGCATACCATTATTTCTTCATTGAATCTTAAATTTACCTTAAATAATTGGTCTACATGCTCTCGCTCTTGTTAAAATCTAGTTTCTATTCGTAAATTCACTAGGGATAATTTTTTGTTTGTTGAATTTTATCATTTTGGGTTTTCTGTTAAGGATTTTCGAACGGGGACACGTCTAATGAGATGTGGCAGTCAAGGAGATCTATATCCGATCACAATTGGGAGACATGTGTCGTCTTCTATTTTTGATGCTTTGTCACCATCCTTGTGGCATAGTCGCCTAGGTCATTCTGACAACTCTAGTTTTGAATCTCTTATATTAAACAAATTAATTCACTATGATAAACAACATGTTTCTCATATTTGTCATTCATGTTCATCGAGAAAACATGTTCGTTTTCCGTTTAAGGTTTCTACTTTGACTTCTTTATTATCATTTGACATCATTCATAGTGATGTATGGACGTCTCATGTGTTAAGTTCTACGGGCCATAAATATTATGTTTTGTTTCACGATGATTTTTCGTCTTTTTGTGAACTTTCCCTTTATCTCATAAATCTCAAGTGTTTGGTGCTTTCTTACAATTTCGGACACTCGTCAAAATCCAATTTGAGAGAGATATAATTTTTTTTCAATGTGATAATGGGAGGGAATTCGATAATCATTAATTTATGGAATTTGCGTCCACGCATGGGATGACTTTTCGCTTCTCATGTCTCACACTTCGTCTTAGAACGGCAAGGCAAGAGACAGTTTCGTACTTTCAATAATATGATTCGTACATTAATCATTCATGCCAGGATACCCACCTTATTTTGGCATCATGCTCTCAAAATGGTCACATACCACCTAAATATTATTCCGCATAAACACGTGACATACGTTACTCCGTTACAATGTTTGTACCGCAAATCCAACGTATGACCATTTAGGCGTGTTTGGGTGTTTGTGTTACTCTCTAATTCTATCCACGACGATTCATAAACTTCTTCCACTTTCTACCTCATTGTCTTTCTTGGATACCCATCGAATCATCGAGGCTATAAGTGTTTTGACATATCAAATGATAAAATCATTATTTGTCGTCACATCATCTTTGATGAGTCTCGTTTTCCTTTTGTTGAAATTCAGTCCGTTTCACTCTCGTATGATTTTCTCAATGATCCTCCATCACCATATATGATTCATCATCAGTCTACATTTTCATATCCACCTCCTCCCCTCCCCCTCCCGTCTATCCTCCCTCTTTTCTTTGACCGGTCACTAGAAGTCAGTAGGGGGTGTTTCGGCCCGAACATATTTTTAACATTTTTTTTGTTGGGTCTAAATCTTATTTACCGCGTAACCCTGTAGTTGCCTTACAGGATCTTGTTAGGAAATGAGTCAACAATAGAAGGGGGTTGACCAGGTATTGTTAATCGCGAAAACTATCGTTTGATATTAACTTTGTTAGAAGTTAATATATATTTTATTCTTCACAAGTCTTCACAAACTTTTGAAAAAGTCAAGTGCGGAACTATTTGTTTATACTTGAAGCGGCAGATATAGAGTAGAAAGATTCGGAAAGTAAAAAACACAAGACACAAAGTTTGTTTATGGATGTTCGGAGCAAACTCTCCTACTTCACCCTTCTTCTCAGCCTTGAGAAGGATATTCATTAAAAGATTTGGTTTGAATACAAAACTTACACAAACCCAGTCGGACAACCAGAACTTAGACAATGCCTATTTCCAAACTCGTAGCACACAACACTCTGTTGAACAGAACAGATTCTGTCAACTTACAATACTAAAATCTCATACAGAAAGAACATTATGGAATACAACTTAATGATCTAGCAAACGTGTAAACCTTTAGAACTTGAAAACTTGAGCGCTTGATTACAGAAAAGCTTAAGACTCGTGAAAGTAGTGAAAACCTGATTGCTCAAAAGGTTGTTTAAAACGATGGGTGCAAATTGTCCTCTAGCTTCTTCTTAAATAGATAACACCTCAACAAACAAATATATTTCAGAGGACACCTGTCCTATTTCGGTTGGATGTGTGTCAGGGTAGTACATCAGAGAATATGATTTTGATTGTGGATGTATTGGATGAAGATAGTGCGCCGAATATTCTATGAAGAGATCGTGGTGTACTGGGAACGTACATCACATGAAATTTGAATTAGCTTGGCACGTGGCAGTCTTCTATAGGATTATCTCAACTGCTATGTCAGACCACCAATAACGGATTTGATCAAAAACGAAAGTTTTTCACAAAAGACAAACACCGAGTTTGATCAAATACCGAAAATGCTTCATAAAATCGATGTTCTAGAAGAACCGGAAGCACTTCATATAAAACCGAATTTGATCAAATACTAGAGGCGCCTTGTATAAAACCGAACTAGTTAAATACTAGAAGCGTCTTGATATAAAATCGATCTAGTTAAATATCGGAAGCGCCTTGTATAAAACTGAACTGGTTAAATACCAGAAGCGCCTTATATAAAACCGAACTAGTTAAATATCGAATGCGCTGATATAAAATCGAACTGGTTAAATAACAGAACCGTTGATATAAAACTAAACTAGTTAAATACCGGAAGCGTTGATATAAAACCGAACTGGTTAAATACCGAAAATGCTGATATAAAACCGAAATAGTTAAATACTAGAAGCGCTGATATAAAACCGAACTTGGACAAAAAACCGGACGCACTTCTCCAAAATACCAAAGATAACATAAAACCGGAAGAGTTTATCCAAAAACCGATTTGGACAAAATATTAGACGCGCTTCTCAAAAATATCGAAGATAGCATAAAACCGAAAGCGTTTATCCAAAAACTGATTTAGACAAAATACTGGATGCACATCTCCAAATACCGAAGTCAAACAGAAAATCGAACGCTTATCCAAAAACTGATTTGGACAAAATATCGGACGCGCTTCTGCAAAAACCGAAGCCGAATAAAAATCGAGCACGCTTCTGCAGAAACCGAAACCAAATAGAAAAACTGTACGCGCTTCTACAGAAACCGGAGTTGATCAAATATCGAATTTGATCAACTACCGAACAGATTCCCATTTCAATTTTCTTCACTTTGACCCTACACAAAATCAATAACACTACTTAGTTTTATTGATACACTTAAAATTAATCAAAAACTTTAACTTAACAATTTCTCCATTTTTAATTATTTAAGCTAAATTATCAAAACCCGGTAGAATCATTATAATAAATGTCTTAGATTACTAACAATTTCTCCCTTTTTGATTATTTAAACTAAATTATCAAAACTCATTAATTTTATAACGCTGATTAATTATCCTAAGTTAATTAGCAACTTTAATTTAACAATTTCTCCCTCTTTGACTGTTTAGAATAAATTATCAAAATCAGTGATGTATATCTAGCATTTTCTCCCTTTTTGATTGTTTATCCTAAAAATGATCAAAACCAGTTATTTGACAATTTTCCCTATTTGATAACCAAGTCAAGAAATGCAATTACTCAAGAGCAAAAATTCAACAAAATCAATTCAAGGAGTTCATAATTAAAAAGACATGAATAAAAGAAGATTAGGATCCTCCCTTGTATTTCTGTCTTCGATGTCCTCCATCAATTTAGTCATAAAGTTTCCTCCAACACGACCACCAGAATCACGTTCACGCCCTCTTCCTCGTTGAACACGAGAGTCATCGCCTCGGGGAGCAGGATTTGACCTACGTTTGGAACGAGAGTTACGGTGGCAAAGATTCCCTTGGTTCGCCATTTCTTGTAGAGTGATATCGTCAGGATCATCAGCTTTAAGAGATTGTTTAGCAGCCTCAACAGTTGCATTCTCCTCATCTTAAAATATATGCGCAACTGCATCAACTTCTTCAATTCTTTTCGCTTCAGTAGCCTTGACATATTTAGTCTCTCCATGAAGGGCGAGATTCGTGTTGAAGAGGGATTTCATCCTGTTTAGTTGATTTCTCATCCTAAAGAGCTCTTGCATATTGCCCACAACGTTTTCGTCTGTGATCCTATGAGCCACAACTAGCTCAATATGCGCAGTCGATGATGATTCAAACAAGCTCTCTATTCGATCCAACCTTGAGCTGAAGAATTGAAAATCCTCTTGCCACGGAGTCAGAGCCTCCATGACAATTTGGAGAATGTCCATAGTTCTTAGAGACTCCTCTTCGGAATGGGAATGAGTAGAGAGGTGAGAGACAACAAGGACAAAACGAATAGGTGCAGGACGAGAACTAACCTAAATGGATAACTCCGGTTCTACGTTCTGGGTTAGAGCTTGAGGATGAGGTGCAAAAATTATTGCTTGAGGACCGGCCTCATCTCCAAGAACCTCATTTCTTAGTTTACGGATACAACCCGAGATTTCTTTAGAGTCGATAGACTTACTAGAAAAAGAGTTAGTAGGAGTCGGATGCTTGGACTGTTGAGCTTTAGTCTCCTTCTCCTTAGTCGCCTGCTCTTCTGGAGGAGATGATTCAGTAGCACCTGTCGGGGGAGTGTTTTCAATTAGAGGAGAATACGAGGGAACTTCATCAGCTGCGAACGATAGTTTTGAACAAGCTTGATCTCCCTCATCTTCTTTCTCACTTAATTCAGACTCAAAAAGGGTAACTCATATCGACACTTTCTCATCAGGAAATGACCCTTCTTCCCGCATAGAGTCCCAATAGCGCTCCATCTCTGCCTTAGAAAAGGGGTACTGCTCTTTAATAGATGACCGCGAATGATCACCGAAGTGAAACATTTGAAAGTGTTGTTCCTCTACAGAAGTCTTCTCCTACTCGATTAGATACTCCTTCGATGTTTCTTCTTCTCCCTCAAAATTTTTTTCAGATCTGAAGATAAATCAAACCTTGCCCTAAGGAAGTGGCATGTCATCAAAGAAATTCATTGGCTCGTCCTCATCATAATAGTTTAAGTCTGTTTGAGGAGTATGAGCTCGAGATTCATCTAAACTAGATGATTCTATGCCTGCGGTTTTATAAGCTCAAATGGTAGTTGTTGATGTTCTAATCGTCAATCTTATTGTTGATCAGTCGGATGTTCTTCCAGTCGATCAGACAAAGGAAATTGTCGTCGGCCAACCTGATGTTGTTCCTATTATCTAGTAGGAGGTTCTACCTCGAACGGGAAGTTAGGCATGTAGGAAGAGTTTAATGCTTTAATTGTTAATGAGACGTGAGAGTTGGTTCTCCGTCCAAGTGATGTTAATATTATTCGTTCTTTATGAGTCTTTACTCATAAAGACCGTGTTGATGGTTCTTTTGAGAGGCATATCGCTCGCCTTGCAGGTGATAGAAAAACTCAATAGGTTGGTGTTGATTGTGTGGAGACTTTCAGTCTTATTGTCAAACCGACCACTATTCGGTTGGTCCTCAGTCTTGCCCTATCGAAGAAATAATCAATTCACCAACTTGATGTAAACAATGTTTTTTTCAATGGCACTCTTAATGATGTTGTATACATGCATCAACCTCTTGGGTTCAGAGATTCCTCATTCCTCATCATGTCTACCATTTGAAAATATCATTGTATGGTTTAAAGCAGGTTCCTCAAGTTTGGAACAAACTCTTGACGGATTTTATGTCCACACTTAGTTTTTCTCAGACTGTTTTAGATCACTCATTGTTTGTGTTTCTCCAAGGTGAGCACATGGCATACTTGTTATTGTATGTTGATGATATAATATTGACGGCATCCTTTGACTCACTCCGACGATTCTTCATCTCTAGCTTGAGTGCAGAATTTTCTATGAAAGATTTGGGTCTCTTGCATTATTTATTGGGCATTTCGGTAAGGCTTCATGCAAATGGTATGTTCTTCTCTCAACGAAAGTATGCGTCTGAGATTATAGACCGTGCATGTATGTCATCTTGTAAGTCGTCAACTACACTGGATGATACACATCAAAACTTGGGGCTTCAGTCTCCTCTCCTCTCTTATATCAGATTCTTCTTTATACCGCAACCTAGCTGATTCTCTACAATATTTGACGTTTTCTCATCTTGTTATCACGTATGCAGTGCAACATGTTTGTCTTTTCATGCATGATCCTCGGGAGGTACACATGGAGACTTTAAAGAGAATTATTTGATATATTCAATGAACTCTTTAGTTTGGCCTTCATTTGTCTTCATCCTCTGTTACATCCCTCTTGGCTTACACTAATGTTGCCTACCTGCTTCGATTGCGGGATGTAATAAATGTAATCAATTTAATATATTGGAAATTCCTAAATTAATGAATCTCAATATAATAAATATAATCAATTTAATATATTGAAAATTCTTAAAATGAGAAAGACAACATATTGTGTTCCTTTATTTTTCATGGCATATTGTTTTGCGTTCTCTTTTAATGGACTTTGTTTTGTCATTTATTTTTCTTAAATAACATTTTTTAAAATTTAAATTATTTAGAATTAAATAAAAGAATGTTATTGTGAATAGTATAAATTGTAAATTTTATTTAATAGTTAAAAAAATGAGCGGCTCCAACAAACAAACCAATATGTGGATATTAGGATTTTCATGAAATTTGTTGCTTCACATTTCTGGCCACTAGGTTATTTTTAAACATTTAGTTTTAGGTGAATTTATTGCCTTAAAAAACCTTGTCACTAACTTTTTTTTAATATGGTTGATACTAATATCATTTTAGAACATTTAATAGTGTTGAGACTTTTTACGTAGAAACTCTTAAATCCATATGATTTTACGATTTCACATCAGATGAACGAATCTGATTTTAAATACATTCTTAAATAGGTAAATTCTTACGATTTTAAATTTACGATAATAAGATTTTACGATTTTATAAATAATTTCGACTTTACGATTTTACTTTTAAATAAATAAATTTATATTTAAAAATTAAAATAAATTTATTATTTATTCAAATAAATTAATTAATATAATTTTTTATAGTATTATTTATTTATTATTATTTTTAATTAATTTTATATTTAAATATATAATTTTTTTAAATTAACTAAGTAAAAAATATTTAATTATATATAATAATAATATATAACTATTATTTTTCAAATTAAACTCATACAATTTCAAATTAAATTTAAATTTTATCGTTTACAACTGGTTAACGATTTTACGTAAATTCTCAAGTTTAATTGCCTTGGTTGAGAAAACCTAAACAATATTTTTTATTTTTAAAATTTAAAATTTATTAACGGGTTATCTAATGTCAAACAAACAGTAATTTTGAAATAAGACTAAAGAACAGCCAAACAAATTATTCAATAATATAAAGAAATAAGAGATACAGCAGTAAATCAGTATTTTTTTTTTCTATTTTAAAAGTTGTTAGTGCCCATCAAGAATCCATTGGCCCATCAAGAATCCATTGGCCCAATTTCTTCTTTTATTATTATTTTTATTTGTGCTTAGAGAACAATTTATTCATTAGCATGACAAATAAGTGTGGAAAACAAACGAAAATTGATTTTGTATCATGCTCATAAATAGAATTTATAATCAATTTCCAACAAGCTCATTGGTTCATATATTTATTAATATATGCATTAGCAAACATATAATGAAACTAGTCACCAAAAAATTGATGTATTTAAGAAAAAAAATCCGTGGAAATTTCTGAATTAAGATAAAGGTTTTCACAATTCACCAAATCCATTTGTAAGGTACTTGATTTGCAAACTTTCAACTAATTTAATATATGGACTCCTAAATAGATGAAGGAAAGATTTAGATGACACACATACATGTAACACTTAATAGTCTTATCTTATTCCATATATATAGTAACTACTTAATATTCCCTAAATAGAGAGTTAATTGATCCATTTTTGCTTGCTTCTTTTTCCCTACCCGGCCTAACCAACTTAGTTTAGGGCGGCCGGGTAGTTTTCCAACGACCCAATCCAAGGATTGTTCCTCGTTGGTTTCTTCACCTTACGCATCACCCGCCACACTGCACTATTACACTTAAATCCAGACCCGAATGCAAGTTGCCAAACACGATCTCCTCTACGAACCCTTTCCTTGGCCTCCAAGTAAGCCAACTCGTACCATATGCTACTACTCGACGTGTTACCAAATCGGTGCAACGTGGCCCTACATGCCTCAACATTCTTCTCGCTCAATTCCAAGTTCCTTTGAAGCTCGTTTAACACAGTCTTGCTCGATGCATGCACACAGAAATGCTCAAATGCCAACTTATAGTCGGGGATGTAAGGTTTCTTGTTGTTCTTCGAGCCTGAGGTAGTGGAACCGAAAAGATGACGCCAAACGAGCGTGGCAAAGAAGATGATTTGTTCGGAGAAGGGCAGAACAAGGGGTCCGAGGGTGGTGATGTTTGTCTTAAGGGCATCGCCTCCGATTTCAATCAAATCTTTGCTTACTTTTAAGCCTTTAAACCGTTGTTCATCCTCCTCTTGATACACACTCCTATAAATCATCGTTATTTAATTAATAAACCATTTTTTTTTGGTACTATATTCATAAATTATCAACCATAAGAAACCCTATTATTTATTCATTTAAATTCAATAAAATATAGTAAATTATTTAAGATAACATTTAATGATGAAAATAAAGTTGATGGTTGGGGGATACAAATATTGTAGTACTAATTAATCTCCAACGGCTAACTATCAACAATAAATGTACATCCAACTACTCTCGATGACCTAACATTCAATGAAGCATATGAATAAACATTTAATATCAAAATAAATATTTTGATTAAATTACAATAGAAACAGAAATAACATCAATTATCTCATTATTTCATTTTATATTTATTAAATATAAATATTTAAAAAAAATATAAATCATAGTTGAAAATGAAGTGTCAATCAAATTGTAGACCAACTACCAACCGTCCAAATTTAATGCATTCTTACTTCCACACTTTATTGGAATAAAGAAACTAATAATACAAGTACATTTATTATTTTATATCACAATATTATAATTCATATTTAATCACATCACTATTACATTAAATTATTATTCACAATAAGACCTTAATTGAATAACTTTAACTTAGTTGTTTAGAAAAAGATAACATGTATAAGTAAATTATTTGAATAAATGATCAAATTATCTTTAGGGTTTCTAAGGTGAAAATGAAGTTTAAAGATCTTTAATCATGCACTTGTCTTATTATGTTTTTTTTCTTAACTAATGCCAAGTTTGATATCTAAAATGAATTACTATTAAAAGATTAACAATTGAATTAATTATTACCTGAAAGCGCGATCGTCGGCTCCTTTATGTGTACGAACGATATGCTCAAGACGATACTTAGCACGAGGGTAATCGCGACGACGATTGGAGAGTAGAACAGCGGAGCAACCCATCCGAAAATAACAATTAGGAATAAGCATCGATCGGTCACGACCCGGGTACCAATTATAACCAACCATTTCAGTACTAACAATAACCGCATAATTATTAGGATTTGCTTGAAGCATATCTCTAGCTAAATCCAAAGATATAATTCCGGCACTACAACCCATTCCACCAAGATTAAAACTCAAAATATTTCCTCTCATTTTGTAATGATTAATTATCATAGCGGAAAGGGAGGGCGTGGGGTTGAAAATACTACAATTCACGACCAATATACCGATGTCTTTTGGATTAACTCGTGTCTTTTCGAATAACTCGTTTAGAGCTCCAAACATAACCTCGGAAGCCTCGGATCGGCCTTCTCTCATTGTCGTGATGTTGTTTGGAGACGAGATGGATTTTGGGACGTAGGTTTCGTCTCCTATGCCAGATGACCATAGAATTCTCTTTTGAAATTCGAGTGATTCTTCATCGAATTTTCCGGATTTTCTAGCTAGTTCTATAAATTCATCCTTTGTTACCTATATATATGAAACATGTAAGTTTATTATTATTATTTTTCTAAGTAAATTGATCATTTTTATTAATTAGAAGAGAGCCCACTTCAAATTTGATGTGTTTTTTTTTATTAAGAGGCTAAAAATGTTGTCTTTATGCACCTAACTATTATTTTCTAAAAACAATATGAAATTCATTTGATAAAAAAACATTAAGTTCTCTCTCTCGTCACATGTTTATTTAACTTTTCATTAAAAGAAGATTACTGTGAAGCCAGTAACATTCAAAAGAAAAAATATAACTGGAAAATAAATAATTTTAAGAAAAAAATTAGATTCCAAACATTTCAAAAAAAATCTCATATTCCTTTCTTCTATGTTATGTAAAAAATAACTCATCAATTGAAGATTCAAATTATCTATCAAAACTATACTTATTTAATTTATTTATTTTTATAATATTTTGTATTATATTTTATTGGTTTAATCCAAATAAATCATTCTGACAGATTATTTTATTCATCAAGTAATATTATTTTTTTCTTCTAAATACCTAGTATTTTTTTTTCAAATAACCCTACATCAATCAAACAACCTCCAAATATTTTTCTTTTCATGAAGTTATGAAATGGGTTTGTTGTTAAAACTTAAAAGGATAAAAATGTTTGTCTTTATGCACCTCACTTTATTTTCTCCCCAAAAAATACAAGTGTGATTCATAGATTTAAATTAATTTTTGAAAGGGTCATCCATATATAAAAGGATAATTTATTCTAGCAAAAGAACAACCAAAAGAAAAGAAATAGTTAAGTACCTTGAGATCGTCATGAGGCTTGTAACAAGCGAAATCGATGAGATAGATAGAACGAGGCCGAGACATGAAGTATACCGAGAGTGTGAAAACTAGAACCGCACAAAAGGAGAGAATAGTTGCGAGATCATAACGGACGGTGCTATCCCAAAGCCTATTCCAAAGTTCTTCCTTGCTAAGGCTACCAATTTCGGCACTAAAGACTAGGACCAAGATTGGAATCGTGGCTAAGTAAATCCCATGATTGATAAGATAATGATAACCAAGTTTAACATATTTGAGATTGACCGATTGGACAAAGTCGGGCAAACGTCTCCTAACCCTAACGTAGAAAGTGTGTGAACCGGAGTCTGAATCCATTCCCCGGTTCACAATCTCCGTCGAGAGGAGACTTTGCTCCTCCGCGGTTCTTGACGCGGTTGTGGACATTTTAGTCGTGGAAATGGAAGTAAAGGAGAAGAATGTGAGGTGTGAAGAGATAAGTCTATGATAGTTTGGCTTTATAGAAGAAATGCTAAGTATAAAATTTGATTTTATTATTAATATTGGTTCTGTTGGGAGTTGAGGCTAGCTATGGATGACTTTCGTTTTCTCTTCTTACTTTGATTTGACATTTTAACGTGAGAGAATTTTTAATTTGTTGAGTCAAATCTTAATTATATATCTATGTTAATATTAATTATAAGATGATTTCAAAATCTTTTTAAAAATAGTCAAATTAAATACTTTATAGTAAACTACTTTGACTTATTTTTACAATTTTCACATTTTTTTAATTAAGTCATTTACCCATAACTAAAAAAAAGTCATTGCAATATTATCAAGCTTTTAACTATTATTGATAAAAAGATTTTTACATGTAACAAAGTTAGAATAATAAAAAGAAAAATCTAAGTTACTAAACCTCAAATCTTTCAATAGTGATAAGATCTTCAATGGCTAACAAAAGTTGGATAAACTAAATAAAATGACATTAATACTTAAAAATTGTACTATTTTCTTTTCAACCATAAAACCACGATAGGCTTCTAAGTCTGACGCCTTCGAGGCCTTAGCCAACTCGTGGCTATCGAAATATTCGGACATAGCTAAACATATTTAGATTGAACTCTATAAGAAGTTTTAAATCCGGTTAAATTTGTATGATCTTTCAATGATTTTTTATACATTTTGTTTTTCAAAAAGTGATTAATTAATTTGATCGAGCATATAATTGATGAATAAATCTTTTAATTTCATTAAGTAGATCCAACACTAATTAATAATTTCGGTTTCATTCATGACTTGCACTTACAATTTCAATGCATTTCACTATTAGTTTTATTCATTATATTTTCATTACTTTTACTTACATACACTTAATTTTCATTTGCATTATATAATTCATGTCTTAATCCAAATTAATAATAGTAAACTATACACTTCAAGAAAAATAGACAATTAAGAATTATAATTAAGGAATCAAAATGAGAAAGAACATGAATATTACATCTAAGTATGAACTAAAAATAGCTTACTAAAATAAAAGTGAGAAAGACATATCTATACACACTAAAATATTAACCAAGATTTTTGGTTTTGAATTTTCTCTCATTCTTTATAGATAAAAACATAATATAAATCAATACCAAAAAGAAAAAAATGTTATTTGTACAATAAAAAAAATAGAGGAAAGTAGGTATGGATAGAGATGGAGATAAGTGATTAATTTAATGTATGACATAAAAGGGAAGGAGGAAGTTGGGGAAATGCAATAAGTGAGTTATTTCAATCTTTGATTGATTAAAATTTTCTTTTTTCTAAACAAAAAATGATTAAAATGATGAATCATGAATGAAAAAAGTTTTGTAGCTTCTTGATTTTGATTTGTGCTTCTTAGGTTTATGTAATGAACCTTTTTTTTTCATTTAGTAAATATATTTCTTGGTAATTAAATATATTGAATAATGTGTATTTAATGTAGGGTGTAATGGGTAGGTTTGATGAGCTCCATAAAGCATTTAATTATCAATAAATCTACCATCTGCCAAAACACCTTATAATCATAAATAGCCAACCTGTTTTCTCTTCATTATTAGCTGTTTTCTTTTTCTTTTTTTCTCATTTCAAATATTGACATTTTCTTTTATAAAAAAGGAAGAAAAAAACTTTTTATTTATTGCTCTTGAATGGTCTAAATCATTCAAATTAAAGAATAAGATAAATATACTAAGTAGTCAAATATGACATACTACTGCTGACTTAGAAATTTTTTTTTTTATATAAATTTTGTAAATAGAAGCAGTTTCAAATGGTGCTTTAATTTCTCTTTGTTTTATTAGCAGTTTATGTGAATAATGTGATTTCCAAAAGTGATCTAGTCATTATTGTCATTCAGTGATCTGGACAGAGTAACGTTTAAAAATGACATAATTGTACTTGAATTTGGTTAGTTTGGTTTAAATTTTAATTTGTGAATATTCATATTATCATAATTTAATAAATTCATCTATAAAATATAAAATGGGGCCATTTCACCTTACCGGTTCTGGTCCAATTCATCATTTTGGTTGAGTAGCACTGCATTGTTTGATGGTCGGATGAAAAATGTTATAATTAACTTAGTAAGTTCGTAAACAAAATGATGTTTATAAATGTTTAAAATACAATTTTAAAATTGAGTATTTTTTAAGATATACACGTTTTTGAATGTGATTTGCTTGACTAAATCACGTTAAAAATTGTTGATATCTAATTTTGATAATTTTTTACATGATAAACCATTTTAAACATTTTTTTGGATTAAATAGTTTTTTCAAATTTTCAAATTCGGATAGGATAACTTTTAAATTGTGTAAGAAGAGTTTGAGAAAATTAAAAAAAGTTAAATTAGTATTTTTATTTAGAAATGTGATAACTTAATTTTAAAAAAAAAAAATATCACCTATAAAATAAAAATACTATTTAAAATTTAAGTCTCTTCTCATTTAAAAATTAAACTTATTCCAATACTTCTAAATTATTATTTGTTGTTTTCACTAGATTTGAATACAAAAACACAAAATCAATGTAAAAACAAGTATTTATATTTTGAAAAAAAATGTATAATTTGTATTATCAATTAAGTTGTTTCTAAATATAAATGTGTTTGGTGTTAGAAATATGGATACAAACATTAGTGTAAAGAGAATGTGTTGCATTGAATTCCTACCTAACTAGTACAAAAGAGGCTAGTAATAGTTATAACCTCATTTGCAAATAATTAATTTGAAATTGAGTATGGGTTATAAACAAAATGTCAAATAATATTTCTTACAATTTTTTTTTTCTACCGTATTGAATGGTTTCCGGTAATTTGTTTGATTTTCAGTTTCGAATAATTTTAGGTTAAGTACTTGAAGAAAAATAAAAACTATCCATTTTTTTTTTAAGAGCGTTCATAGGGAGAGGTAAATTAGTAAGGAAAAAACTGAAAAAGTGAAGAAATGATCCGGCTGTCTAGTTGGCCATACACCTTCAACTCACTCTATCAGTTTAATTAAAATAATAAAGATAAATGAAAGAAAGAATCGAACCAAATAAGAATGAGATAATCGTCAATTGTTATTTGTACTTCAGATTTAGGTCGCTTAGTATCCCGATTGATATTTTGCTACTGTCCAGAAATAAAGGCTGCGGTCCCAAAATAATCTCAGCACCCTCTATGGTCCTAATGTGCACTTGGGCTAAATTTCTATTTTTGTTTTATTCCGTTTTGTTTTCTTTTTCTGTTATTTTACAAACTGAATTTTGTTATATTGTTACAATAATTATCCTGAATATTGTGGGGGCAAAACAACACCTATATAAGGCTAATCCCTCTTCCCCAAGGACCCAACAATGGAATAATGAATATATGAAATTATTTGTGAAAATTCTTCACCCCCATTGTATTTTATGTTTTAATTATTTATTTTGGAGTATTTGGTTACCAGCAATATTCTCTTCTCACTCTTGATTCTTCTTTCCCCTCATTCCAAATTCTTCATTATAAAACTCTTCCGCTGCACTTTGATTATAGATTTATACCCGGTCCTAGAAATGAAGAACTCAATTCTTAAAATCAAGAACCCAGAAACGCTAGTTACAATTAAGTTGTAACATCTTGGTATCAGAGTAAGACGATTCTCGAATGACAGAAACCCGTTAGCAAACAAAGATGGATGCTCTTAAGACCTTACTCGAAGGCATGTCCCAACAATATGCCTCTATGCAAGCTTTAATGGACAGAAGGTTCAATGCCGCTGAAGAAAGAAGGGCAGCCATTGAAAGTGGTGCGTCTAATAATGGCCAAGATCCCCGCACCCGACTCTATTTTAATGCTTCTTGCTACGGTCCTCCTACGAACAGGCCCTTCCAATATGGCTAATACTACCTTCCTCCAACTCAGCTCACAAATGTTGATTTTTTTGGAATTTGATGGGACTAATTTGGAGGGTTGACTCATATCTGTCGAGCAATTTTTTAGGGTGGACAAAACGAATGATGCTATGAAACTGAACATTGCCCACATTCACTTTTCAAATGAGGCAAAAATGTGGTATGACTCATATTTGTAGAACCACAACCTTAGAGAAGCCTTGTCGTGGAATATATATTCAAGAGAGATCTCTTGCTACGATTCGATTTTGAAGCATCTTTACTGCCCAAGCCATGCAATGTTAACACGGCTTGACCAAGCACTAACCGGACAACCAACCCCAATAATTCTTCCTATGCATCTTCTTCCAGCATAAACCAGGGCTACATTAAACAATTAGACCCGAGTGTGATGGATGCAAAAAGGAGGGAAGACATATGTTCTACTTACAATGAAAAATGAGAGTCCAACCATATGTGCAAATCCAAAATAATCATGGTCTCGACTAATAATCAAGAAATTCAAGAACCCACTCAAGAACCCACTCAAGAACCAGGTTTTGATGATCCACTATTGCTGCTTGAGACAAGAGATGAACCAGCAATTTCTTTACACACATTCACGGTCCAACAGGGTACTCCTTGGTCGTAGGTCAACATAATACAAGACAACTAGCTGGAAAAGACCTTGGAAAATTATAGTGTTGCTGCCATGGTGCAAATAACGAACAAGCATGAATGACGAATTGTTTCCCTCGCGACAACGACATTGGAAGACACTCATGAAAATCTTCAACACACAATCGAAGTCTTCAATGCTCTATTCCAACAACCCAAAGACCGAACACCAGTCAAAAGAGTAATTAGAAGTCATGACTGTTTGGCTGCCCCGGTGATGATGGTTCGGAAAAAGGACTGGGCTTGGATATTTGATGACGCTTTAGAGTATAATCAGAAGAAGAATGACTCTTTACTGCCACGGTGGTGATGGGCCGAATGAAGGACTGATTCTGGATTTTTGATAACACCATAGTGTATAAGCGGAGTTGAAAAACATTATTTTTATATATGCACTAGGTCCCAACCAGCTCCACTATTGAAAGGATGTTGTCAAAGGTTTTTAAAGGATTGCGGTCATAGACCTCAACACTTTCTGGACCTACTGAAAATCCGACCGAACAACAAGAGTTCTCTTTGAAGTTGGTAGGATGCGAATTAAAGGCTAACTAGGCCACAGTCTTTTCGTCGAGGGCGACGAATTTTGAAGGGAGAGATAATGCTACGGTCCAGAAATAAAGGCTGCAGTCCCAAAATAATTCCAACACCCTCCACAGTCCTAATGTGCACTTAGGCTAGATTTCTGTTTTTTTTATTCCGTTTTGTTTTCCTTTTCTGTTATTTTACAAACTAAATTTTATTATGTTGTTACAACAATTATCCTGAAAATTGTGGGACAAGACAACACTTATATAAGGTTGATCCCTCTTCCCCAAAGACCCAACCATTGAATAATGAATATATGAAATTATTTGTGAAAGTTCTTCACCCCATTGTATTTTATGTTTTGATTATTTATTTTGGACTGTTTGGTTACCAACAATATTCTCTTCTCACTCTTGATTCTTCTTTCCCCTCATCCCAAATTCTTCATTACAAAACAATTCTGCTGCACTTTGATTATAGATTTACACCCGGTCCTAGAGATCAAGAACTCGATTCTTGAAATCAAGACAAAAAAAACAGACTTCCTATTCAGAATGAAGGCCCCTGTATATAAAAGGCAGTTGAACAAACAAAGACTATAGTTAGAATGAGATAGAAGGAGACATAAAAGGTAGAAAGCACTACTGCCTTAAAGAGTTTGAAGATAAATCTTCCAAACAACTGGTTACGTGATTACAGAAACTCTGCTCAAGTGAAGGGAATGCTTTAAAATGTGCCCTTACTATACACCAGACAAATCATTCCAAATAATTTTTTTAATTAATAATTTACTTCCCCAATCATTTCCTAAAAAAAAAATAACAATAATAAAATATATCTTATTTTCATCATAAAATGAAAAAAAATATGAGGTAAAATGGTTTAAAAAAGAAAAATAGGAGAGAAGAAGAAATGAGAAGAAGAATAAGAGACGAAGAATTTTATTAAAATTATTATTTATTTGAATATAATATAATTAATATATAGGACTTTTGTTTTATTTTAATTAATATAATATTTATAAGTTTTTTATTAAATATTTTTTAAAGCTTATTACAGATGAATTTAATTTTTTTTTATGTATCATTGATTTAAAATTAAGTTAAAATACTAATTTTTTATTAAATTAATTCAAATTATGTTTAATACATATGTTAAGAAACTAAAAATATATTGATAAGCTAAAAATAGTTAAACGAGTAAAAAGAGAAATAGTTTTACAATATCGGGTTCAGGTACTCATCGATTCTGAACCAATATTTCAAGTAATTCAAGTACCTGTGTTTTATGTTTTCGGAACAAATTTGGGTCCGAGTCGTGTATGCAGAAACCGGAAATTTGCAATGTCTAATTAAGTGACCTTTGCCTCTTAGACCCATCACATGACTCTTTGCACTAGATATCTTAATGTTTTTCAGCTCTCCAATTCCTCTTTTCAATTACAAACCATTACAATTTTTACTTAATATTTACATCAATCATTATTCCAATTCTAAATCATAACTTAAATTTCAGTTTTTATACTTGAAGATCTATCAACTATTAATCAGAAAAACAACTCACTGCTCTTAAAATCAAACATCAGACCTCAAAGGGATAATTGATAAACCCATTAGTTCAAAGTTTAAACTACTCAAGGTGGGTATAAAATATGTATTGAAGATAGTAAATAGAGCAAGCTACAATACAAAACTAGAAACCAAACAAGGGTTAACCACACCAAAAACATGTTAGTTTATTGACAACTAAGACGAGCTATCTTACATTTGACATGCCATTTTCTTCATTACAAATCTTTATTCCTTAATTACACATTGGTTTGTTTACAGACATCACCCACCAATAGGTAAAATATCATGCTATTTTGGTAGAAAGTGTTTTGGATAATATACTTGAATGAATGCAAGTTGTTGAGCCATGAAGAACAATAAAAACTTACATTGGATCTTCTTGAAGGAGGAAAAGATGAACGATCAAGATAACAGCATGGAAACCATAGAGTTGGCCGATTCTTTCCCTCTGTTATTCACACTTGGAATGATGTTTTCAGGAGATACAAATTTAACGAATTGCTTCAGCTCCGTGAAGCTGCTATGTTCGCTGTATGGGACTTCGTACCTAGAGAGTAAAATTGGTAACAATGGCGAAGAAAAACGGTGTTTAAATTCATTAAATCTGCAGAAAATGCAATTAACTGAAAATTGACTAAACATAATGCAATTCATATGCATGAACCTGATAATTGTACCCTGCTGCCACCTTCTTCCAGGAGTTTTTTTCTTTCCTTTCCCAAATGCCCAACCCGAAGGTGAGAAAGCTACGATAAGATTGAAACGTTTCTGTTCGCAAATCAAAACCAAAAACCGATACACAGTTAACTGGAAGCATATATATGAAAAAGATAAAGAACATAAACTGGAACTTCAATGGAAAATAACTCTCATCTCATCATCAAGCACTTCATAAATTCATTCAAATCATCAACAAAAGTATCAAATTGCCGGGACTTTATTTTGTATAATATTTTAAATATTAAATACAAAAGATATTTTAGTCATTTAACCAAAATAATACACTTTTCATTGTACAATATTTTTTCTCTAAAAACCATACTATTTTGAAGAGAAAAAAACTACATTAAACAAGCTCTAAGATTGTTAACACTTATCTAGGAATATTGCGTGACAGCCAGCTCAGTTCCACATCATCCAAGGTCAAATACTTAATCAAATAAAAGAAGGAAGGGAGAGGAAGCTTGGAGATTTGACTTAGAGGATGACTAAGTGTGGCTGCCACATCATCTTCTTAAATAGTTGTGTTAAAAAAGATGTAAGCCCCCTTACAATTCCCTATCCCTTCCACAAACTGAAGGTAGGTGCTCAAGTTAACTATAGGGGTGTCTTCAAGTTCACAAAAGCCCTACTACAAGAGTTCCAAGACAAGGACACATGGCTTGAGCTGGACTAAATTTAACTGCAATGCATCTATTGATTTTTTCTTCAAATAGAGCAGAAGAATGTGCACAGGGTCAAACAAAACAATTGGAAATTCTGACAAACTATTTTCTACAGCATCAGAAATTCTTGAAGTTGTTACAATGGAAGACAACATTGAGTGCAATAAAGCTTGCACTGAATTAGACTTCAAAATTGTGGATACCGTACTATTCATTTGTGTCACAGTGATAGATCTCCAAATAGGCTTAGGCTTAGCATACAATTGCTGAAAAATGCATACAATTTTTGGGAAACAATTGGATTGGCAGCCCGGATTGTGAGATTGTGAATGTTTTTGATCAATGATCTTGATGGTCGAAATAGAATATAACTTTCATTTGACAAAACAAAACAAAAATTGGCATTTCCAAGCATACCACAATCCAGGTGCCATTGGCTTAGAGCATTAAACATGAAATGAAATTATGGAAATATTAGATATTATATTTTGAGATTATAATAATATCTTATAATATAATTTTAAATTAATGTTTGAGAAAATTAGTTTTGATTACGTATTATTACCCTAAGACAATTTCTACTATGTAAACAATAACCAATTCTTAATAATAAAACTTCTTTTAAAGCTCAATAAAGAGGAAGCAATATGTCTATACATAACAACAATAGCAAGTTATAAGTTCATACCATGTATTGATTAGATATACTCTTCAGTCTTTTGAAGCTGGCGAGCATCCACATAGGGACAACATGAATATTAGTCTCTTGTTCATTTACGGTTAAACACTGCATATCCTCTCTAGACAGGTCCAAACATTCTAAAATACGAAGTTTGGCAGTGTTAACATGAACTTTCGTGTGGAGAACACGAGCCACCTCCAAGAACAACCTTTCCTTCCCTATTATTGCAAGTATATAAAGATATGGATATGTAGAATGAGACTAACAATTGGATTTTATTTTTATTTACCGATTGTATAACTTCCAATAAGGAAAAGAGTTTTTGGGTTGAACGCCTCGGCTTGAATGGCTTCAATGACAAACTGGATCACAGCTTCCTGCTTTGGGAAGTCGTACTGCAAGAATATAATGAAGAGTTATCTCATATTTCAAAAGTGACTAAACTAAGCTCTCATAATAATTGATAAGACACATAACTAACCCTTTTTATAAATACTTAATCAGATAAACAAAAGAACCAATTTTTGACCTTGTAACAAAAATCTAAGTGGACGTAAATTCTTAAGAGAGCTTCAAGCTGAAACATTAAGTAGTTGTCAAATTACTCCAATACGGGAAAATGCGATAATTGATGGATTTGCATTGAAATATTTGGCATTCCCGTCAACTAATGATTCAAGTGGATGAATACAATTCTTGCGTTATGATTCTTCTTGCTTTCCTATTTTGTTTAATTATTCATAGCAATTCTCATACAGTGAAAGAAGAACAAAGTTAGAGGAGATAAAAAATTCTGGCTTGGGATCAACAACCTGCCATCCATGAAGAAACAATCTAGACACACTAAACTCCTGTGATGAGGCAGCCCACCGTGCTGTGACAACCCATCGTTTTGAGGCAATGGCTACACCATTGGTAAGAAAATGCATGTTTTTGTATTTCATTCGAAATGTATCGTTTTTGAGGAATTATGCAATTGTTTTAGGAGTTTTTTTTTCTTTGAGACACTCCTTATTGTGTGTGTTTCCTTCCTCGGACAAGTATGGAAAAAATATTACTTGTTTTGTTGGTTGCAATACAAGAGGTTGCTTTTGCAGTTTGCTTCATCAGAAAATGGAATGGGGTAGCCCAATTCGGTTTCAAAAGAGTTGATTATTCCGACTGATGCCATTGTTGAATTGGCGTGTGACTTCTTCAAACTTTGAGGAAATGGGAGAGAAAGCAACGGGAAAATGGAATGTCTGGTTTTAGACATGTTGTGTCTTCCGCGTGCCTAGTTCAGCCAAATTTGGAACACTCTGGTTTTGGTATGGAACCTTCCATGATTCCACACCACCGAGATCCTCCCAATGGAGTGGAGACGGTTGAGGTTGAGTTGGACAACAATGCGGATATTTACCGGTCTCCTGCCTAGAATCATACCTTCTATGAGCACCTCCACTCATATGGAGGTCGTGATACACATAGACGAATCTACCTTACAGCTGAAGTGGCTTTAGCCACCCAATATATATATTACGAATCTACCTTACAGCTGAAGTGGCTTTAGCCACCCAATATATATATTAAGCGATCCGTCCGTTTGCCCAGCTAATCCTTACTCTAGAAGTTCTTAATTATTTTCCTTAATTTATAACTTCTTTGTTGATATAATTATCAATTTAATTATTTATATAACTGAATTTATATATATTTGATTATACAACTTTGAGAATATATCATATTAGCATCACTCAGTTTTTTTTCATTTTTTCACTCAAATTGTTCCATAAAATACTCACTTAACTCATTGCACTCCAATTGTTCAATAAAATATAAACTTAACTTGATGAGTTGAATTTATCTTAGAATTCAATTTAAACATAATTTGAGAGTATAAATTTCAATTATTTTCCCAAATAACATTCTATAACAAAAATTTTAAAAAAATAAAATATCAATCTGCTGAAAAAAAGAAAAAATTTTAATATCTTCATTATTTAATAAAAACATATTGTCAAACTAATGAAAATGTTTCATATGCAGTCTCTTACTAAATTAATAACGAATATCATTTATCTTTTATTTACTTTTATTCAACGAGATCCAGAAAAAGAAAACATATAGAAAAATATAATGTACGAGATTAAATAAAACTTAATATCTAAAAATGGGGCTTTATCATGCATATATATTGGTGTATTAATGTACAAAATTTGGAAATTAGAATCGTTAATTTAATAAAGAGTAATGATAGAGAGCGAAGATTTGGTGTCATGAATGGTGTCGGGAATGATGTAACAATACGTGATTGGACTTGAAAAATGAAATTTCACTCTCCTGTTAAATTAAAGTCCAATTACGTGTTGTCATATCATTCCCGACACCATTCATGACACCAAATTTCCGCTCTTTATCGTTATTCTTTAATAAAAAATGGGTTGATTAATTTCATTGGTCAGAGTATTCACTTTTAACAAATAAGGCATATTGTTTTCTTTTTTTATCTTATTCTGTCTAATACCTCGTCATTGGTTAACGGAAAATTTAACAATTGAAAAATGGTCAACTAAGGGAAAATATATGATTTCGTGCTCATATTGGTTTTTCAACTTTTTCGACACATTATGTGTGAGAAAAATTGAAAATTTGATGAACTCCTCCCACTATATTGATAATGTGATTCATTTTCAATCTAACTAGGAAAAGAGAAACTTGTTTGCATTTAAAGACATCAATTATAAATG
This sequence comes from Impatiens glandulifera, assembly GCF_907164915.1. NCBI lineage: Eukaryota > Viridiplantae > Streptophyta > Magnoliopsida > Ericales > Balsaminaceae > Impatiens > Impatiens glandulifera. The sequence continues at coordinate 26,909 of NW_025918797.1, forward strand.
TCCGTAAGTTAACACTTCAAGATTGTGTTTTTAAAAATAATGATGAATTTTTATTTCATCTAATCGTGGAATTTTTCTTATAAAGATGAAACTTTAGTACAAATGAGTACAAAAATTGATAAAGTTGTACTTGAGAATGCTCCAAAAAAATGCATAATATATCACTCCGAAAAAGAAAAAAAATACATGTTATTGGCAATAAAGTACTTTAAATGATTCATGAAGAAGTTGAAGATAAATAAATTTGATGCTTATTGGCCATAATATATAAAATCTTTTTCTGAATTTTCGGAACAATATATTATACATTTTTATGAAACATTCTCTAATACAACTTCATCAATGTTTTTACACATTTTTGTAGAAATTTCACTAATTTTAGAAAAATTTATGATTAGATAAAGATTCATCATTTACTCTAAAGGAACAACCTTGAGTATTAACAAACGGGAAGTTATAATTCAGGTGCTCAAATGTAAACGATTTTTCTTTTTTCTATTTAGATTGAATCACATTATCAATATGGTGTGAGACTTCATTAAATTTTCAGCTTTTCTTTCATACCGTATGTGTCGAATAAGCTACAAAACTAATATGAGTACGAAATACATATATTTTCCCTTGTTTTACCTTTTTCAATTGTCAAATCTCTAATTAACTAATGACGAGATATTAGACAAGACTAAGATTATTCTAAAAAGAATAATATACCTTATCTGTTAAAAATGAATACTTCAACCAATTTTGAAATTGATCAAAGCATTTTTTATTAAATCAACGATTCTGACTTTCAAAATTTGTCAACAGAAGAAAAAACTATCGATCAGATGGAGTGCAAAGCTTTAAAATCAGAAAAGAAAAGAAAAAACTAAATGATGCTAACATGATAAATATCTCAAGCTTTTACATTCAATCAAACATACATAAAATTAGTTATAAAAAATATATTCATAATTAAGTTGACGACTATACCAATGAAGAATATGGAAATTAGGGGAAAAAATTAAGGATAAAGGGGATCTCTACTTCTCGAGGAATTAGAAAAAAAAAAGTAGCAGTAAGTTAGATGAAAATAATTAGGGAATTAATGAAATAGGGAATTAGTGAAGTAGGGAATTAGTAGAATAAGGACTACTGGATTAGGGTAACTGTGCTTGTAGTGTAAAGGAAATCCGTGTTGGAATAGTTGGGCGGCGAACAGATCACTTATATAATTTTATTTTTGGTTGGCTAAAGTTCACCTCAGCCCTAAGATAGATTTGTCTTTGACGATATGATAATACTCACATAAACTGATTTGGAAATTAGTATTTTATCACAATTAAGAGCGATTCTTTATTTTTATTTTTTAAGTTCAATATTGTTTCATTTTCTTAGTCATAGTCCATATCATACTATCTTTAGACTTCATTTGGTATAAGATTATCTTATGGATCAATATTCGAATTACTTTTGGATCATTCTGGTTTCATGAAAGCATAACAAATGTAGCTAGTCATATCATAAAATGTGAGACAAATATACTCATAAAATACAAGTAACATATATTTCCATATTTTAGAATCTTTGTTTTTACTGTGGTTTTTCTAAGAATTTTCCTTTTAAAAGAATAAAAGAAAACTCTGCTTTCCTATGGTCTTATCTATTCCATTGAGTCACATAAACGAAAGTTCAGCGAGATATGAGTTGAAGTAAACAAGAAAAGACTAATTCTTCTAGCATTTAAATAATAAATAACTACTTAACTAGTAATTAGTGAGACTAACCTGTGGGTCACAATAAGTGGTGTCAAGGACGAGAGTCTGGATACGACAGTCCTGTAAATGAGATATTGTTTCCATCTTATCGCAGAAACGAAAATCCCCTGTGTGCAGAACAGCCTACAGTCAGAAAATCAACACCATAAGGCAAAATCCTGTAACAATAGAAAAAGAAAACTTGAGGATCAATTATATGTACCTTATTATTTGGTGGTTCAAAGAGCATAATGATGGCACCTGGACAATGGTTTGCATCAAAGCAAGTCACATTGATCCCAGCAATATTTATCTTCTTGTTGAGAGGCAAAATTTCTAATTTTTCCCATGGGATTCCTATTTTCATATTTACAAGCTTTGCTGTGATTGATGAACAATAGATTTTTCCACGATTGAATGTCCTAGTAAGACCTTGATAATCTGAAAATAAAAACAACTATGATTAGACAGTTTTTAAAAAGGGTAAACTTTTCAGAAATTTTTGTGAACCGGGGTGCTTTGGATTAGTACAAAACTAGCTGAAAGAGAAAAAGTACAAAATCAAAGAAGAAAAAAAATACAAATATGACTAGAAAGTAAGAATATAAAATAGACATTAATAAAACCAAATTAAACACTTTGTTTCTGGATCTGAATGCAGATGAGAAACAACTGTCAATAAATTTCTATATCAGTGTTGACAAAGTTTTATTTCCAAACGTCATATCATCTGAATCCACATTTAGATGAGATATTTCACAAATGGGTGGTTTGGTTAAATTTGTCGGCCCTTGTTACACAAGTCATATTTGGTCTGTTTGTGTAGCAAGGGCCAAAAACATTTTTCATGGAAAAATAATCAAAGTCAACTGGTACAGAGATTTAGATAATAATGATCTTTATTGACATGGTTTAAACAAACTGATGTCAGCCAAATTGATAAGCAGTCCCTATGAAATCCATACAAGTTTGTATGAACATAGTGAAATAAATTACTCATGACCAGAAGGCGAATAATGCTAACTGAAATTACAAATTTTAAGAAACTACACTTATCAGCTCCCTATAGACAAAAAAAATCAAGAACTGGCTTCCCCTTTTTAGCAAGTAACAACAATTTTGTAGTTTAAACAAGAATAAGTCCAGATCAACTCACGATCTAAATGAAAATGTGTGAGAAACCAGTGTGAGCACGCTCCTCTTTGATATTTGAAAGCATCCTAAAGAAAGATAAAAAAAAATGGAGTTAGTAGGTTAGAAATGCCTTAATGCTTAAAAACATTTTAAAAAAAGAAACAGATTCCTAGTGGAGTTTGCCATATTTCCAAAAACTTAAAATAAATAAGTAGGCTCTAAGGATAGAAATGAAATAAAAACTAAAGAAATATGATTAGCATGCAATGTAGAGAAAATAAGCAACCTTCATAAGAAAGAAAAAAGAAAAATGGTCAAAAGGGCACTTACAACTCGAAAGGGAGTGCCCTGTATGCAACACCATGAAGGAATGTCAAGGAATTTCTTACTCACGTTCCGACTATTAACACTTTTACCACGAGAATCAGGCTTAGGGTTTTCAACCTTCTTCTGGTTGCAAGAATCATTGCAACTCTTTTTCTTAGCAATGAAAGAACTAGGAAAGAAATCTGTAATCAACTTGGTTGTTGATAGTCTTTTAGTTTCATCTGCCACATCAGTAGATGCATTAACTTGGTTGTTGCTTTCTTTTCTAAGTTCACCAAGAGCATACATAATTTTTTTCCGTGCACCAAGGGCAGCAACTCCCATGCTTAATAGATCCTGCAAGAATTTAAACTCATTTAAGTAGGGTGATAACTGATAACATGTAACACATCTAGTAATAATGATATTATAAACGGATAACAGAAATAGGGTTTACAAAAAAGGGATGAGAAATCTGAGAAGGGTGAGACTTAGAAGATGTGAAAGGGAATACAGACTCATTCACACTATTCATTTCATTTTCTATAACCTACAACTCTATTCTCTTATAGAGTGCTCGGTGTAATAACCTAATTAAAAATATCATCCCCTACATGCTAGTCTATAGCTCTAAGGTGTGTATCTCTCTATTTACATGTGATATAAGTATATAACAATAATATAGCAATTGCAAAACAATGTCCATGGATTGCAACCACCAATAAGCTATTAGAAACATAGTTTCAAGGCTAGTGTTACTGCAAGACACTTTAAACTTCTTCAGAATAACGTCTTTACTTGATCCAGGATGTGTGATGTATATGCCATTCCAAAGTGATCTATAACATAATACTACAAAAGGGTTGTTTATTCTGCACAGTCACTTCCACACAGCTGGTCTCACTTCTCCCAAGTATTTTGATATGATACCATTATTTTTATCAGATTAAAGTCAATTATCATTAAATTATCAGATTACAGCACACTGCATAAAAAGTTTCAAATTAATAAGTTGTATGTATACAAAGAGGAGCTCTTGAAAAGAAACAAAAGAAATCAACATTTGGGCATATCTCATCTTCATTAAAAATAGAAACAGTCTTTATTCAAATTTCATATTCATTTTCCATAATTATTAAAGTTGTTTTCATTAAATATATTAAATTCATATTGTTAAAAAGTGAGGAAACATATTATCAATTGTACAGGATAAATAGTTTTTTAAGTACTTTTCCGACATTAATTCTACATTTTACGAAATCAGCTTAAATTCAAATACTTCAAATTTATCCTGAGAAACACATGACAAAAGATAAGGTCACTAAATTTAAATTGGTTGAAGATGTGTCATGTCCATTGTGCAGAGGTGAAAGGGAAACCCTTGAACACCTTATGTTTGAATGTTCTTCTAATGTTGAAATTTTTGGTTCAAACTTAATAAATGTCTGATGATTGATGATTTTGAGAACTAAAGGCAATACTTTTATTTTCAAATTTATATAAGTGTAAGTTTGCAGCCTACATTTATGAAATTTAAAAGGAATGAAATATAAGAATCTTTGGGAGCAAGAATAGAAGCAGTGACGAAATATAGAAAGAAGTATAAAACTGTGCAATTATTCAAAGTGGCATATGGAGCAAAGAGTCAAATCCGCGTTCCAAAAGCAGTTATAATGCAAGGAATGGGGTTTTGAAAATGATGAATTAGTTAATTTTCAAGCTGAAAAATGTGAAGCCCAAAGTCTTTTGCTGATGTAATTGTTTCATGTTCTCATGTTTCATAAACATTTGTAATTGCCAAATGCTAATTTTAATAAAAGTAATTTATTTTTCTCAAAAGAAATGTACTTCAATGTTAGACATTATCATTTGGTTTATTCAACATTCAGTTCATCATTCAACACTAGTTTTCAGCCTCATCAAACACACGCTTAAACTATGGTCAATCCAGCTTCAATTAGGTCATGGATGGTTAGATTTTGTTTAGGAAATAGTAAGAATCCTTAAAACAACAATTGTAACCAGTTGCCCAAAATTTAAGATATATATTGCATCATTAAAATAATACTAAAGGCTCAATAAGTATGTTGAAAGTGTAAATGTTTAAGCATTGAGAAACATACTTGTTCAGTCAGCTGCAACAAGGTGTCCCAGTCAACCTCTTCTTTAATAAAGACTTCTCTGTATCGTTCTAGACCTAGATTTTGAAGCCAATCAAGAACAGGTTTAATATTAGTGATGCCTTGAGGAGATTGAACAGGAGAGCCATCAACTACTTGCCCATGGCTCTGAGGTTCAACGTCATCTTTGAGAAGAACAACCTGTTACAGAAAGACTAATTCAGAATTTAAGCAAAAATAATTCAGGAGCATAGCAAGCTTAAAGATAGAAGCTAAGTAAATGAGAACAAAGATCACATTTTTAGATTCATCTTCGTCAAGACATCGATTGATGTGAGCCTGTTGTAGTTCATTGATCATATCTGATATGTCAGTCCTGCAGAGAGGACAATGAATCAGACCACCATCATACTCATCATCATCTTCTTCCTGTTCTTCTTCTTTCACTTCATCGCATAACTTAAGCAAATCATCAAACTGAGTATTAGCTTCAAACTCTTCATTTTCACCATTTCCGTTTGCGCAAGAAACATTAAGACTAAAAGTCTCGTGAGACGCCAAGTTGAAATTCTTTTCAACCACATCCTCTACCTCAGTATCAGGAGCAGGAGAAAAAGGAGAGTGTTCATAAGAGTTTCTACCACTAGTATGGCTACAGCCGCTAAGAGGGTCTCGAAACGTGAGATCAATCGATGACTCAAGTGAATCTAATCCACAATCATTTGTAAGAGAAAATAAATCGTCACCATTGATATCGCTGACACCGTATCGGGCTGAGGATTTGGATTCGAAATCTTGACACCGTTTCTCCTCTTTCGCCAGAAGAATTGGCTCCGATTGAAGTATATTTTCTTTACCAGATGCAACATCCGTTAAACTCTTACGCCTCTTGGGAGGACGTTGAATTGATGAACTAGAAGATCTCAGAGGTTGAGATAGCCGTAAGTTTCTGGGAGGGATAAAAGGTTTCTGAGTGCGAGATGAGGGAAGACATACAGTGTCCTGAAAATCATCGTCCTCATCAGCAGGGAAATTTTCATGGATTCTCGAATCAGGAATCGACTTGGACTTGAACACCATGTCTCTTCTTCTTCTTCTTCTTCTTGAGAGAGAAGGAATATGTAAAATCGCCGGGAAACCATTCAAAGAATTTAAACTACAAGGCTTGTAATGAAAAGACATGGTTTTATGGGCGGGCCGACAATTGGGCTTTATTTCTATATTTAATTTTATACTTTTTTTTAAAAAATTATTTAAAATTTTAACAAAATAATGTATAAAATATATATTTAACTTCATTTTAAAATTTTAAAGATTATAACATATTAGTTTTAAATAAACACTTAAACTAGTTAAATTCTTAATATTTTAAATTTATTATTTAAAAAAATTTATAATTTAATGATTTTATCGAAAAAAAATAAATTTATATTTACATATTCAAACACAAATTATTATTTATTCAGATAAACAAAATTATAAATTATTATTTATTCAGATAAACAAAATTATGTAATTGATTTTATAATTATAATTTCTTTTAGTTTTATTTGTTTATTAATATAAATTTAAATTAATTTTATATTTAATTATATATAAATAATAATATAATATATAAAAAAATTTAAAAATTCTTAAAATTATAAGTAAATTCAAAAGTTTATAAATTTATAAATTCACATTTTTAAAGCAAAAAATTGATCATTTTTTAAAATGAATTTTCGAACTCGATTGTCACGCTCTCATAACTCACCCTCTCGAGTTTCGAGTGAGATTAAGAACCAAAATAATAGGTTTAACTAGAGTGCATTTAAAAAAAATATTAATTTTGACTAATTTTAAACTTTTTTTTAGAGTCATGACCTAATTATTTATCGAGAAATTAGAAAAGAAAAGTTACATGTTTACACCATGTGGAAATGACATTATTGTTATGTCTCATGTGTTCATCAATGGTCTCTATTTTAAAATTATGATTTTTTTTAAAATATTATTTTATACCTTATTTATTTATTAATCTTAAGATATGTATTTAATTTTATATCATTCTTTTCTTAAAGTATGCATATATTGTTGGAAGTTTTAGATATTTGTAAACGGAATTTCATATCATATCATGATCTAAACACTTAATTATATGATCTCTATATTAAATTAATAAGATTGTTAATTTGTATTGTTTATAGAAAATACTTGTGGATGCATAAACCGCGTTACATCGGGTGGTATCGATGGAGATGAGAGTCTCACATGTTACTCCTCTAGTTAGTCAACACGAGCCCGATTAGATCATCCTACCTTCGACTACTAGGACGAATGAATACATAAGAAGCAATCAATGGATACATAAGAATAAGAAGCAATCAAATTGCTTGGTTGGAAAGAAAGATGGTCCTCCTTATCTCACAATATTTTCAAGTAAAGTATTATGTTCACTCTCTCAATATCTCACAATATTTTCAAGTAAAGTATTATGTTCACTCTCTCAATATCTTCAAAAAGTTATTTTTACTGTGTATTTTATATGGTCTATCACTACCATGCTTTATGACAACCCTCTCTCAATTTATTTTTTACATGTCATATAAATAGGTCCTGAAATATTTAAGGAGGGAGATCTAAAATTTGTAACTCTATTTCCTTAATTAACCTTTTTGATTTATATTATTTATTTCATAAATAAATAATATATTAATTAAATTTTAAACTTTATAACTAACACATTTAATTATATATTTTTTTAATTTAATAAATAATATTTATTAAAATCTTAATTCTATTAAACCCTCTAAATTATATATTATTTTATTTTATAAATAAGTAATATTATTTATTATTAATAATATTTAATATATATTAATAATCAACCATATTTTTTTTTATCTAATTCGTCAACTATTAGTGTGTGACCTAATAGGAACCAATTATAATATATATAGATTTTACTCTATTAATCGTTAGGGTTTTATTACCATTAATTTATTTTGGTATTTTTTTTCTTTTCTTTTTTTGGTTTTCATTTATTTTTTCTAAGTGCCCTTAATGTATAGACTAGGATTTTATTCTTGTTGATGTTATTATTTTTTAATTATTTTTATTGATGCAAATATTTTCAATGCAAATGATGTTGATGCATGCATATGCAAATGCAATCCTACGAAAAAAGTTAATTGTTTCCAAAATTTTCATTCATGTCATTTTTGACTACCAAGTGTATCATCAATCAGGTATGGGAATGAATCTTGTGCTCAAGTTTTCCAAGAGATCCTTCCTTATCCTCTGTCATTTACTTCGGATGTTTGATTCACTATCTCGAGTTGACGTTGAGATTCTTTTTCTATAATAATCGTTCTGGAGTATGAGTATCTAGTCATGGGCATGGTTTTAGAACCTATAATCATTGTTTATGATTGAATGATCATGTCATAATTGTGTGCTAAGGCTTTCCGGAAGATACTTCATTGTCTTCCATAATTTACCTTGGGTATTTAACTATCTAGTTCGAGTAGACGCTGAGATTCTTCTTCTATAAAAATCGTCTTGGAGTCTAAGCTTTAGTCACGGTCTCAGGACCTAGAATCAATTTTTATGATCAAGAGATTGTGTCCTAATTTTGAAGACCAATGAATGAGAATAAGTGTTGTCGACTTTAGATCAATGTCTAATCTCGTCACATACTCGAGTCACTTTGAGATGTCGTATGAATAACTTGTTAGGGCCACATCAAAACTATAATATGACTCACATTGATGGAGTGCATCATCTCTTTTTTTATACTAAGTTAACATTTCTTGCATACTTGCTTATTTGTAATGTATTGCTCCATTTACATGATTGGATGTTCTAGTTATCCCTTTTGTTTGAACGAAGTCAATGATTCTTTAAAAGGATATAATGAGTCCGCTATTGAGGAGTGACGTTCATTCTCATCCTCGTATTTGATCTTCAGTTGAGCTCTTAGGATCTGAAGTTTGTGGGTTATGATCAAGAGATAATGTCATGAATTGATGGTTGGTGAATAGAAGTGATCATCATAAACCACGTATTTGTCATTAACATCTTGCACACTTGAGTTGTATTGAGATGTCATCGTTTATATGTATGGTAGCGTGTCTCAGCTCCATCAAACTATAATAGGCCTCTCATCAATGAAGTGCATTATCTCCTAATTTTTATGTCGTGGTAGCATATTCCGAATACTTGTATATCCACAATGCATTATTCCAATATCACGTGGTTAACTTTTCTAGTTAATCATTTTGTTTGAATTCAAAGATTCTTCAAAAGATAAAATGAACTTATATCAATCATTTTGAGCATACCAACGTATATGACATTGAGTAAATGGTTTTCATTTTCGTCCTTGCATTTCTCATGATCTTTGTGTGGATCGAGAAATGTCTTTATTTAGATGACATGATCGTCCTTGTCTCGAAACAAGGGGAAGGCAAATGTCGTGAGTGCGTCATTTGGAATCATGACCCTTCAATGCCTATATGCAATACAAATGTTGTATATTCAGAGCCTAATCAACTACGTGGCTTGTGTGATACTTTCAATCAATGGATCTCGTTTTTTTGACATGAAAAATCTGTAAATCTAGAAACTTGTCGTTTTTATTTAAAATGAAAGTATCAAATGTGGGGGTTAGTCATAAATTATGTGAATCATTACAAGCATTCACCCCCCGTCATCGCTTTATAAATGCACGCAATGTTTTGCAAATATAAGAAATGTTTTAAGTTCAATACTTTAGAAAGATAAAATGGATAGAAAAATAAAATCAAATCTTCTTTGAGCTCCTTCTTTTCTCGTCATTTGGCCTTTCGCCTTCTTCGTTTTGTTTTGGCATGCCTTTTGTAGAAACTTTGCAATAAAGGTCAAACATTTCTTATTGAGACATTCATCATCTCTGTGTCACTTCGCTTGGAAGAATATGAGGCATGTGCCTTATGGTTGATCATGACATTTATGGCTAAGATATCATCCTCGAAAGATGGCATCTCGTCTACCTTGAACGTCTCGTGATTCAAAACACTATTTCGGTATTGGGCTATCCAAATGGCTAAGGTTGTGGCATAGACATACCTATAAAATAAACACTAAAGACAAGCAAAAATTATTTCGGTTTTTTTGTTAGAATTTACTCATGGATGCCTATCTCAACTATATTTCATACACATATCATGTAGATATAGTAGACACGTAAAGGTTTTAGACGTGGCTTGACTGTTTAGGAACAACGAACGACAATGTGTTGGAAATTGTAACTGAGTTTTTGTTTCTACGGATAAATCATAAGAGAGAGTCCCCTCATTCCGTTGAAGAGCGTAAAAAGCGTCGACTAAGGGGGAGCGTCCTCTCAATTGGGAATTTCTCACTCATCCCCACGATGCATAGCCTCAAAAGAGGCCTCATCGTCGAGAAAAATGATTAATCATGTGTACATAGATTTAAAGCTCACGGAACACCACTCAAACATTTAGAACATATTGTCATTCATCATGGGCTAATTTTTGCACTAATACGATAGGTGTATAGATGACGTCGCACAATGCACATCGTGTACTACCTCAATAAATAGGGCGATGTGCCCAAGATTGGAACCAATGCACGTAGAAAGGTGAAGATGTTTATGTACCCCTTTTCACCTTTATTTGTTATTTTTGTCTTTTTATATTTTTTTTGTTAAAGTCTTAAAATAATATTCTTAAAATGCTTATAAGTTGATTTCAAGCTAAACATCGATTATTGTCTCAGTAGAGTTGTTAGAAAAGTTGTAACGCCACAAATCGACCATTTCCAAAATCTCACTTTTCTCTCGAGTCTCGAGTGAGACAAAAACCAAAATAGTAGGCTTCACAAGAGTGCATTTAAAAATAATGATTTGGACTAGTTTTGACTTTTTTAGAGTCGCCGCTTAATTTACTCCTCGAAAAATTAGGAAAGAAAAATATTTTGCGTGTTCAAACGCATTTTAGAGATTTTGTTCTTAGTTCGGTGCTTGGTTATACGTGAGAAAGTGCATTGGGGTTATATCTCACGTGCTCATCAACTGATGGTCTCTACTTTAAATTTTTGGTAATTTAAAAAAATATATTTTACACTTTATTTATTTATCCAATCATAGGGCATACATCTAAAGGTGAATCTCAACCTAGACATGTGTCTAATTTTGTATCATTTTGTTCCTAAAGTATGCATCTATATCATGGTCCTAAATTGCTAGTACATGTATGTGAGTAGCAAAACTCGAAAAACGAAGATACACAATTTACTAATAACTCTAAGAAGACGCTCGAATCAATTCTTTAACAAAAGTCAAGAACCCTGTCCCTGAAAGTTCCCGGATTTGAGAGCTCAAAAGTTCATCCCGATTCCCATAGCCAATCTCTAAAAAATGGCCCCTCTCTCTTTGTCCCATGCTTTCTTTTCGTAAGCATCATGTAAACATAAAAATTTGACTTACCCTAATTTTCAAATAATATTATTATTTTTAATAATATTAAAATAATATTTTGAATTTTTATATTTAAAATAATTTAAAGAATGAATTAAAACCTAATTAAGGATTAATTATTGTGATAATTAAACCCTAATTAAGGAAATTATTCAAAATTCCAAAAATAATTTAAGGATAAAATATTGTATTTATTTTACCCAAATTAGACCAAAAAGAGGTTAAAAATATTTAATTGTGATTTAATCAAGAATTATGTTTAATTCATTATTTAAACCAATTAAATAAAATACCCCAAAATTCCCAAAAATACCCAAAAATAAATAAATTATTATCATAATTTTTATTATGAATCTAAAAATATATTTTGTGAAATTTTTTGTGAAGAAAAAGTTTAAAAGGAATTAAAAATCGATTTGAATTATCTTTTAAAGAAAAATAAAATCTGATGATCTGGTGCAGTATAAGTTATTTTTAATCTTTGCAGCAGAAATCTGGACCATCAGATGAGCGCACAGGCGTCATCCAACAGCCTAGACACTCTTACGCAGCCAGATGTAGTAGAGCCACGCGCGCGTGCCCACATAGGAACAACTAACGCACTAGCTAACCCCCGTTAGTCAAAGGAGCTGGTCGCCGATGGAACACAACAGAATTCCGTGACCCGTTACACAAAACGACACTATTTCACATCGTCTTCTTCGCCAGGCCAGACGTTCACCAGATTCGCGAACATCGTCGGGGCGATTCTTCTAGAAGGGCTACCGGGGTCATTTCTCCACCTTATCAATTAGCCCTTATCTCTGCTTCATCATCGCCTACAATAGACCTCAACCTATTAACCCTCCCTATCCTAAAACTAGGTTGCCATGTTTAGGGTAAGAATTAGGGATAAGAATGGAGAAGGGAAAATCCGGCTTGAATTGGCTTACCTCAACCGACCTTGAGGCACTATAAATACTCCCTTATGCTTTATAAAGCAAATCATCGAAGAAGAACCACAAATTACACACTGAATCAAATCTTGAAGATCCCGGCCAAGAGTAGTTTTTGTCAAAACTTCCTCCAGCGATCCTAGCATCGATCCAGGCTTTTTGATAACCTTCAACACATCCCATGAGTATTCTCCAAGTGTTGGTATGAATTCAGAAGCTCTGTTTTTCGTTTTGTATTTGAAAATTTGAATTTTTTCAAATTTTCCTACTTTGATCGGATTTGATCTGTTCTTGAGTTTGATTGTGTGATTTCTTTGTTGAAAATCATTATATATATCATGTATGAACTTTTGTCGAAAGAGAATTGATCAAATCAACTTGAATCAAAAAATTTGAAAATTTAAGTTTGAAAACTGGATATTTAAAATCTTTGTATTCTTGGTTTTATTTTGGATTTTTTATCTAGTTAGTTGCTATACATGTTTGTTAACATGTTAAAATGATTTTCAAACAGCTGTAATCACGTTTTTATCATTTTTGATCAAACATAAATTCTGAAAAAATAAAGCTTGAAAATTTAATTTTTGAAATTATGTGTTATTGCTTTTAATCTGGATTTGTTGATCCAAATAGTTGTTATACATGTTTGTTAACATGTTAGGATGAATTCCAAGTAACCGTTTCATCAATTTGATCATGTTTGATCAAATCTTGTTTTTACAAATTTCTAGATTTTGATTCAATCTTAGAAAATTGTTTTAGTGTTTGAATGATGTTCTTATTTTGGTTAAGTTCAGCTATATTAATCATTTCGAAGCTAATGGAACAAAAATAAGTCCTTGAAATGGCCTAATTTGAAAGATTCCAAAATTTGACCTATGAATGGTATTTTAAAATTGATCCTTGCAAAGACTTCAAATTGTGATTTATGTTAGGAATGATGTTCTTCATGATCATATGAACTTACTATAGCTTACGAATCATAATTTTATGATCCCAATCAAAAGTTATGGACTTCTGAAATTTGGACCAAAATAAGAACACACGGTCCTAAAGTTTTAGCATAGGATCGATGATCCTTGGTCCTGTTCTTTAGGAGGGACCGAGAAAACGAATCACATGTCAAAATCCATGATCGATAAAACGCACCAAAGACCGAGAATCCTAAGACCGAGTTTTATGACCTAGGACCGGTGTTCTTCAGCTAGGATCGAGGACTAGGACCGGTGTTCTTCAGCTAGGATCGAGCACTCCCTCTAGCCTAGGACCGATGTTTCTAACCCTAAGAGTTATCCCTCACTTAGCCTAGGACCGATTATTCTAAACTTAGGACTAAGCCCTCACTTGACCTAGGACCGGTAAACTTAACCCTAACCCTAGACCTATGATTGATGTTTCTAACCCTAGGACCGAGCCCTCACTTAGCCTAGGACTGGTAAACCTAACCCTAAGCCTAGACCTATGACCGATAGCTACCTAACCCTAGGAACGAGCACCTAAACTGGTAGACTTGACCTAGGACTGAGCCTCATAGGTCCATGACCGAGCCACTCGAGTTTGGGATCGAGCCTCTCGAGCCTAGGACCGAGCTTTCTGGTCCCTTGACCCATGCAACCGAGCCATGGTCCGAACCACTCCGATCTTAACTGAGCCTAGATCGGCCAAACCGAACCTAGACCCTAGGACTCTGGTCCTTAAGCCTGTTTGGTTCCACTTTTCAAAATCCAAAACTATTTTTATAATTTTAGAATCCGAACCCATTTTCAAATAATCCTGGAAGGTCATAAAATGATATTTTTTATATTTTCGGGATATTTCTTAAACCAATGTTTTGGATAGGCCCCGTTTGAAATTTATTTTTAAATTCTAACATTCTCCTTTAATATTTCCAGGTTTTGTTAAATCTGAATACCAATACAACAAGACACATTCCTTTTAAGTAATTTTATACAATTATTTAAAGTTCATCCTTACTTAAGACCCCTAGACTACTAATTAAAGGAAAAAATTATTATAATTGGATTTATAAAAGCCAAACATTATTTATTTTAGAAGTATTTTCGAAAACCGCCCTTAGGCGGGCGCGGAGGACAGTGCGAAAACCCTTTCCCGAGCGTAAATAGATAACGAACCGTCATTTTTCAGAAACTCTAGTATAAATACGTTTGTACACGTATCATTTTATTGATTTTCATAAAATCTCTTGGCGACTCTGATTTTCAAATAAATAATCTTTTAAATTCGTTATGTTTGATTAATTTAAACCGAGTTCTTAGCCTCCCAGAGTTTTTAAAATTTGAACAAAGAATTAATTATTTTTACATAATTAATCTATTACCGCTCTAGGTATTTTCAAAATCTTTTAAAAACTAAATGTTTCATTTTAAAAGATGTATGGCACGCAAACCAAGGTTAAAATGCATCGAACCTCGAGCATCCCCGCGATAGTCCCTCCATATTTCCACGAGTCCCTCGACGCGTGCTAAGCTATAGAATGGGACAAATATCGTGGGGGTTACAAATACATGTCCTTGACGCATCCCAACCTCAAGTTGTCAAAGCTCTTTTTCGCCTCGAGTCGAACGCATGTCAATTCCAATTTGGAGCTTTACTTAGAAACCCTTCAAAGACGTGTCGCTCAAAGCCTTGGCTCGGTCCTTAGTTTCACACGACCTCCTGGGGGCGATCCTCTTTTCATCCTTCAGTTCTTTTGGCAATGCGGATAATGAAGAGCCT
Source organism: Impatiens glandulifera (assembly GCF_907164915.1). NCBI lineage: Eukaryota > Viridiplantae > Streptophyta > Magnoliopsida > Ericales > Balsaminaceae > Impatiens > Impatiens glandulifera. The sequence continues at coordinate 42,336 of NW_025918797.1, forward strand.
TTTATAGGTTGTTAGCGGCACAACTCTTCGGTGATCCTTCGGTCATGTGGAGAAAGTCGAGAGAGCGTTGAATCTCTAGTCGATTCTTTGGATCGTCTCTCTCCTCTACCATAAGTCGCCAAAGAACTCGCCTCCCAATCTCTCTCTCTTTTATTTCCTTCGTCGAGTTTGGGCAAAAGCAGGCTTAGGCCTGATCCCTTAGGGAAGGGCCCATTTGGAAAATAGAGGTCTAGGCACTTGCCACGTCCATGTCTCGTTTGATTTGAAGATTCAAGATCTGGGTACTTAATTGCGCTTGGACTTCATTTGGTCTTCATATTTTTTTTCAATATGGAAAATAAAAACATAAAACCAATATTTATTTTAAGATTGTTTTAATTTGTTTGATTTAATCATAATATTAATTTTATTAAAATAAGTTTGTAACCCTTGGAAAAACCCTTCTTCGACATAAAAGGTTTTGTGAAAAATCTCGAGGTTCAAAAAATTTAAACATCGCTTTTTGTGTTAGGAATTTTCTTTAAATAAAACAATATTTAAAAGATTTTTAAATATTTCTTGACAACTTTTGAAATTAATTAAAAATGATTAATTTTAGGGTTTAATTTTAATTAATCTGAAGATTTACGGTAATCAAATTACAATTTTATTTTTAGAAATATGTTAGTTTAAATCAATTAAAAAGATTATTTATATGAAATAGAGTCGCCGATTGATTTTTTTAAAATCAATAAAAGTTGACATACATGTACAAATGTATTGGCTAGAGTTTTTTTAGTTCGTAGTTTAGTGATACTCGGGAAAGGGCTTCCGCGCTTCATCTTCTATATCCGTTTAGAAAATGGTCTCTACTTATAAAGTTGACTTTTTAAAAATTGGTTGTATATGAGTATTAATCAAATATTCTTCTAGGCCTAGTCATGCTTTTAGGTTTTAGAGTTATTTAAAATATTGAAACAACAATATTTAAATGCTGGTACATGTTGTTGATGATCACTCATGAGAATTATAACTGAAAAATGTCATTCATTTTTAAGGGTGTTAAGGTTTAGAAATAAATACCAAACAGACCTCGGTCAAAATTTTTTTGTGGAAATATCCCCAAAATATTTTGAAATCATTTTCTAATTTCTTCGAAATTTTTAGAAATTAGTTTGGGGGTTCAAAATTACAAAAATAATTTTAGGTTTTAAAAATTGGAACCAAACAGGCCTTAGGACCAGAGTCCTAAGCCTTGGATTCGTTTATATGGGTCAGGGTCAAAATTCCTCGGTCTAGGTTAAGGAGCCTTTCGATGGAGGCTCGAGATCTGGTCGGAGTGCCGAAGTCCCTCAATCTGGGTGCTAAGGACTCTCGATTATTAGCTGAAATTACTAGTTTGGAGTGTATAAACTCTACGGTCTTTGGTTAACTCTGGCAAAGTTCATCAGTATGGGTGTATAAACCCACCGGTCCTAGGTTAGCTCTAGGCTAAGTTCATTAGTCCTAAGTTTAAAGATACTCAGTCCTAGGTTGAACCTCTCAGTCATGGATTAAAATGCTCGGTCAAACCTCTCGGTCCCAACTCAAGAACATCGGTCGGACCTCTCTATCCTAGCTTAAGAACATCGGTCGGACTTCTCGGTCCTATTGAAATTATTGGTCCTAAGTTTCGGACCTAGGCTAATAAGCCTCGGTCCTCAATAACACCGAAGTTCATTTTTTTAATTCGTTTTCTATCATGGATTCCTTGCTCCAACTGTTTGATTAGCTTCACAAAACTCTCAGGAACATGTTGATCATCATCTCAAGGTACCAATCAACCTGGACGATGATCAAATCGTTCAAAATAGTTTGTGATCAAAATTTGATTTTTTAATTTTGAAGCTATTTTTAGGGGAAGGAGTTATCCAATAGCTTCATTTTATCTCATATACTTGATTGATACCAAAATAAGAATACTAGCTGTTCGTTTTGACCAAATCAAAAACTTAAAAAATTTCAATTATTTTGAAAATTTTGATTTTGATCAAACATTATTGAGATGAATCAAACATGATCTAAACATTTGTCCAATATTATTACAATCATGTTGGGATGTTTTATGGGCTGTGGTTCAAAAGAAATTATTCTAAGAACAACAAATATATTTTTTTAATTTAAATTTGGGTTTTTTCTGTTTTAAATGATCCTAGGATAAATATTCAACCATAAAATACTATAAACAGTAAGCATAAAAGCTTATACAATTTGAAATATAAAAAATTCAAATTTAAACTGTAAATATGAATTAGAGGGTGATTGTACTTTACCAAGGATTGAAGAACACTTCTTGATCCTTAAGGAAACTTTTGGGATGCTCAGATTAAATCTTTAAAACTTCAAACAAAAAATTCGAAAAATCCAAAAGCTTCAAGCTTTAATGACGGATTTTTGATTTTCTTCAATTTGAAGGGGGAGTAGATTCCTTGGATTCGGAATGACTTAGGGGGAGTATTTATAGTATCCCTAAGTTGGTTGATCCGTCCAAGTGGACTGAATCATCCAAAAGTCATCAATGGCATTTTGTCTATTCTTAGTTCAAGTGGCCAGAATATGGGTGATTCATCCCTATTCTTGTAGAAGAAATGATCACCGAAGTAGGGTGATCATTTCACCTTTTGAATCAGCCAAAAAGGTTGACGGTGGAGAAAGTTCCAAAAATGGAAAATCAAAGACATGTCTTTAATCCTATCATTACGACATCGCGATGAGGAAGATGATCGGAGGCCAAAACGACGTCGTTTCATGCACGTTAGGCGTTCGCGGGGCATTCCATTAGCGCCAATGTGTTCCATGAGCTTCATTTACGATTCAGCTAATGGAGCGTTAGCTGATCGGGTGTGGTGCAAGTGTGCGTTCCCTTCGTTGCAGTGGACTACGCGGGCACGTCTAGGTCAGTGGATGAGATCCCAGTTCTCATCTGATGGCCTAGTTTTTGGGTGTAGCTTCTTCTCCCGGTTTCGCTACACCCGATCACGATTTTATTTTTTTATTAAATTCGTAAGGCTTTGTTTGAAATTGGTTTTTATTTCACCCTTTTGACTTTAATTTTGATCTTCTTAAATACAAAAAAATATTAAAATAAATATGGTAAGTATTTACCAATTTATTTTTATTTTTATATTTTTAGAGTTAAATAAATAATTCTGGGAGATGAAATGGGTACCTCATTCATCATAAATTATTTATTTTAATCCCTGATTTTTTTCTAAAATTTTTTAAGACAAATGAGTACAACATTTATCCAAAATAATTTTATTTTTATTATTTTGACCATTTTCCTTAATTAATTAGGCTTTAATTATCACAATAATTAGCCTAATTAATTGTTTTAATTGATTTTATTTATTCAAAATAAATCAAAATAATTATTTTTAATTTTATAAATTAGTGTGGAGATTTTTAGTGATTACAGAGTGCCGCTTTCGATTCGAGTATGACATCTAACACTAGGTTATCTAGTTTAATTTATAATGAGGGGGTTTAGAAAGATAGAACATGTAGCGTGCTGATTATTTGAGTGACCTGGTGATGTTGTATATAGTAATCCGTCAAGGTGTTTCCAAGTGTTGTTGTAGGGATATTTCTTTGGTGGTTATCCTAACAAAGATAGTTCTTTGGGAATCCTGTTTTTACAGAACTTAACAAAGTACCCGTAAAATTCATGAAATAATGATAAAAAGATTATCATAGGTATTAAAACATCAATTCCTATCTTAGTATGAATGTCAACAGATTATTCAAGTTAGTCATGTATAAATGGCTAAGGGTTATTGTCATGAGATATGCTAGGAATATGAAAGTTTTAGTAATGTTTTATGTGGGTTACTAATAAGTAACATTTTCAGGGTGATCATAAACATATGATCATTATACCATCAATAGATAAGTCTTAGTGAGAGCTAACAAGCTTACTTATGGGGTTTATTAACAAGTAATGCATCGTGTACTCATATATATATATATATATATATATATATATATATATATATATATATATGTGATCATGGTGCCATCAACAGATAAATTTACTATGGGAGTTAACAAACTTTCTGGGAAGGTCACTCACAAGTGAGGTAAAAAATGATCACACATAAATGATCGTGGTGTTATCAACATATAAATTTTCTTGGATTAATAAGAAAAGATCTATCAAAAACTTAAGATTTCATCAAAGTACCTATCAAGAGATAGGGTTTGCTTGAGTACCTTATCATGAGATAGGGTTTTGTTTGAGGACCCATCGAGTGATAGGGTTTTGAAGTACATGTTCGAGTGATAGGGTTTTGATACCTATTTGAATGATAGGGCTTGGGTTAGATCATGTAAGAATGATCGATGTGTCTGTTGACAAAACAAGGATGAGTATTTTTGTGAATTGAGAGATATACCTATTGATGAATAAGATTTTGACTAGAGTACCTATTGAGAGATAGGGTTTTAGTGATGTTGAGAGAAGTGATACCTATCGAGAGATAGAGTTTTAACAGAATCGTATATAAACGATGTCCTGACCTATTGACAAATAAGGGTTTTAGACGAAATCGTGTACAAACGATTAGCGCACCTATTAATAGATAAGGTTTCTAACGGAACCATATACAAATGATGTATCAGCCTATTAATAAATACGGTTTTTAGACGGAATTGTGTACGAACGATTAACACACCTATAAATATATATGATTTCTAACGGAATCATATACAAATGATGTATCGACCTATCGACAGATAAGGTTGAGTCACCGAGTCATGTACGAACGACGACATATTAACAAGTGGGATTTAGTCACAGAGTCGTGTACGAATGACATCTCGACCTATTAACAAATAAGATTTAGTTACGGAGTCATGTATGAACGGCGTCTCAACCTATCAATAAATATGATTTAGTCACAAAGTTGTGTACGAACGACGTCTCGACCTATTAACAAATAGGATTCAGTCACGGAGTCATATATGAACCATATCATGACCTATTAAAAAATAGTGTTTAGTCACGGAGTCGTGTATGAACTACGTCTCGACCCATTAACAAACAGGATTTCTCATGGAGCCGTGTACGAATGACATCTCGACCTATTTATAAATAGGATTTCTCACTGAGTCGTATACGAACGACATCTCGACCTATTAACAAATAAAGTTTTAGTTTGAATCATGTACGAATGATCATGGGTCCTTGTTGACAAACAAGATTGTTAACGAATCATCTTACAAATGATATTTACGCTTGTTAACAAACAAATCTTATCACGTAATCATGTACAAATAATTTCTCGTACCTATCAACAAATAGAGTTTCTAACATAATTATATTCAAATAATGTCTCGACCTATCGACAAATAGGATTTTAACTAGACCATATACATATGATCTCAGGTCCTTGTTGATAGACAAGATTGTTAAAGGATCATCTTACAAATTATTTTTATGCTTGTTAACAAACAAGACTTATAACTGAATCGTGTGCGAATGATTTCTCGCACCTATCGACATATAAAGTTTTTAACGGAATCATATACAAATGATGTCTCGACCTATCGATATATAGGGTTTTAACTAGATCATGTACGAATGATCTCGGGCCCTTGTCGACAGACAAGATTGTTAACGGATCATCTTACAAATGATCTTTATGTTTGTTAACAAATAAGTCCTTATAATAGAAACGTGTACGAATGATTTGTTGCACCTATCAATAGATAGGTTTCAGATACCTAACTATAATTAGAGTTTTGGTACCTAATGACAATTAGGGTTTTAGTGAAATCGTATAAAAATGATCTATCACACCTATCAACAGATATGGTTTTGGATACCTAACTACAATTAGAGTTTAGACGGGATCGTGTATGAACGATCTCACGTACCTATCAACAGATTGAGTTTAAATACTTAACCATAATTAAAGTTTTAATGGGATCGTGTACAAATGATCTCACGTACTTATCAATAGATAGAGTTTAGATATCTAATAACAACTAGGATTTATAGCGGAATCGTATAAAAACAATATATCGTACCTATCAATAGATAGGGTTTTGGATACCTAACTACAATTAGGGTTTAGATGGGATTGTGTACGAACGATCACATGTACATATCAACAGATAAGGTTTAGATACCTAACTACAATTAGGCTTTTAACGGAATCGTGTACAAACGATCTCACGTATTCATCAAAAGATAGGGTTTAGATACCTAATATCAACTAGGATTTTTAGCGGAATCGTATAAAAATGAGCTATCACATCTATTAATAAATAGGGTTTTGGATACATAACTACAATTAGAGTTTAGGCGGGATCGTGTACGAACGATCTCATGTACCTATCAATAGATAGGGTTTAAATACCTAATTATAATTAAGGTTTTGATAGGATCGTGTACAAACGATCTCACATACCTATCAACAGATAAGGTTTATATATCTAATAATAATGAGGGTTTTTAGCGGAATCGCATAGAAACAATCTATCGCACCTATCAACAGATAGGGTTTTGGATGTCAAACAACAATTAGGGTTTTAGCGGAATCGTATAAAAATGATATATCGTACCTATCAACATATAGGGTTTTGGATACCTAATAACAATTAGGGTATAAACGGGATTGTGTAAGAATGATCTCACGTACCTATCAACAGACAGGATTTGGGAGACTCGATTTTGCTTCTTCTTTTTTGCAGCATCAGTCGCGGGTCTACGCCTTTTGAGGGAATATTTCAATAGAATTTTTGTTTCCCTTTTCTTTTTCCAAAATGGCCTTCGCAATTAATTTTAAAATTAGTCGAAATTTTTAAGGTCTTATTTATGGACAGATTACTCATGTTTTTGGACAAAAGAACATTTTTTGTTCAGTTAGTTCTTATTCTTGTTTATCTCTTTTCTTTTTTCTATATTGGAATGAACCTTGATCATTTGAAATTAATCATTACATTTTCGAATTCGAAATGTATTCGGGGCCAGGCTTTGAACGTATTTTCTGTCCTTTGTGATGATTTTTCTTTCATCAAGGAATAAGATTTATTTTTCCCCAACTTTTGAGATATTAGGTATAAATTTGATTTTGTGTACAAACGATTATTTATGATCACAACCCTCGAGGAATATGGTCAACATTTTATCATTTTGATAAAAATAGTGTAACTTATTTTTAGTTGCTCAGCCTTGAACCACATTTCTTGAAAGTTCAACTCATGGCAAAAACATTTGGGAGAGGTTCTTCAACTTTCTACTTTGGGTTTTCATATGACATTTTTCTCTTCTTTTTTTTACTTTTATTGACTCACAGGTATATCTGGTAGAATCGATTGATCCTTGTCATTTCTGTAATAATCAAGACTAGAGTTTGATTAGGTAACAGATGATGATTTCAATACCTCAACCACTTGCGTTATTTTTTTCATTCTCGGGGTATATCTGATTGAATCAGTACATTTTTCTCTTGTCATAGAAATCATGACTAGAGTCCGAGTGAGCATAAATGATGATTTCAATACCTCAACCAACACAGGAAAATTTTGTAATTTATTTTATAGGTTTTGGGGTTTATTTCGGTTCTCTTTTTGACATTTTCATTTTTTGGTTTTTTTATTCTCAAAACATGAGTTATAAGCCTCTAATTCTTTAACAAAAGTAACGATGGTGTGTTATTTCTCAATTTGGGGCTCTGGGTCTCGCTTTTATGGGGTTTATTCAGGTTCTTTTTCTTCAAAAACCTTTGATGGAGGGTTACTTTCAAGATAATCGCCTATAGACGGAAAAAAAACTTATGATCGATATCTCTTGAACCAGGATTATTGTGAAATCTTCAGTTTTGTTTCTGAGAATATCAATCGAATGGAAGCGATATTCTTAGCTTTGCCCCTACTTATTTCCTAAAATCCGAAACATCGGCTCTAGGATCAGATTAAAATTTTATTCCTTTCTCAAAAGATTTTCTTTCTTTCTTGAGGAAGGGACTAGGGGGTTTTATATATGTAATTGAGACCGGGCCCGCAAACATGCAAGTTGCCTACGTATCTTCTCTTCCTTATTTTTTGCATTGAGAAGAATTAGGTCTCCGTAGTTCGGGCATGAGTCCTCTGTCCATGTTGCAAGTTATACAAAACTTGGGATTGGATTATGTTGAAGTAAGCTTTTTTCAATGTCGAACTTCAAACCAATCTACGCATTCTTGATATTATACAAAATATTTTTGAAGCGCATCTAGATTTCTTGGAGCAATGAACCCTTCGCCTTCTATGTTAGATAGGCGTGCAGCTCCTTTAGAGAGGATTTCCTTAAGTAGAAAGGTTCTTCCCATTAGGGACAAAACTTGCCCCTGGGTCTAAGAGTTCCCAGGTTCATTTGAGAACTAGATCTTCTTTTAGGTTTTTAGGTTTCACTTTTCTATTGAAAGTATCTGACATGTGTTTTTGATAGGCTTGGGTTTTACATAAAGCGTTTAACCTTTTATCCTCCATTAACGTTAGTTGGTCATATCGAGATTTGATCTATTCTTCTTCTATAACTTGTCTTTCTAAGACTATTCTTAGGGTTGGAATCTCGATTTCGATGGGTTGTACAACGTCCATGCCGTAAACTAAATAGTAGGTAGTTTTGTTTATCGATGTTCGAGCGGTTGTACGATATCCCCATAAGACATATGTCATCTTTTTGTGCTAGTCCTTATACGTGTTGGTCATCTTCTTGATGATCCTAATCAAATTTTTGTTTGCTGCTTTGACCGCACCATTGGTTTGGGGTCTATAGGGCGATGATTTGTGATGCTCGATCTTGCACTCGTCGAGCAATTGCAACACATTTCCTTGGAAGTGTCAACCATTGTTTGAAATTAGGGCGTGATGAACTCCATATCTAGCGATGATGCTAGATCGGATGAACTTTGCCACTTAAGATGATTTCAAGACCTTGTAGGAGGAACGAGTATGAACTCATGTCCATTTGACGCATGGGCACATATTTTCCCAATAACGTTGATGCCACATGTAGAAAAAGGTCAAGGGGATGTCATGTTGTAGAGGAGCGAGACTGGTGTATGTTTTAAGTTAGCATAGATTTGGCACTGGTGACATCTCCATACATAACTCACACATTATTGCTCGAGGTTTTTCCAATAATATCCTAAGTGGAGTATTTTCTTGGCTAAAGTCATTCCATTCATGTGTGGTCCATATATCCATGCATGTACTTCTTCCATGATCCTCTTGGATTCGTGATTATCTATGCAGAGAATGTTTTGACCCTCGAAAGATCAGCGGTAAAGCCTGTTGGTGATCCAAGCATAATTGGTGGAATACTGGTGCAAAGTCCGTCATTCCTTAGCTCGGAAGTGGGAAGGATATTCTCCCTCCATACTCAATGTACTTCTGGAGAATATCATACTAGGGTTTAACAATATTCTCACAGGAAGTGACTGCTCCTAATTCAAAAGAAGGTTGTTGCTTTTGTCGGATTTTTAGAGGTTTGACTTTAATTTTGTCGGGAATTTGAGTCATGACTGCCATAGTAGCCAGAGAATCCGCAAAATGGTTTTGGCTTCTTGGAGCGTGAACAGATGATACTTGATCGAATTTGTTCATGAGTGTGGTCAAGTGGGCGTGGTAGGGTTTCAAGTTTTCCTCTTTCACTTGTCACGTGTCATTGGCTTGGGATATAATCAAGTTAGAGTCATCAATGACTTCTAACTTAGTCTCCCCTTTTTCGTAAGTCAATTTGAGACCCAAGAGACATGTCTCATATTCAGCCTCATTATTGGTGATGGGGTGTTCGAGTTTTATGGATATTGGGTTATATGTCCCTTTCAGGTCGACTAACAAAATCTCAATTTCGTAACTCTACTTTCCGGAAGATCCGTCATACATCAGTTTCCATGTGTATGATGTTATACTCATAATTCTCTTGTCAGGGAATTTGAGTTCGTCTTCTGACACAACAATGATGGGTTGGTCAACAAGGAAGTCCATAACAACATTTCATTTGACAGAATTATGTATTGTATAGGCTATGTCGTATTCGGATAATATCATTATTCATTTGTCTAGCCTTGATGACAGAAGGGTTCATTGGAATAAGAAGTGGATCGGGTCCAATCATGATACCAACTTGATGGGATGGGCTTGCATGTAGTGTCTCAACCTTTTGGTGACCCATTCTAAGGCCCAACAGATTTTCTCAACTGGAGTGTAATTAAGTTCACACCCAGTCATCCTTTTACTGATGTAATACACAACCGTTTCGAGTTTGTCCTCATTTTCTTGAGTCAACTAGCTTCTAATGGTTGTGTTTGTTACAGTAAGGTATAGGATGAGATGAATGTCGGCTCTAGGCGGCATGAGTATGGGAGGTGATTTTAAGTAATCCTTGATTATGTCAAATGCTTGTTGACAGTCTTAATCTTAGTAGCTTAAATAGTGAGGAATATGATCGGAGGCTTAAACGACGTTGTTTTGTGTGCGTTTGGCGTTCGCAAGGCATTCCATCAAAGCGCGGGCGTTCTGTGAGCTTTGTTTGCGATTCAGCTAACAGAGTGTTACATGATCGAGTGCGGTGCGAGCGTGCGTTCCTTTCGCTGCAGCGGGCTATGCGGGCGCATTCGGTTCATTGGATATCCCAACGCTCATCTGATGGCCCAATTTTCGGCTGTAGTTTCTTCTCCCAATTTCGGCTTCACTTGATCACAATTTAATTTTTTTTATTAAATCCTTAAGAGTTGTTTAAAATTAATTTTTCTTTCATCCTTTTGTCTTTAATTTTGATCTTTTTAAATAAACAAAATATGGAAATAAATATGGAAATTATTTTATCAATTTATTTAATTTTATTTTATATATTTTTAGGGTTAAATAAATAATTTTGGGAGATGAAATGGGTACCTCATTTCATCTTAAATTATTTATTTTAATCCTTGATTTTTTCTAAAATTATTTTAAGATAAATTGATAAAACATTTATCCTAAATAATTTTATTTTTATTATTTTGATCAATTTTTTTTAGCTAATTAGGTTTTAATTATCATAATAATTAGTTTAATTAATTATTTTAATTAATATTTAGTCATGGGATTAATTATTTTAATTTTATAAATTAGTGTGTAAATATTTAGTGCTTATAAAGTTTAATTTAAAATTAAATTATAAATTATGTATAAAATATGGAAGTTTACATCATTTAAACTTCTGATTTTAACACGTAATATTATTCTATATAAAAACTCATTACACTCTTTCATTAGACTTTTTTTTTATTTAGAAAGCTATATAATCATTGAAAAACTGTCTTTCATTTCAGAAAAGAATTTATTGTTTTTTTTATTTTGATTCAAATTAAATATGTTTTTATATGTTTGGAAGAAGATGCTAAATTATCAAGATTGTTATTAAAAAATAAGAATATTATGAAAAACAAATCTACTAAAAATAAACTGAATTTGATTGATTACTTTGATAATTGAGAATTCATTTTATTTAATATAAATACTATTGTATAGATCACCACATTATTATTTCTTATGTCAAACATAAATTTTATTTTCAAATTAAAATCTATATCATAAAATAATATCAAATTTTATAATATCTTCACGTAAAATAAATAAATAAATTTTCAGACTTCTTAATGTAAAATTGAAACATAAACATTTTAAGAAGGAATGCTATAACCTCTTTTTATTTAATTTCTTTAAATGTTATAACCTCTTCAATATAGAATGAAATTAGTTTTACCTAAACCCAAAATTGTATTTACCAAATAATGAATTATAAGTCCAAAAAATATATACACAGTTACAAATATAAATTATAAATAAATATAGCTAAAGAAGTTTTGGTTTTAATTGCTCTTTTGATTTCATAATCTCATAGTCTGAGTTTTGGATGAAAATTATATAAATATTTTCAGAAATATTTTTTGTTTAACAAGTATCTTATCTGAAAATGACATAATTTTCTATACTAATTTAAATATAAAGTGTTTTCATTTGTGCAGGTTAAAACTATGTGATTATTTTGAATCTCTTTTTAAATAATATCATATTAATATTTTTCAATATCAAAATAACTTAATTTATTAATTAAAATATATTTTTTTTTTCATAAAATTTTCAATATAAAGGAATATTTTAATAATGTAACACTTATTCAATATTTCTATTATTTGTTTTTCTTTCAACAACTCCTAAATTAGTACAAACTTAAATTTTGTCAAAAAAAAATATTTGTTTCCTCATATATTAAAAGAACCATATAATTAACATGTATCAACAAATTATATAGAATCTAAATAGAAGGTTAATAATACATATAATTCTAATGATATAATTTTCATAAAGTCTATCCAACATATTTCAATAATCAATATACTTCTATAAATGCTCAAAATAAAAATCAAAAACAAGTACCCAAAATTATATCACATACCTTCCAAAATTCCTTTCATAATTTCTTTTATCCCAAAAATTTTGTTTGCCCAATTCTGTTCGAATTGGTTTAACTTATTTAATATCCAAAAGCTACATTACATTATGGACAGGTTCATTGCATATACTTAAATAACAACAGAACTTAAGTTATTCAGTTGAGAGTTTGATCTTCTCTTGTTCTTCAAGCTTATAAAGCATGGCTAGAGCTGCAGTGTCGAAAGAGCTCTTCTTGTCGGCTTGTTCATGTCCAGACATTTCGATGATCTTAAGTTATTCAGTTGAGAGTTTGATCTTCTCTTGTTCTTCAAGCTTATAAAGCATGGCTAGAGCTGCAGAGTCGAAAGAGCTCTTCTTGTCGGCTTGTTCATGTCCAGACATTTCGATGGCACCAAATTCAGGTATGATTAGTGTAATCTTCGACATGTAACTGTTGAAACCTGTCTTTTTTTCAGCACCTTCACCAAATTCTATTGGAGTCCTGCCAATCATCATAACAAACATTAGGCCTCAATTGTTCAATATGTTAATTACATTATATCAAACACATCTTATCATTTGAATTATGTTGATTTTGATATGTTATTTAAAACTACTTACAACTTTTAGATTCAACTCAAATTAAGATAATGTATAGTTCAGACAACTTTGATTTTTGAGAATAATTCAAATTACGTAAATATAAGGGTAAGATACTTTTAATATTATTGTTATGGTGCTTTTGGTTTAAATTATGTGTTAAACCCAATTCAGACATGTTTAAAAGGTTAACTATTGTTCAACCATGGGAGAAATTGCCTAGTAGTTAGACATAAAAGGAAACTAATGTAAATGAGAAGACTATTAACCTTGACTTGTGCTCAGTTGTCTCGAAAGTTGGCATAGGCCATTGTTGTTTCCTGCAAAGTTCATACAGCGATACTCGGGGTCCTCCTTTCTTCTTATTAATCAACGCAACTGGTTTATCATGTTAAAGACAGATCATTTTAAGGCTTGTACAAGTTCTCTTGATTTCTCGATAAAGGAAGAGGAAGAAGAATAGAAAGACACATACCAGGTATATTTGACTCTGAATTATAAATACATTTTTCTAAAATATGTTTTTTCTCTGTCTTCTGCTTTTTATGTGGTGATATTGAAGACACTAATGTGTCACCTTCTCTACTAGTTTTGTTGAATACATCATTTTTCATGTCTAGCAAAGTGAAAGTACCACAACCGTTGGATTCCTTTTCCGTGTTGCTGCTTTTTGAATGTGAGATTCCTCTCTCCTGGTTCAATAATGTCTTGCGATCAGATTAAGACTTGATGAATCATCAATAAATTTATCAATCAAACTTATCATTCTTTTAAGGAGTGAGTTGAACAAAAATTATATAGAAAGGGATTTAAACAAATACAAGAATCAATGCAACACCAAAGAGAAAGAAAAAAAACAAGATTAGTTTCTTACTGTACATTCAAATTATCATTACTTTATTTTTCAAAACAAATATTAAATACCAAGAATATACTTAGTCATTTAACCTAAATAATCTAGTTTTTCATCAAACAATATTTTTCTTCCAAAAAATTGGTTTATCAAGTTAAAATAAAAGTTATTCTCAAAAATCAGGATGATTACTTGTCACATTTATTGAACAATTTGTGTTTATTATTGAATATATATATATATATATATATATATATCCATGTTTTGTTCATAATGAGGAAAATATATCAAATTTATGCCCACAAAAACTGTAAAGAAAAGTGGATCATCTGGAATGAGAAAATAAAAGATCTTTTTAGAACAAGTGCACCCCAATCATCAGGCTTTTGAATAGTTTGTCATGAGTAAACCAAGGGTTGAGATAATCCCTAGTAACAAATTATATATATATTCTCTTCTATATCTATTAGGTCTCACATATTCTCTAAGTTTCATCTCCTCTTCTATATTCTATATTATACATGTCGCAATCATCAGAAATGAACAAAATAAATTATTTTTCTAGGACAAGAGCAGGCCAATCAGAATTTTGAATATCTTGTTCTTTAATCTTCTCACATCAATGGACAAAGGCAATCAAAACTCCCCTTATTCTTTCTAGTCATTTTATCAGCTCTTTTATAAAATGACCATTTAATTCAAAAAATAAATAATTATTTAAAATTTTAAAAATAGAGAAAGAAACATACCTTTAATTCTTTCAGCAATATAAGAGCTGCATTTCCTTTTGCAAGTTTACGAGTATGTCCAGAACCTTCTCCAACCAAAAGGATATCTTTGAGCTGCAACCTTATTTCAGCATTCACAACTTCTCCCCTAGTAATAGAATTCTCTTTGATAAAATACCCGAGTGAATCACATAGTTCCATCAACTCTCGAAATGGAGCCAGTTCAAGTTTGTCGGGAGTAACAATGGGAGATAATAAAGGTTCAAATATTCTCCATACTTCATCCAAATTCAGCTTAGAATCAATTAGAATTGCCCCAGCTATGCTCTCTACCAAATCTCCAAGGACCTGTTAATGCATATAAACAAGTCAAAGAAATGAACATTGAAAATGCGTGATTTCACCAATGTTTATCGTGATCTGAAAAATCTTAAGATTCTTATGTTTGCCAAAAATTACAATAATCTAAAAATAATTTGATTGTGATTGAGAAAAATAATATCTATAACAAATGAGTCAAAAAAGTTACATTTTATAAAATAATTTATATACAAAATGAGTCAAAAAAAAGTTACATTTATAAAATAATTTGTATACCATAACATCATATTATAATCTGGATCATGATCCCAAAAAGAATTCGACAAAATACAAGTTTCCAAATATAGGCTCAATACCTTTGGAACATTTAGACATTTATTGTTGGGTGTGCTATCAGAAAAAGTAATGGAATTCACGAATTCTGATATTTGACTACGAAGCATTTCCGATCCATGTTGAAGATGGACATGAAGGTTATGCTTCACTGCAGCATATCCAAAATTTTCGTTACTGACAGATGCTGCCCGCAAGTCTGTTAACTCCCCTGGATCAGTATCAGTGTGCTTTTGGAAGAGATGCATTGTAATGAGTATGTCAAGAACCGAATCCCCAAGAAATTCAAGCCTCTGTTGGATATTCGCAAGAAAAAACGTTAAATTGCAAATAAATCTAGAAATAATTATAATAATAATAATAATAAATTAGCTACCTCATAACAGAAATTTGACTCTTTTTCAGTGGAGTGTGTAATAGCCTCTTGTAATAGTCCTTTGTTGGAGAAGACATATCCAATCTTCGACTCCAAATCTTCGATATTGTTATTTTTCGGAACATAAGACCGAAGAGACGCGATTTTAATTGTTTCATTCACCATCGAAAAATCCAGATCTAAGTCAATCCCAAAACGTTTCATAATATGAATTGCAGCTCTCAATCCTCCACCAAGATAGTATGCACCTATAAGTGCCTCGAAACAATCCGATATTGTTTTTGATCCCATCCATCTATGGCCTTTGTCACAAATCATCCCCAACTTAATGTTAATATTATTAGTTTGAAAATTCTCATCCAAAGGCACATTCGGTGTATCAACTTCACATAAACAGGGGTAAGGACGTATGGACATTTGCCCCGGTGCATTCCACCTCCTAGGATCATAAGGACTATCACGGATATATCCCTGATAAAAAAAGAGAAATAAATAACAAAATAAGTTGCCTAAAACCTGTTAGGTTGTGTTTGGATTGAGGGGAATTGAAATCAAAATTGGAGTTCGATTAAAATTCAATTCATATGTTTGAAAAAAACGTACAATAGTAATTCTTGAGAAATTTGTAAGATTTTCTTCTTCTTTTCCTTACTTAATTTAAGTGGAATTCAAACTAGAAAATGTATATACATGTTTTAGTCCCAAAAGAATTCAAATTTTAAATCCAATTTCTTGTTTTAAGTCCTTAAACTAACATGAGTGATTTCCCTTCTCCGACCCTTACTGCCCAACCTCATTTGGAAACACTTTTTTTTGTTTCTGGATCTTAGATGAGAAACCGTCATTAAATTTCTTTTGGAAACATTTTTTGGTCAGGTATCTAATCTGGATGTGGATCCACATGAGATCATGTTTCTACTTTGTTAACCACATATTCATAAATTTATTATTCAGATCCAGATGTGGAAGGAGTTTCTAAATGAGCACATAATTGGAATTGGCCCTCCAATTCCAATGCCAATTCACCTCTAACCGAACACTAACTTAAGGTAAATGAGAGCACAAAAAATTATGGGATTATGTTGAGAATAATGTGGAACCTGTAAGTTGTTATCGGTTCCTCTTTGATGAAGAAACGAATTACTAATAAGTTTTATTCGCTCGCCAGATAGCTGTCCTTCATGCTTGTTGAGATATTTAAGGAACAGGTGACAGCTTACAGCATACTTCAATACCGAATCTCCTAGCAACTCAAGACGCTCCATGGAAAATGACTCGTTACATCTAAGGGTTGTAATGGCTTCTAATATCTAATCAATAAAGCCAAAGAATTAGAGGAACATATATATCACTTTTCAAAGACAATGGTTTTGGCCTACTATAAGAATTAAGTAGTTTAGTTGCATTATAGTCATTTAATTTAGGACAGAGGGAGTAATAACAATACACATACCAACGAGCTTGATATACAGAAATCCATGGACGGAGATGCGAACTCTTCTCTAAGCTGGTTGGCCAACATGAGAGATTCCAGCCGATGCATTAGTGAAGGTAACAAGTAAAATGATCTGAGAACCTCTCGAGGGACATCTATGCTGACTAGGAGTTCAGGTGGAATATGGACATTGCTTAGTGTCTTCTGTACAACATCATTACTCTCTCCTGGTTTGTTACACATACCTATCAATCAAAAAAAAATCACATTACATAAAGACATATAGTTTGATCAACACACCCAAATGCAATATAATTTTTTTTTAAAGGGGCAAGGTGGGACGGGAAAGGACAATAACAAAATGTAGACAAAATAAATGAGTTTCAAGGACTTTGCTTAAAATAAACCTCCTTTCTTGAAGTCGACTAAGAGGTTGAATGCATTATGACTTTGCTTTAGAAGCAATAGAGGTTGATCTGGGTAGGCTAGTTTAATCATATACCTAGACAATATCAAAATTACGATAAATTAGTAAGTTGATCACAATGAGGAAAATGAAAATTCTTATAGGATCAAGATTGTCCCTTACTTTCTTTTAAAGTAGTCGGAAAAAGATGAAAAACAAGAAGGGCGTCCATCAGGACTCTCTTCGAAAGGACTCGCAGCAGAAGAGTCATCAACCACGGTTAAGATATAATAAATTTTTCCAGTATGAATTGCCATTACCACCATTCCTTTCAGACTATTCTTGTCGAACGAATTATTCGCAAACTTTATTATATCAGCTGATTCTGAACTAGGATTAGATAAAATTCCGTTTTCACTGACATGTTGCTCATCACCACCTAAAGCATCATTTTTCTTCAGGAATTCAATCACAGAGGAGCAAGATTGGATTCCAGTCCAATTAATTACAGGTGAGCCATCATAGGAAGTTTTTGTTGACTCCAGTGGAAGGAGAAGATACATGTTTGATAAATCCCACAACCGTTTGTTGTCTTGTTTTTGGAGTAAAAACTCTCTTTTTCTACCTTCTGATCTGGAGCAAGGAATAAATAATTTTCCATATAGACCATTGAAAAACAATTCTTGAAACCGCATTGCTTTATCCACCTAGTAATAACAAACAAAATAGGAGGGAATTAAAGAATGTGAAAGAACAGGCATTTAAAGACAGGTTGTGCTTGAACCTGGTCTGGAGTTAGATGTATTTGCCCTGATGAAGAAACGGTCGATTTTATAAATTTGCTAACCAAGAAAAGTTCAACTTCAACATTCCCCACATCATCAGCTAGCTGTGATTCAAGCAAAAGAATGAAACTGCCATACTTCTCCCAGGTCAAATTACAATTGAACTGTATTTCATAGGCATAAAAGGTGGTTCCATCAACTTTCTCTCCCCATGTTCCAGATAAGGCCTTAACTTGTGTAGTCCCATGCAGTTCCTTCCTCTTTGTTGTTCCTATACATAAAAGCAATAAACATAAGAGGGAATAAACCACCCTAATAGTGTAACATAATAAAGAAAGTACTATAAGGCTGCGTCTGGTTAAAGTTTTGGAATTAGAATTGGACTTAAAAAGAGGATTTGAAATTTATAATTATGATGGAATTAAAATGTGTATAATTTGTTTAGGTGCAATTCCACTCTAATAGCCTCAGCCGTCCTATTCCAATATGCTCTCGCACGATTCAAGCCAAGGTCATTCATCAAACTATTTGTTAATTAGCTGAAAATGAGCCTACATACAGTTAAATGCTTATGACAGTTAAAATAGAAGACAAAATAGAAGGAAAAAACCAAATAACTCTCTTTAGAATTACAATTCAATCATTTCTCCAAACATAGAAATTGAATTGTATTGTCAATTCTTATAGAATTCAAATTCTAATTTCACTCATTCAAACAAAACCGCGTATACAAAGGGGGTAAACAAATGATGGAACTGAATTCAAACACAGTCATTCTCTTCTATATGGTTACCTGCGCCTGTGCTCCCATTTTTAATGTTCGGAGAAGATTTTTTTCCGAGAGAATCTTTGCCAAGAGGAAGAAGACGATCAGTTAAAGCTCCCAACTGATGCAACTTCTTACAGGCATCAAAACATACAAGCTGCTTTGACAGACGACTACTTTTAGAAGTCGGTCCGGTTAGAGTTTGGAAAGCAGCATTAGGAGGTAGGGTTAATGTGCATTGATATAGATTCTCACACTGCGATATCTGAAAAGTTGCCTTTGGCATGAAGCCCCTATGAAAAGAGATTAATTACATGGAGACTCATAATGGAAATAGGAGGAAGACTGAGAAAAGAAATATTAATACCTGTACACAGGAAGGTTTTGACAGTATCGATGAACGAGTTGTACACTAGAATCTGAAGTAACAGATGCTCCGGTTGCATCAACATGATATACTTCGGTTTTCTCCATAGTAGAAACCCTAGAATTGCAGGCGGCAGCGAGGTCTCTATTTATAGCTGTATTTATCATTGAATACTCGCTCTTAATTATGTCAAACATTTCATCAGTGTGTGTCTTGTTTCCCCTGCAATTATGGATATTTTTCTTTAAAATGAAAATTTCATTAATAACCACAATCGACGCAAAAGCTGCATCTGCTATGATTGAAAAGAAACCATACATCACTTGAATTTGAAGAAAATACATCAAACTGACTGGTTTTCACTCGAGAAAAGCTTAAAAACATGAATCACTTTCTGGCATCATAGTTGACCCCGGAAAATAAACCGTTTTTGCTCTCTTTCCGACTTCGTCATTACGCATTTATGGGATATTAATGTGGAGTATAATAAAGTCATTATTTTGTGGTAAAGCTAGCAAAAACAATATAACAAATACTTCTGTCATCTTGAATTGGATGTCTCCATTTGGAGTATATGCACATTATTTACCTTAAACTAATAACTGAACAGGTAATGCTATCTAAATGGACATCAGTTAGTTGGCAAAAGGTCTAGTTTTTTCACATAATTCAATGTAAAGAAGTAGTCAAATGAGGAGAAAATTTGTGTACCTTTCAAGCATCACAATGAACTGAGAGTCACATTGACGAGCCCGTCCTCGTGACTGGATATGGCTACGAACAGTTTTTGGCAAATCGAAACGTATAACAGATGAGCAATTTGGCACATCAATTCCTTCTTCAAGCACATCAGTAGTAAACAATAGATTGACCTAAAATAGGATTTCTTTAACCATTAATAACTTGCAATAGAAAAACTTTCTTGCTCAATAAAGCTAAGAAATACCTTTCCAGATCTAAATGATTCCAACATATCTTTCTGCAATTTTGGTGTCAATCCATCAGTGGATGAGCTTCCAGTTATATAAGAAACTGTAAGGTGAGATAAACATGTGATTGTCTTCATAACTCTTTCAATAACTTTTGCTGTTATAATCCTTTCTACAAAAATGAGACACAACTCTTCCATAACTCCTCTGAAATAACAAAAATAAATAAACAAGTTGACGTGATTAATACAGTACAAGGACATAGATGATGAAAACTCTGAAAATTCACATTACCCAAATGATTGAAAAATCTTTATGAGTTCATATAGCTTTGGAGATATATAGCCTATGGCAACAGCTTTAGAAAAATCAGATCCAGTTTCCAAAAGACTCTCATGGCCTGAGGAAGTAATATAATTAATGATTTGAAATTAAAGAGGAGAAATAACCAAGAGAATTTGAGAGGCTAAAATTACATACCATTTGGCAAGGATTCAACAATTACAAATAACATTTCTTCGAGGAAAAGCTTGCGCTGGACAGAACTTCCTCCATCGTATTCACACCCTTCACTTGCATTAGATTCTTTCTCTGTGCACATTTTGATGGTCTACAAAATCAAGAAAATTGACAACAATGGATGAATGCGATGTATAAAAATTAATTTCTTTTAACTCTTGGAAAAAATTTATAGTACCTCATAGGCACATCTAAGACCAAGATCCTGGAGAGAGTGCAAGATTTTTGCATGATCATTAATCAATAACTTTTGTACAGCCTTATACTGTTTTGGTTCTGATTCTTGCAACCTAAGCAATATGGAATCATACTGCTATGCAAACCACCAAAAGATTAGTACCAATTCCCATATTCTTCAGTTACATCGAAACAATATTAAGAAATACTAAAACAACTTGAAAAGAAATATGTTGAACACCTTTTCCCATATACATTTCATTTTTTCTTTCAACTGCAAGTTGAAAGACACTGACGAGTCATAAAATATAGAAGACTCTTTAGCAGGGTAGAGGACCTCATCAAGCTCCTTTGAGGTCTCGATGGTAAAAACCTGAAAAATAAAAAAATAATATAATATAGTCATCAGTCACTCTACTGCCTGTCTAGTTTAGAGCATTAAATATGTAAAAAGCAACCTGAGAATCAAGTAAGCTCTCTAGTTCAGATATTTGCTCCTGACAATCTTCATCCGAAGTGACACCTGGCAGGTGTGACGGAACATTGCTCAAATGAATATTACACATAAGGATATTTATTGAAAAATAATCAAGGATGAGCCTAGATACTTATTTAATATCTCTATCAATGTAAAGGCAATAGTAGCCATAATCAACAAGGACACGTAATAAATAAAATTTGATTCAAATGAAAATTCAAAGAATAAATAAAATTAGGAAAAAGATTGTATACAAACTTACCTTTTCTAATTACAGGGGATGCGGTCATACCAAATATCTTGGGCTTGTTGTCACATTCATGATAAAACTCCTTTATGAAGACAGTTTATCACCAATTACTATATGCTTAGATAGAAATAAAAAATAAAACTTTCTAACCACAATCAGCAGTTACCTTCATAATTTTGGCATAAGGATGGCTACCCGTAGCAAGATGGCACTCATCAAGTACCATTAAGTGTATCATGTCAAAGCTCAAGAATGATTTCCTTAAGGCATCCAACAAGATCTGTGGAGTCATGACAAATACCTGTAAAAGATGAAGAATTCAGGCACAATGAATCACTCTTAACAGAACATAATGGTTTAGAGTATTGATTTCAAAAACATATGGAAGTAACAGTAAGATTAACGATGTTTGTTCCTTTGCACAAGATGGGACTATTTTGATTTGATAGGAATCTTAAAACCTCTATTTTGTTATTGCCTTTTTCGATTATTATTTCCTTCACCTGTAAAAGCATCCCACCTCGCGTTCATAAATCTTTTGAATACAAATTTGATCCCTTTCAAAAAAGTACAGTTTTTTCATATCGAAGCTTGTTTTACTAAGAAAATAATTGGCTTTTCAGGAGTCTTGGTTATGCATGATCACCTAAAACATAACATTCTTAACCCTAGACCGATAAATGCAAAATTCCATATCTGAAGTTTCAACTCATTCAGGATCTCAGATGTAAACAATTCTAATACTAAAATCAACTAATATCTTTTCATGTTTTAAATAGAAACAAACAATAAATGTCTCAGCTTACATACATCGTTTGCATTCACCTCCTTCTCCCAGTGTTGACTGTCCCAATCATCTACACCCTTCAAACCATAGTACTCATCAACCCGCAGACTAGTATGAGTTTTTACAACTTCAAATTGCTGCAGAGCATAGAACAGAAATGTTTTATGATCGAAACAAGGCTACAAAAACATACATCACAATCCAAAGAATAAGAGAAAACCCAAAAGACATATAAATAATACCTGATGAACAAGATGAACAGTAGGTGCCAGAAACATAATAAGCTTTTTCCTGCCTGGAAAACTTGAAAGAGAAAGACCCATCTCCTTAATAATCATTACAGCAATCAACGTTTTACCAGCATCTGTACCCAAGACAGTGATTGTATTCCGCCGCATTGCAGTTTCAAACACTTTTATTTGAAAACTACAAAAAGGAAGGTAAAAAAGTATGAAGAAGAATCAATCAATCAATAAATAAATAAACCAGAAGAAGACATATAACGTACCCTCGCGGATTGAAAGTCAGATGTTCATCTGGGTTCATGGAGGAAACAGTTACTGAGTTCATATCATCGAAACTCCTCTTGTTCTGCCCAGATGAATGCATGATCATTGGAATAGGAAACGACCCTTTATCCTCTGTATCACTTTCAATCTCCATTGATAAACTGTCTTCAGATTCTTAAACCAATTTTGTATCTTAACTTAGTAAAAACTGGCAGCTCTTACGATTTTCTACGGAATTAGCGTCTATGGCAAAACGGAGTATAATGGAAGACAGGGAACAACTGCGGAAACACTATACTTTCGGTCAATATATTTTCTTTAGTTCAAGGGTTAAAAAAGTCTTTTACTTTGCCTCACGCCCTCTTCGTGTTGTTCTGTACGATTTTTTTGGGAAAAAAAGTAAAATAAAAATCCTAAATATTTTTTGACTTTCTTTTAAAAAAAAAATTAAACAATTTATAATATATTTATATATTATATTTTTAATAATAATTCTTATTTAAATTAATAAATATAATTAATAAATAATATAAAATAACGTTTATAAAATCAAAATAATTAATTATATTTTATGTTAAATTGTATGAACAATTTATAAAAATAAATTTTCAATATATATATAATTTATCAAAATATTTAAAAATAATAATAATTTAAAATTTATTAAATTTCTTAATTATTATAGTATAATTTACAATGTATTGTACAATTATATTTTAAAAAAATAAGGACAAAATTTATATATATATATATATATAATTAAAATAATAATAAAAAATATATATATATATATCCTTTTGAGGGGAAATTTGAGGAAATGACCTCAAATATTGCCTTAATTGAGATGGTGGCAAAACATAAATTAAATTGCGTCGTAGTCTTTTATTTTTTTTTTGACGAAATTGTCCTTTTCGCGAAACGCGAAGGGACTTAGCGTTTCGCGAAATGGGAATGTGTGAAATATCCAGATTACCCTTACTATTTAATATAACCTCCCTTATTTTTTTCATTTCTTTTTTTCTCCTTCTCTCTCTTCCCGCTTTTCTCCTTCTTCTCTCTAAATTTCGGAAGCGATCTTGTCGGCGACGGGTCGAAATCCACGATGAGCTCCACGACGACCACGAGCACTGTTCCACTTGGTACGTTTATTTTATCCCTATGATACTTCAAGTTTATTGATGTTTGGTTTTTTCGAATCACTGTTGTTCAGGGTTTACTTCCCGTTTCGCTAAGGCCTTCCCATTTCGCTAAGTGCCTAGCGATTCGCGAAGGCCTTCCCGTTTCGCTAAGTGCCTAGCGATTCGCGAAGTATTAATTATCCATTTCCCGTTTCTAAATCAAATCATGTTTTTTATTGCAGCTGAAGTTTTCGTTTTCTATAATGGAGAGTGAAAATTTGATGCTGATGGAATATTGTATTTTGATGCATCTTCAATCAAAACATTTTATTTACCCCCAAAGTACTCGTTATGCTGAATTAGTTGATAAACTCTACGCTATACTTAACGTGCAGAAATCTAATACGATTTAGTGCTGCGAGTCAAGTATGATATTCCGAATATCAGAAATCCAAAACCTGTTTTTATTGATGATGATGGGGATTTGAACACATATTTATCACGCTTGATTTTGGGTCGAACCGTGTCACCATTGTGTGTCTCTGTAGTAGAGAAGTCAGCATTTACTAAAGAAAATATACCACTACTTACATACCCAACTCAAGAAAATATACTACCACCACAACTTACTCAAAAAATTGTATCACCCGTTGTACCCTCGGAATTCTTTGTCGAAAGTCAAAATGAAGCCGGAGAAAACTCTTTGCCTCACATCCCACTTACTCAGGACTTGCATGTTAATGCTGGTGAAAATGCATCAATACCTATACCAACAAGTGCAAGAAGATCATCAATGGATACACCAACTAGTGCAAGAAGAGCATCAATGGGTACACCATCTAGTGCAAGAAGATCATCAATGAGTACACCATCTAGTGCAAGAAGATCATCAATGGGTACACCATCTAGTGCAAAAAGATCATCAATGGGTACACCATCGACAGACCCGACAGACACATCACCGTCAGACCCCTCATTTGCGATGGCATTAACTAGTGAAACCGTATTGGAAGTCGGTTCGTTGTTTGAAAATAAAAAAGAACTTCAACTTACTCTATATAAATATGCGATGACCAATCATTTTGAATTCAAAGTGGAGAAGTCAAGAAAACATCTTTGGCAAGTGAAATGTTTGGATGAGACATGCAAGTGGAGCTTGCGTGTTGTGAAAGGTAAGTTTTCTGAGATGTTTAAGATCCGGAAATTCGAGCAACAACACTCATGCTCAGTTTTGTTGAGGCCAAAGAAAAAAATGCAAACATCAGCATGGGTTATTGGGAAGTGCGTGAAGAGCAAGTACATGGACCATTACCATAATCACTTGCCTAAGAAAATAATTGAAGACATGCAGTCAACTTATGGGATATTTTTGACTTATAATAAGGCATGGAGGGTAAGGGAAAATGCTTTAATAGCGGTGCGAGAAACGGTAGAGGATTCCTATGGAATACTGCCATCATACCTTTACATGTTGGAGAAGTATAATCCGGGTACCATAACTGACATCCAGACAGACGAACTCGGCCACTTCAAGTATATGTTCATGTCCCTAGGCCTCTCAATTAGGGGTTTCAAAGCCTTTTGCCGTCATGTATTATGCGTTGATGCTAGTTTTCTTAAGCACAAGGTGGGTGGTCAATTATTGGTGGTTATTGCATTGAATGCGAATGAGCAACTATATCCTATCGCACTCGGCGTTGTTGATTTAGAGAATAATAACTCCTGGACTTATTTTATTTAAAAACTGAGAGACGCAATTGGATTAGTTGATGATCTCGTCTTCGTATCCGACAAACACCCAAGCATCGCCAATGCCTTGTGTGTTGTTTTTCCAGAAGCAGGCCACGGTGCGTGCATATATCACATAAAGATGAATATTGTGGCCAAATTCAAAAGTGATAAGTGTCATGCGGAGTTTGATTCGGCTTCTAGAGCATACACTATCCACGAATTTAATTGGTTTTTTGAGAAGATCAAGGTTAAAGATCATAGGATTGCTGCCTATTTGGAAAAAATTGGGTTCCAAAGATGGAGTAGAGCATTTTTTCCCGGTAAGCGATACAATCAACTCACAAGCAATTATGCTGAGAGTTTCAATAGTCAGAGCAGGGAAGCCAGAAAGTATCTCATTTCAAAAATGGCTGAGTATTTAAGATTCACAATACAACATTGGTTTAACAATAGAAGAGAAAAAGTGTCCAATAACGAATAAGTTTTATCTCCAAATTATGAGAAGGTATTACGTGAGGGATTCGAGAATGCTAGATTCTATACAGTCCAATCGCTTAACCGATTCGAGTTTTATGTGCATGACAATCAGTCTCATTTCAAAGTCAGTTTGAAAAACATGAACTGCAGTTGTAGAGTATTTGAAGTTTCAGGTCTTCCTTGTACGCATGCAATGGCTGCTGCCCGTAGTGGGAATTTTGTTTCTTATGACTTCTTTTCAAGGTATTATTTAGCTCATATGTTCAATTTGTTTAACCAGTTGATAAATCGTTATATTTTCCATGCACACAGGTATTACACAACTGAATGTTGGATAAATGCATATGCGGAGACATGTTATCCTCCTGGTGATAAAGAAAATTGGGATGTTCCCGAACATATCAAGCAACGCTCGTGTCTTAAACCAAATGTCAAGGTTAAGAAAGACCGACCACAAACAAAGCGTATGTCATCCCAAGGTGAGGTCCGTAAGGTCCCGAGACGATGCAGCTCATGTGCTAGACTATGACATAATAGGGCAACATGCAAAACAGTGATGCCTGCACCATCTACTGCAAGAGCATCATCATCTAAGCAACATGAGTCATCATTTCAACAGTATGAACCATTAGTTTGAAAGATTATTATGGTGATAATGTAATATATGTTGTTAATTGAATTGTGGTGGTACTGGTCAGATATAAGTTGAAGTATGTGTTGTTCATTCAGGTGGTTTGGGATAAGTTGTAGTATATGTTGTTAATTCATGTGGTTTGGGAAGCACTTAGCGAATCGCGAGGTACTTAGCGAATCGCGAGGTACTTAGCGAATCGCGAGGGACTTAGCGAAGTACTGCAAAACCCATAAATTAACCACTTAATGAAATGCACAAATATGAACCAATATTAACTTCAAATATTTTAACAATTTACCAATTAAAGTTAACCCTTGTTTTTACAACTTCAAAGGTTATCTTCAAGTCTGAGGTGAAAATATTTTACAATACATTTTACACCAAAACAAAGGTTCGATAATTTATATTACATCAAATCAAATAATTTATTACAATAATATTAAGGTTCGATAATTTGATGGAATAACCTGACCGCCATCTTCTGCCTAAAAGACTCCATGTTATCTGAGGTCACATTCTACACGCCTTGATTAGTAGTCAAGTATTCCATATACATCAGAATGAATACACCACAGTCCCCACTCTCGGTTGCTCTTGGGACTTCCCCTATCTTAGTTGCTGCGGTTTTCACTCTCGGGTGTGGAAACCGTTTGTATGTCATGGGTTTGATGGGGTCTTTGAAGTTGAAGTCAGGATACCTTTTTATCTCACCGTCAATTGTTGTATATGCAAATATATGTGGAATCATCTTACACAACGGTTTCAAATAAGGATCTAGGTTCTTATAAAGATAAGCATCGCAGTCATACACGTCAATGCGATTCTTTTGATGACGTGCTACACACAAAATCCAATGCTTCTAGTTTATGTTCACGGGCACGTATATATCGTCGATTGTTGACCATTCAGGCATATTTCTATGCGGTATACCCATGTAATAGTCTTTGAATTCTTTTACTGGATATTTTGCAGGATCTTTACTAAAATTCTTGTACTCTCGCCTTATTCTATCTGCCAATATGCAATCCCCTATTGCGACTTTAGAATTTTTATATGTCTTGGGATATTCTGTAATCCTTTTTCGCAATAGGTAGCAGAATGCATCGATTTCCTGCACAATGGGAATACATTCAGTATATGTCAAACAACATTGAACCGTACTTCGCGAATCGCTAGGTCCTTAGCGAATCGTTAGGTCCTTAGCGAATCGTTAGGTCCTTAGCGAATCGTTAGTTCCTTAGCGAATCGTTAAGTACTTCGCGAAGACATTAATAATGAACAATGAATTGCACGACTTACAGTGTCTTCAACCTATGTCAACCTTGTTAGAACTCTAACAAACATATTATTCCCTGCTTCGCAAGTCGCTACATCCTTTTTCACATCATTGGTTTTTGGATCATCCAACCACACTTTTACTTTATCCAGCAGCTCATCTTCAAATTTTTGAAGGGATTGAATTTCATTGGATCATTTGTCTTTGGCAGTTTTGTCAAAGAAGGGTTGGTGTACGATTCATCTTTTTTCGGCTTCCTCACTCTCCTCCCAAATTTTCCTTTAGGAGGAGTATTGTATAACTTGAACATCATTGTCATCTTCAACCTTCTTCTTCTTACTCACATCCACACTCTCCTCATCCTTCACCTTCACTTTTAGATCATTCACCTTCACTTTCAGATCATCGACAACATCCATCTTCTCATCATCCTCCACAGCCACATCATCCACAACATCCACAGCATCCATCTTCTCATTATCTTCCACAGCCACATCATCCACAACATCGATTTTCTCATCCTGCAAAATAACAACATTCACTTCAGATATATACTTAGCGATTCGCGAGATACTTAGCGAATCGCGAGGTACTTAGCAAATCGCGAGGGACTTAGCGAATCGCGAGAGACTTAGCGAATCGCTAGGTTCTTAGCGAATCTCTAGGTCCTTAGAGAATTGTTAAGTTCAAAATTCAAAATCTTACCTTAGTCTCCTCCGCATTCAGATCAACCTTGCTCTTCAACTCTTCGAATTCTTCGACCTTTACATCCTTAAAATCCTTCACCTGCAAAATAGCAACATTCTGGTCAGATATGTACTTATCCAATTATTAAGTTCAAAATTTAAAATCTTACCTCAGTCTCCTCCTCATTCAGATCAACGCTCTTCTTCTCCTCTTTGAATTCTTCGACCTTCACATCCTTAGAATCCTTCACCTGCAAAATAACAACACGTTCTGGTCAGATTTGTACATATCGAATTTTTAAGTTCAAAATTCAAAATCTTACCTCAGTCTCCTCCTCATTCAGATCAACGCTCTTCTTCTCCTCTTTGAATTCTTCGACCTTCACATCCTTAGAATCCTTCACCTGCAAAATAACAACACGTTCTGGTCAGATTTGTACATATCGAATTTTTAAGTTCAAAATTCAAAATCTTACCTCAGTCTTCTCCACATTCAGATCAACCTTGCTCTTCTCCTCTTTGAATTCTTCGACCTTCACATCCTTATCATTCACCTGCAAAATAGCAACATTCTGGTCAGATGTGTACTTAGCGAATCGCGAGGGACTTAGCGAATCGCGAGTTACTTAGCGAATCATTAAGTTCAAAATTCAAAATCTTACCTCGGTCTTCTCCTTCTTCTTGTCCACCTTGCTCTTCTTCTTCTTCATCTTCTCCTCCATATCATCTAATTTGGTTAATAATATGGCCATCCTTTTGTTGGATTTATCTAACAACTATTGGGACATACTAAAACCATCTTCTTCATAGAATCATGGTGAGTTTGTTGAGTTTCTTTGATTGTGATTTTCAGCTCTTTGATGAACTCTGTTTTCAGCTCTTTTAGTTCCTCCTTCAACTCTATTTTCATCTCTTTCACCTCCTCCTTCAGCTCATCTCATTTACATTTAACACCAACAGAAGGTGTTGGAGTCCGAGGACTTGACGTCGCGGTGGGGGGGAGTACGAATGTGGGCCGGACTCGAATCATAAGCAAGCTTCCTCTTCAAGTTGACTTCTTCTTTGAGAGTACCTTCAGCCTTTCTCTTCATGGGGGCAGGTTTGGGAGTACATTCTTCATCACTTTCATCTTCATCAAAATCATCTTTGATTAACTTCCCTTCAGTAAATCCCTCAAAAAAATTATCAGTTGTCTCGTCCATTTATTCAAATTCCTCACCACTGTATAACCTCTTCTCCATGGAGGACTCTTCCATCTCAGTCATATCCGTGGTCTCAAGGGAAGACTTTATCTTGATCGAGGTGTTTTTCCTAGTGGAATGATAGAGTAACAACCTTGGGCGTAGAGGGTCATTAAGCTGATTCTTTTTGGCTAATTTAGGGACAAAGTTTTAGATGACTTCAAACGTCCATACTTGAAGTGCCAGTGCGAACCCATAAATGTTATATGCAAAAGGAGCATAAGGACCATCAACAATTTTCTTCTTCTCATAATATGAGAGACTGAGATGTTTCATGTTCTTGTTTAAACCCTTGAGGGTGGCTCTAAAGGTGACCTTCCCCCAAGGATATCGGAGGAAAGTTTCATCGTCTTCCACCATGTGGAGTATTTTTGGAAATATCACCCTCCTTGGGTCAAATGTAAATAGGTATTGGCAAATCAGGCATACCATCCCCATCTTGAATGCATCTTCCTTGTCTTTTCATTTCAAAAAAGCATTCTCCAACTCGCTCATTCGCACATTATTTTTTCCTTTGAAATATTTCAACGAGAGAGGTGGACAACCTCGGAATTCTTCTTCGTTCAACTCAGGAAAACTGCCGAAGTATAGTCCTGTAACCAATGCATACTCCTTCATACCAAATATAAGTTCATGCTCATTCACCATGAAAGTTATCTACTTGGAGTTTGAGCTTACCCTCCTCATCAACATATGATGTTCTATTGTTCCTGAGAACTGCAAGACTGGGTCTGTGAATAATGATCTGAACTGGGTATTGTAAACCCTCTCCAAAAGATCCATATCCTCAAACTTCTTAACAATCTTCTTCAAGTAGAGGCATTTTTCCAAGAAATTCGACCAGGAAACTCAGTAAATGTGGTTTCTGTCATCTACAAAAGGAACAACATCATCAAAAATGTAAGAACAAATACATAAACCATCGCAAACCAAAGTACTAAGAGAATCGCTAGGTACTTAGCGAATCTCTAGGTACTTAGCGAAACCCTAATAGCGAAACCATTGAGAACATTAAACTGAACATAAGACGAGCAAAAACCTTAAACTAATAAACAAAAAAACAGAAACAGACAAGCAAAAACCCTAAAACTTAACATGCAAAACCCTAAAACTTTACATGCAAAAACCAAAACTCATAAACAAAAAAACAGAAAATGATCGGCATTAGCAGGGAGAAAAAAAACTTGTTTAATAATAATGAACGAGAAGAAAGAACCGAGAAGACGGGCAGAAATGATTGGCCTTGGCAGGGAGCAGTTCAGTGAAGAGGGGGGTTAGAGAGACGAGTCGCGCGGGATAGAAGAAATGAAATGTTAACATGCTGAAATGATTTTTTTAAAATATAAGGTATAGCGCGTGTGCATACGCGCGCCTCTTCGACTACCTTAGCGAGTCGGTGAGCACTTAACGAATCGCGAGGTACTTAGCGAATCACAAGGTACTTAGAGAATTGCGAGGTATTTAGCGAATTGCGAAGTACTTAGCAAATCGCGAGGGACTTAGCGAATCGCGAGGTACTTAGAGAATCGCGAGGGACTTAGCGAATCGCGAGGTACTTAGAGAATCGCGAGGGACTTAGCGAATCGCGAAATCATGCTTCAATCATTTGATTGAGCTCCAAGTAAGAGAGGATGGTTTGAATTCGATTTCGTTAGTCATTAAGCATATTTTGGTTAATAACAAACAAAATCGAATTCAAACCATCATCTCTTAACTGGAGCTCGAAGTACTTATCGAATCGAGAAGTACAAAAAAATTTATTGGTTTCATAGGTAATCTATCTCGTTTGACAAGTTATTAACAACAAAGTCATGGTTTTGAAGAGAAGTTGTGTTAGCAAAATAAATCTTATTAATTTTACTTGGAAACATTTAGATTCTTCAGAAAAGGCCTTTGAAGAATCAATCATTGAGCTCCAGCTAAGAGAAGATTGTTTGAAATTTATTTCTTTAGCTTAATCAATGTCAAACCATCTTCTCTTATCTGGAGCTCAATGATGGATTCTTAAATGATATTTTTCTTAAGAATCTAAATGTTTCCATTAATGTAAAAAGATAAGGTTTGTTTTGCTAACACAACTTCTCTTCAAAACCATGAGTGATGTAGATACCTTGTCAAATAAAGTTCATGATTAACTATAAATAACAAAAAATCTTGACACTTAACGAAACGGTAAGTCCTTAGCGAAACGGTAAGTTCTTAGCGAAATGGTAAGTCCTTAGCGAAATGGTAAGCACTTAGAGAAACGGTAAGCATTTAGCGAATCTTCCTTGAAACGGAAACCCATATGATCCGAGATTATCTACAAAACCCATAAATGAACCACTTAACGAAATGCACAAATATGAACTAATATGAACCAATATGCAAATAACAAATATGAACCAATATGAACCAATATGAACCAAATAAGAACATGTTAAATCGAAGGGTTTAAAATGAAGAAAATGGAAACATGAACATAACTCGAATTAGGTTAAGGTTTGAAATGAACATCTTCTTCGACCTTCAAATCCTTAGAATCGAAGACTTGCATGCAAAATAAGATTAGGGTTAGGGTTTATGAAGATCGTATAAATAAAAACATAAATCGATTTAGGTTAGGGTTTGAAATAAAGATTTTGTAAATCTGTATGAATTGAACCGTCGCCCCGCAGCCTCCGTCGCCGTAGCCGCCGCCGCCGCCGTCGCCGCCGTGAAAGAGAGAACAAGAGAAGAGAGAGAAAGAAAATGAAGGAAATGAAAAATTAGAGTATTTATACTAAACATAATCCACTTCGCAAAACGCTAAGCCCCTTCGCGTTTCGCGAAAAGGGCAAATTTGTCAAAAAAAAATAAAGGACCACGAAAGTAATTAAATTTATGTTTTGCCACCACCTCAAATAAGGCAATCTTTGAGGTCATTTACTCAAATTTCTAATATGAGACATATCAACAATATATCGTATAAAAAATGATAACGCATAAGTCATGTTATTCCTCGGCAGCACATATTAAATTATCCTTGTGACCTTTCTTTTAAACAGTGTTTGAAATGAAATTAAAAAAAAATATATTTTAATCCAAGTATTTTTTCATTGAACTATGTTATATGATTAAACAAAAACATATTTAAGACTTGTTTATTGATAAATTTTTATTTAGAAACACTTGTTTTTGTAAGTATCTGATGTGAACATTGATATTTGAGATAATATTTTACCAACCTAACTCAATTTTATATATATATATATATATATATATATATATATATATATATATATATATTATAAATTTGTTTAAATTTTGAATCGTTTTCATATAAATATTAAAAAGTGCTTTCATGTAAATTAGACTAAGGAGATAATCTAATAGAAAACAGGTGTAGACATCTCATTTTAAACCACAAATATAATGATGATACTTGATTATTAGATCGGAAGAACAAAATCAGAAATACTTTTCAAAAGTAGCTAGAAATGACCTTTTGAAAATAATATAAACGTGAAAATACTCGGAATTAGGATGATCAAATATCATAATATTGACGGATTTGGAAAATCATGAATTTTGAGTATAATATTGTTATTGGGTAAATTTTATATGGGATAAATGATAAATTTAGCATTGTACTTGGACAGTTTTGTCAAATTTAAGACTCTTATAACTTTTGTCGTTTAAAGAACTCTCTTGGTATTATTTAGTCATATTTAGAACTCTCACTCATTCTGTTAACTTATTTAATATTATGAACTCTCTTGGTATTATTTAGTCATATTTAGAACTCTCACACATTCTGTTAACTTATTTAATATTATTTATTTTTTTATTATAATTTTTTAACATCAATTAAACAAAACCTAAATTTATTTAAACCAGGAAAACTTAACCGGCTCTTTTTTCTCACTAAATTCAATCTCTTCAACGAAATTAATCTCCTCTCTCTCCACATCACTATAGTCGTTTGCTTCAGAGAGGAGCTAAAGTGGGTGCCGAAGACAGTTACGGTAGCACGATATTCATATTTGATCGATCATCATCTACTAAAAGGGAAACCCTAACAGACTCCGATCTAGAGGAAGGATTGGAAGTCAGTGACAGGGATGGACGATATGTACACCAAAGAAGGGTGTGTTAGAATTTAAAGGGACATTTATATATTTAAATGAATATATATGATCATTCATTATAATACGTTAATATTATGTGATTTAAGGATGTTTGGGATTTGACTTAAAGACGTTATTGTTATGAATGTTAAATTGTGGATACCTTGCGGTATTTCTAATTTGATGAGGGGACAAATTAGAAATTAGCGTAATGAGGCAGTTATGACGGTTATGGTCCCCAAAAGGCAGAAGAAATTATAAAAGGGAGGTTGGTTGATAAAAAATAAGAACGGAATTATTTTTATCACACGCTCTCTCTGAATCCCATCATCGAATAAATAAGGCTAAAGTATTTCTACCCTTTTGGAAGACCATCTCATCTAATCATGTCTAAGGATCTAGGTATATGTATTTCACTTTTGTCTTTCATATCTCAGGAACAAGAATGAAAATCTATGATGGTATTATAGTTTATGATTTAAATTTATTATGCAATTATTTTAATTAATTCTAATTAGCCCAACTTGTTCTTGATTAGAAAGACTTATTCTTATACATGAATATAGAGAAACCCTAATTGGTAAACCCTAAATTGAATTCTGCAATCATAAGTTGAAAGGTAACGGTTCAAAACTGTAAGTTGAAATGGATGATGAATATATTTTTTTGGGAAATAATATTATTTCAATTCCTATTTTAAAAGAAATAATTTTATTTCATTATTTTTTATTAAAAGAAAATTCGGTAAAAAAAATTTATTTCATTATCTTTTATTAAAATATTAAAAAAAAATTCATAAAATATTTTTTTTGGGAAATAATATTATTTCAATTCCTATTTTAAAGGAAATAATTTATTTCAATATCTTTTATTAAAAAAAAAATCGGTAAAAATCTTTTTGGGAAATAATATTATTTCAATTCCTATTTTAAAGAAATAATTTTATTTCATTATCTTTTATTAAAAGAAAATTCGGTAAAATATTTTTTGGGGAAATAATATTATTTCAATTCTTATTTTAATATTTTAAAGGAAAATTATTTCATTATCTTTTATTAAAAGAAAATTCGGTAAAATGTTTTTTTTGGGAAATAATATTATTTCAATTCCTATTTTAATATTTTTATTTTAATATTTTAAAGGAAATAATTTTATTTCATTATCTTTTATTAAAAGAAAATTCGGTAAAATATTTTATTTAGGGGAAAATAATATTATTATTGAGTATCATTAGTAAATAATATTATATAATTATTTTATTTGAAAATAACTTTTTTATTTAAGAATTTTTTAAGAAATAATATTATTTATTTACTTAAATTAATATAAGAAAGAGTCGAACCCTTTTAATTTTATTTAGGTTTTAATCTTATTAAATATTTCAGCTTTGTTCTTTATTTAAATTAAATAAGTTAAGTTATAACGTCACTTCACTACTCTAATTTAGTTTGTTTAAGTTCGAATTTTGAATGTTTGTAATGGTGAATTTTAATGTGTCTAAATAATCGGCCCAAAGGAAGGCTACTAATTGACCGAAGTTCACAATTACCTGTGATAATAAGCACGTAACAATTATAAAGATTTTTACATGAGAATATCAAATCATTCCAAAGAAAGGTTTGTTATTTGTCATGCATTATTGTTAGTGTTTGATTATTGCAACAAAATATCACTAGCAGTTAAATTTCATTGTCCAAAGACTTGAATTTAATGGTGCACTAGATATTTTGGATGAGATTTGCTGATTATTTTAAATTTGATTGAAAATTAAAGAATTGAGAATGTTAGTTACAATTTAACTTATGTTTTCAGCTAATGTTGCAAATATTAATGCCAACTTAAGTTCAGTCTCAGTCCTTAATGACTCTAACTTTAAGGATTGGAAGGAGAACATTCAGATAGTTCTCGTTTGCATGTACATGGACCTTGCGATACAGACAAAGCAACTCACTACTCCTACGGTTATTAGCTCTCATAAAGAGAATGCTAAATTTGAGAAATGGGAACGCTCTAACCGCATGAGTCTTATGATCATAAAGCGTGCAATTCCGGAGGTGTTCAAGGGTGTTGTGTCTGAAGACACTACCAATGCTAAAGATTACCTTGCAGAAATTGAAAAGTGATTTGTTAAAAGCGATAAGGCTGAAACAAGCACTATTCTTAAGAGCTTGATTTCAATGAAGTATAAGGGCAATGGTAATATAAGGGAGTACATCATAGAGATGTCTAATCTTGCATCAAAACTTAAGGCACTAAAGCTTTATTTGCATGAGGATTTACTTGTGCATCTCATTCTGATTTCTCTTCCGGTTCAATTCAACCACTTTAAGGTCAGTTTTAACTATCAGAAAGAAACGTGAAACTTGAATGAACTAATTTCTTATTGTGTTCAAGAAGAAGAGAGATTAAAGCAAGAAAGGACAGAATGTGCTCATCTGGAAAGCACCTCTAAGGATAAGGGAAAGAAAAGGAAGAATGTTGATGCTGCTCAGGGTCCAAATGCAAAGAAAAAGGGTTAACAATGACTGTTTCTTTTGCAATAAGGTTGGACATTTAAAGAAGGATTGTACTAAATATCGTGCATGGCGCGAAAAGAAAGGTACATTTCTTAATTTGGTTTGTTCTGAAGTTAATTTAGCATCATTACCTGGAAATACTTGGTGGTTAGACTCTGGTGCTACTACTAACATCAATATTTCAATACAGGGTTTCCTGAGCTACCGAAAGCCAAGTGATGCTGAAAGACGTATCTTTGTGGGCGATGGAAAATCGGTAGATGTTGAAGCAATTGGACACTTTAGATTTTTGCTTAATTCTGGTTTCTATTTGGAGTTAAAGGATACTTTTATTGTACCTTCGTTTAAACGAAATTTGATTTATATTCGTTATTTGGACAAACATGGTTATTCTAGTTTGTTTGGAAATGGTCAATTTAAGTTATCTATTGGTACTTTGGATGTTGGAACCGGTTCATTAATGCATTGTGACAATCTTTATTTACTTGATACAATTTGTTAGGATCTAGGTCGCCACTGGTGGACCGGGGGTTGGACCGGTTAGCGGTTCTCACTCGTAGGGTGGTGATTAATCCGGTTAGAGATTAACACCGGGGTTTCATTATACACAACCTGTCACAAACCCTTGAACTAGGTTCAAGCGCGGAAGAGGTTTGCTTTCAAGTTGAAGAGGTACACGTGTATGATAGGCGGAGTCGGTTTCGGATGATGGAGATTTGAAGAATGGTGGGTCGGTTTCGGTTATCTGAATATTCGGTATGGTCAGTATGGAGTCGGTTTGGAGCGGTATGGTTAAGTTAGTCGGTTATGTAATGAAGCCAACAGAAAGTAAATAACACAACAGATTTTATGGATGTTCGGAGATAAAACTCCTACGTCACCCCTTCCTCTCGAAACCGCGAGAAGGATATTCACTAAGGAATACAAGTACAATTCGATCGAGACTTATTTCCTGCTCGATAACACTCTTACAATTTACACCGAAATTGTAGAACACACTTTAACTTTCAACACTTAGGCTTTCTAGAATATCACACTGTTATCACTTGTAGTAAATGCTCTTAGCTCTTGTTATCCCAATGTATGTCCCGCATTTACTCTTCTGCAACTGCCTCCTTTTATAGGTGAAATATGCCAACGGTCATATTTCAAAGCCTTGAATCTGATTGGCTGATCAGAGGTGCAGTGATTTAGTGTCTCAGACCTGCCGGTCGTCTCCTCAGACCTGATATCCTGTTTCAGACCTGCCGGTCTGTAAGGCAAACCTGCTGGGTTTGTCTTTTACTCAATGTAGGCACTGTCTGTTTGGACAGTTGTCTGTACTTTGAAGATTTCCTTTCTGGCTTATCCCGAAGTAGAAGGATCCGGTAGTACTGTTTTCTGCAGCCTACAGTCTTTCCTCAGACTTGTATGGATATGGAAGTATTCAGTCTGTTCCTTTGGTATCATTCTCAACAGATACTTAAAGTGTCTTCTTGTACTAGTCGGCCACTTGACTTGGCCATAGTCGGCCACTTGACTTGGCCGAATATCTTTTGGTAGTGAAGTAACCGGACTTCTTCCGGTTATTCTTGTCTTGTGGATGATCGGTTGTTTGATGGTTCCGGTTTTGAGCTTTGGCCGATCCTTCCTTTGTTTGGTCATGCTCCGAATACTCTTGATCGGTATGGTAACTTGACCGGTTTGGTTTCTTCAGTTGGTTCTCTTATTCATCCGGTCCGGTTCCTTGTTCCTGCATGGAAGGTTTATTTAAGTTAGGTTTATTTGAACCGGTATGAATTTATCTAACAATTTCTCCCTTTTTGATTATTTTATTTAAAATTATCAAAATCATGTAAGTTTGCAACCGTAGGCCGGTTGTTTTGTTTGGCCGATTTTTGAAAAAGACTTAGAGAATTTTCGAAAAATTTTGAGGGAGGAGTTTTGGAAGAATCTCTATCTTTTATCTAACAATTTCTCCCTTTTTGATTATTTTATTTAAAATTATCAAAATCATGTAGAAATGCAAAATAAGGCTGGTATTCAAAAAATAACTTTATATATTTATAGATAGCCGGAAAAGACAAAGTAAAAATACTAAGGCAAATAAGAAAAAGAAGGATAGTCCATATTCCGAGTCCGTGAATTCATAGGCACTCTTCTTTTTCTTCGGTTGCGGTGGCGGTTGCGGTTGTCTAGTCTGTTGGGAGGATCGTGGTCTTTTAGACCGGTACCGCAGCTGTTCTTCGTCTTCGTCTTCAACTAGGTCGGCTTGCTGCGAAGTACCCGTAGCAACTGGGTCAGAAATTTCATTTATCATCTCGACTATCCGAACTTTCTTAGGAGCCGGCCTCTTTCTTTTTGTCGGTGCCGAAGCGGAGGCGGCCGCCTTCTTCTTTTTCTCGTGTTCCTTTGCAAATCCGTCCAGGTTCCGTCTTTGCTCTTCCAAACGTGCAGCATCCTCCGCAGCCTGACTGGCCACTTTCTCAGCATACCCTGGATATAAGATCTCGGCCCGTCTTATTCTTTCGGCCTCCAATTCTGCTTCGGTCAGCTGAGACGATCGCGGCGCCTCTTTATCTTTGCTAACTTCGGCGTCCAGCGCATCCTGGATCCTCTTAGCTGTTAGAGCGTCAGCCTCTATAGCCGCGGCGTCCGCGTTTTCCTTAGCTTTCAGAATTTCGGCCATCTGTTCAGTAAGTGCCTTTACCTCGGCCACGAGAGTCTCATTTGTCTTTTCCAGCACTGAGACCCGGTCGATTGTCGTGTCGACCCGTTCGAAATCCTTCTTTAAGTCCGAGGTCATACCTTCTAGAGCTGCGATATGCTGAGCACATTTTTCGCGCTCACCGGCTTCTTCCCATAACCCGGTGCTGAGTTCTGCTAGGCGTGATTGATGTTGATCCATAAGCTGTTTTGTCACATCGGCGAACTGCATGGCCGAATCAAGTATTTTATTGCAACAATCCTTGAGCGGTTGAAACTTGGACACTTCGTGTTCAAGTACACGGTCATCAATCTACTCCGATATTGATGCCTCAAACTTTTGAAGTCGGTCTTCAATCTGCCCTGATATGGACATTTCAAACTTCTTAAGTTGGTCATCAATCTTCCCCGAAACAGATGCTTCAAACTTTTGGAGCCGGTCTTCAAGCTGTTCTTCAGGAGGGACCGAAGCGGTGACTTCCGGTGGTGGAGTAGTTGATTGTTCGGTGGGATCAGGATCGGCTCTCTCACCGGAGTTTATCAGTGCATCATTCTCATTAGGTGTTTCTAATGTGACCGCATCCTCCAAGTTCAGTACTGCATTTTCCAGGATCGGTA
Organism: Impatiens glandulifera; assembly: GCF_907164915.1. Classification (NCBI taxonomy): domain Eukaryota; kingdom Viridiplantae; phylum Streptophyta; class Magnoliopsida; order Ericales; family Balsaminaceae; genus Impatiens; species Impatiens glandulifera. Next base: position 82,451 of record NW_025918797.1, read on the forward strand.
CTTCGACATCTTCTAAAATTTGTACCTCAACAATTTTTTAAGTCGGTACCTCAACATCTTCTTGCATCGGTGCCTCAATATCCCTTGGTGTCTCAACTTCCTCTCTTGAAGGTGTTGGGTAGTCAACTGGAAATTCTTCGATTACCGGAGCAGTATAGACCGGTACTTGCTTCTGGTTGCATATTGCTTCCAGCCGCTCTATTTCTTGACGTATTTCCAGTTTGCCCTTTTCAAGCTTTGATAAAACTCGCGGTGTTACGGTAGACACCGATCCCCCTTCGGCATATTCCTCTTTAATTTTCCGTATGCGCCTTCTTAGTTTCCGAAGGTGGCTTCTCGGTATTAGGAGGCAAGTTCGGCATTGTACCTCCTGAATTGTGTTGGATTTTGTGAGGCGGAAGATCATGTCCTCTACTTCCTCCAATCTGGCGATGCAGTCCTGTTGCGGTAAGTCCGGTAGGATATCTTTATACTTTGTACTGAACCGGTACTCATGCCACTCCAAATATAAGTCTATGACGTCCTCGTCTCGCTTGTTGATGCCGTGAAAGATATTCTGGGCTAGTCTTTCGGCCTCGGCCTCATCGGCCTCTTCCCTGTTGTAGCCTTCATCATTGTCTCCTTCATCAACCCCGTCTTCACCCTCGGTGGTCTCAGGATTATCGCTTTGTTCGGCATCATTCGGACTCCGAGCCGAGTGATCGTCGTCATGGACCGTTTCATCTTCGGTCCTCTCCGGGTCGGTTTCCTCAGGGACCCACTCCTCATCTTCTGTTTGTTGTGGCGGGACCGCGAAGGTTATCTTTTCTTTCCTCTTACCTCCGGTCTTTGCCTTTGCCGGGGCATTTTTCGTTGCGGCCTTCTTCTTTCGGCCACCTGTGGAACTGGAGGCCGACTGCGTTCTTGGAAGAAATTGCCTCGATCGAATGATGCAACGTTTTATTAGCCCAACACCGGGACCGACGTTGAGGTTTAAGTGTAGGAAGATCTTACCGAGTTGCACGGCATATCCCCACGACCGGGCTGAATCCGGTCTCACCATGTCCATGAGGTTGCCGAAAACTGCTCTTGCCCAGTTAACCTCTTTTCCTTCCAGCAGACCGATTATCATCTTGATTTTGTCTCTGGTGAGGTTGCTGAAGTTTCCTCCCCTTGCCAGTATTGCCCTGGCGAAAACGTCACATGCCGGGATATATTCCGGCTTCAGCATATTTTTACTTCCGGATGTCGTGATTGGCACAGTGGTTGCCGATAAGAAGCGGCACGCTGTCTCAAAGGTGTCATTGTCTATTTCTGCCTTTGCATCCTGGCCGGTAGTTGGGAGACGCAAGCTTTCGGCCACCACTGCTTCGGTGATCTCGATTTAGGAGCCGCAAACCGTTGCGATGATCCTATCGTAGGAGATGGTTGCGGTTTTGAAGAACTCTTCGACCGCCTCTTTGTAAATTACGTGAGGACCGCCTAGGAAATATCCCAGACCGGTTTTAACCAGCTTATCAATAACGTCCTTTGCTTCGGTCGTTCCATTCTGCCGAATCTCCTCGAAATCTACTTGAGAGTAGAGTTTGAACAACGCCAAATCACGACCCATGTTGAAGAGTTTGAGAATGAGAGAAATCGGCTTCAGAAAGTTTAGGAAAGTTAGAGAGATAAAGTGAATTCGCGTGAGAATGAAAGAAATGACCGAAGGCCCCCTTTTATAGTCACGGTTTGGAAACCCAACCGTCCCATCATGAATGGGCGGGAATTTTCCCTCCAAGGTAAGAGTACGCCAAACTGTGGGCGGGAAACCGAAAACTGTGGGCGGCAATTTTGAGCGGGAATTTTCCCTCCAAAATACTTAGCCTATGTCATGGATGACGCTTTCATTTCTTTGAGACCGAATGAATAATCGGTTTCAGACATTTTGATTAAAAGTTTTGATCAGATTTTATGAAACCGGATAAGAACGAGTTAATTTTCGGTTACTTAGATAAATGCGCAAAGAGTAAAGAGAAGCGGTCATTGAAACTCAAACGAAATTTTATTCAACAGACCGATACGAACGAGTACATAGAGAAAACCGATAGAATGATATGAAAGATAGACGTTTAAGTAGTAAGCACCATTCTGGAATACTTTTCCACCACCGCATCTGCATCAAGAATGTTTGAGGGGGATGCCGGTGTACCCGGTCCAAAATCTGGCCGGTACTTGAGAATCAACTTGCTGATGTAAAGTGCAAAGCCGAGACCTTTCTTGGTCCGCACCATTTTCCTCAAGTTTTGAAAGAGGACCGCTGACCAATTGATGGGCGTGTGGTTGTAGATGTGGGTCATGATATTGTAGGTATTCTTTGAATACCGCTGATTCGGAGATTGGCACAGAATGGACCGAGTGACAATCTCAAGAAGTAGATGAGTACTACGACCAAGGCAGGTTTTTAACCCATGGGTTTCCGCCGGGTCAAAGGTTGCAGAACAGCGGAACCCATAGTAGTATTCATCAGTTCCCTCCATGGCCGGAAAATCAGAGAACCCTTCTTTGGGCAGATTGAAGAGGGTGGCAAATTCGGCTTCATCAAGCCGGAAGGTATGGTTCCTTACAGTGGTGACAATGCGATCGCCCCAGTTGCAGGCATTTCTGAAGAATTCCTTGACATCCTCAGTCAGTATGGGACCGGATTCGTCAAGGAAGGATTGAAGACCTGTAACAATAAGGCTTTCAAACATGTGTTTCTTTGGATGGTCATAATCCCATTCTGCCATACATGAGCTGAAGTCGACACTTAGAAAGTTTCCCAAAGTTCGGCTTGGCATGATTATGGTATAGAGAGAGAGATTCAAGAGATGTTCAAGATGAATACAAGTGTTTTGCACTTTTGGATGTGATAAAATGAAGAGAGATTGGCTCCTTATATAGGATCGGTTTTGGAGGGAAAATCTGTGCATTGATGGTCAGTTTTGTTTTATTAAGGAAGAGAATCTTTCCCTTTTAATGATGCATGGGGAAGCGGCAGATTGCAAGGCTCGAGGTAAATATTAGTTGGGAAGTGACCAGATTAGTTGGAAATTAAATATGTAGGTGGTTGGGAGTTATCTCATTAAATGGGATTATCTCATTAAATGCATTTAACACATAACCGACATTGATTAGATAGAAACCGAAAATGGTAGGGACAATACCGAAAATGACATACATAAATGATGAAGTCAAGAAAAGGCACAAATAAAGCCGAAGGAGATATGGGTGAAGCCGATATGATCAAATTGGAATTGGTTAAGAATGCATCCGGTACATGCTGCAAAACGACCGGATGCAGGAAGGCGTGACTTAGCGAGCGCGGGAATTAGCATCACGAGGGGGATTGAAGTTTCTCCTCCTCCACTCTCTTTCAGACAGATTATAGAATGGGTCGATGACTTCTCTGGTGAACACCTGACCATGGTTCAAACCTTCGCCGGGACAGGTTGGAACTCCAAGCTCCTCAAAGAGTCGGCTTATCTGGGGAACGAACGCCACTGACCGGGTGCCGATTATCCAAATAAGGACGTCAAACAGTACCCTAGACCAGTTGACTGGCGTTCTGGTGATGATGGCCGCCATCATGTTGAACGTTGCCGCGCAGTATGTGTTGGTGACATCTTTTCCAAAGATGCCTCTTCCTATTATGTCATTGAGGAGCTGATACTCAGCCCTCAAAAGAGATTTGGAGCCATGGTCATCAACAGGCTCATCTGCCCGGGCAAGGGAGAGAGAGACCTCGGCCTTAATATCGGCCGGAGGGTTTAGATCTGTTAATCCTTGTTTTGGCAGATCGAAGCACCGAGCGAAGTCCTGCTCGGTGAAGTCAAAAAGAATACCCCCAACCTTTGATTGGATGTGGGTATCGAAGTGGGGTGTCCCCCGGTATACCCTGGCGTTGTAGTAGAATTCCAACACTGATTCAGGGTAGACTGTTTGCCTGGCATCCAGAAAATGCTGGAGGCCGGTATCTTCCAGTTGTTTGATCATCCGATACAGCTCATAATGATCGGTATCGGAGCAAGATTCAAAGTCTACTTGAAGAATGTTTGTGAAGATAGACATGATTAGGTTGCCTTAGAGAGAGGATGTTCTTGTGAGATTTTTGCCTTAGTGATGGAAAGAGTGTATTGTTTTGTGAGTGTTTGAGTGAAAGAGTGCTTCCTTTAAATACTGGTTTTGGGGCTAACCTATTATCCGGGCATTAAATGAGATGAAGTATATTAACCGCAGGATAAGAATCTTTGCATAAGATAGGCAGTTTTGCAGGTCTAGGTGTCGGTCATAGGCCTGGACTGTGAAAGATATCAAAAGATCTTCACGTCTTTTTAGGCGTGACCAGGTTTATTCTGAAAAGGCAATGATGCAGAACAGATACCTTTAACCTTTGATAACTATTCCTCTTCTGTTTGAAATTCAAATAATCTGGGGTAGCGTGCTTCCGAGCCGGTCAGACATCAGTTGTTCATCCCGATGCGGTTATTTGATGCAAGCACCAAGTAGCCGGTCGGTTTACTTTCTTTGATAGACTGGGCGGTTCTTCCGCAAACACCCCGAGGATTCAAAGTTCAACTTCTTAGGAAGAATTATCGGTTTGTCTGTCTGAACCGATTTCCCTTTAATTTTCCTTTGGAAGGATTTGGCTAATGTCGGTTAAGCCGAGAGTAAGTCTAAATTGAGAAAACTTAGCTTCCTGCAGCGGCTTCGTGAAGATATCGGCCACTTGTTGATCGGTCGGTACGTATTCCAGCCGGATATGCTTCAACGTTACATGCTCTCGGATGAAGTGATGTCTGATGTCGATGTGCTTGGTTCTGGAGTGGAGAACCGGGTTGTAGGTGATCGCAATGGCACTTGTGTTGTCACAGAAGATCGGTGACTCTTCGGCTATGATACCGAAGTCCTTCAACTGCTGTTGGATCCAGAGGAGTTGAGAACAGCAGCTTCCGGCCGCCAAGTATTCAGCCTCTGCGGTTGATGTAGCCACCGATGTCTGTTTCTTACTGTGCCATGACACCAGTCGGTCACCTAGGAACTGACATGTTCCACTGGTGCTTTTCCTGTCGATCTTGCATCCTGCATAATCTGCGTCTGAATAGCTTGTCAGATTAAATGATGAGTCTTTTGGGTACCACAGACCGACATCAGGTGTGCCCTTTAGATACTTCAGTATCCTCTTTGCGGCTGTGTAATGAGATTGCTTTGGATTTGCTTGGAATCTCCCACACACACCAACTGCAAACAGGATGTCCGGTCTACTTGCTGTCAGGTACAGCAGGGAACCGATCATGCCTCGGTATGCAATCTGATCTACCGATTGACCTTCATCATCTCTATCCAATTTAACGGATGAGCTCATTGGGGTGGCCGCCGAGGAGCATGTGTCCATACCGAATTTCTTTAGCAGCTCCTTGGTATATTTAGGTTGACTGATGAATGTTCCTTCCTTGAGTTGTTTAACCTGAAGACCTAGGAAGAAACTTAATTCTCCCATCATACTCATTTCAAATTTGTCAGTCATCATTTTTGAAAACTTGTCACAAAGCTTTGGATCAGTGGAACCGAAAATAATATCATCTACATAAATTTGAACAAGTAGGATATGTTCCTTCTTTTCAAACTTAAACAATGTCTTATCCACCGAACCTATGGTGAAATCATGTTCTAGTAAGAATGCGGTTAGCGTATCATACCAGGCTCTAGGTACTTGCTTTAGACCATATAGAGCTTTGTTCAGCCGGTATACATGGTTTGGAAATGCAGCATTTTTGAAACCGGGTGGCTGTTCAACGTACACTTCTTCACGTATATCACCGTTCAGAAATGCACTTTTAATATCCATCTGAAAAACTTTGAAATTTTTGAAAGCAGCAAATGCAAGAAAAATCCTAATGGCTTCAATCCTGGCTACAGGAGCAAATGACTCTTCAAAATCAATGTCTTCTTCCTGTTTGTAGCCTTGAGCCACTAATCTGGCTTTGTTCCTCGTGACCAAACCGTCCTCATTGAGTTTGTTTCTGAATACCCATCTTGTTCCTATGACCGATTTATCTTTCGGTCTGGGAACTAAGTACCAGACTTTACTACTCTCGAACTGGTTTAGCTCTTCTTGCATTCCCAAGATCCAATCCGGATCTGACAATGCTTCATCTATTCTTTTCGGTTCAATCTGGGATATAAAAGCAAAGTTAAAATATCCTTCCAGAAGTTGACTCCTAGTTCGAACAGGTTCTGAAGGGTCACCTATAATTTGCTCAGGAGGATGTTTACTGTTTCTTCTGAGATTCAGTTCAGGGTTGTCTACCAAATTGCCGGTAACTTGATCAAGGCTAGACATGTCGGTAGGCTGACCGAGATTGTTAGACCGACCGACTTCCTCGGATTGGACCGAAGTGTCAGCTTCCTGTTGTGAAACAGCTTGATCCGGCTGGGTATCAATGTTACCCATTAGGTCATGGACAAACCGCCTGAAGACCGGAGTCTCATCTTCACTGTCAGAATGAATATCATTATTTTCAAATCTGTTGTGTAGATCAAAGCATGAAGCAGTGTTGCTTTCAACCGATTCATCGAAAACAACGTGAATTGTTTCCTCCATGGTTGCAGTTCTATTATTATATACTCTATATGCTTTACTTACTGCTGAGTATCCGAGCATGATGCCGGTATCGGTCTTTGCATCAAAAGCGGTGAGTTGGGTTTTACCATTTATATGAATATAACATTTACAACCGAAAATCCTGAGGTACTTGAGTTTAGGAACTCTGTTAAAATAAACCTTATACGGTGTTTTGTTGTGAAATCTGTTTATTAAAGACCGGTTTTGTGTATGGCATGCAGTGTTGATAGCTTCAGCCCAGAATTTCTGAGCAATGCCGGAGTCGGCTATCATAGACCGTGCGGCTTCCTTGAGAGTCCGGTTTCTTCTCTCGGCCAGGCCATTTTGTTGAGGAGTCCTAGCACTAGACAACTCGTGTCTAATGTCGGATTCATCAAGATATGCAGTCAATGTACTATTAGTAAATTCGGTACCTCGATCACTTCGAATGTTGTTGATGCGAGTTGATTTTTCATTCTGCAACCGCTTAAGAAGTGTGATCAGGTTTGATACAGCTTCACGTTTAGATGGTAGAAATATTACCCATGTATATCTAGAATAATCATCAATAACTACCATGGTATAAAGCATACCGCCTAGACTAATGACCTGAATTGGTCCAAATAAATCCATGTGAAGAAGATCTAGACACCGGCTAGATTGAATATTTCCTTTACTTTTAAAAGATGACCTAGTTTGTTTACCCATCTGGCATGCTGAACAGACCTTATCCTGGTTAAATACTATATCAGGAATACCTTCAATTAGCTTTTTACCGCGAATGTAGTTTAAGGTTTTCATGTTTAGATGGTTTAGTCTCTTGTGCCATAGCCAAGTTTGATCGGTCTTAGCTATCATGCATATAGGATATTCTATTCTTGTTTTCCAGTCTACCTTATAAATGTTACCTATCCTATTTCCGGTTAGCAATACAATACCTTGAGAGTCCTTAACTAAGCATGCATGTTTAAGGAATTCTACCGTGTATCCGGCGTCACACATTTGACTAATACTAAGTAGATTAAAACGTAGGTTTTCAACTAAGAGTACATTATCAATAGTTAGGTTACCATGGACAATCTTACCCTTGCCCACAGTCTTACCCTTTGAGTTGTCACCGAAGGTAATTGGAGCACCGGTTACTGATCTGATGTCAATTAGCAAATTGCTATTTCCGGTCATGTGCCTGGAGCAACCGCTGTCCAAGAACCATTCTGAGTTTCCTAGCCGTTTCTTTGGATCCTGCAAAATGTACATATTTACAACTGTTTGGTACCCACGTTTACTTGGGTCCACATGCGATTAGTCCCTTAGGTATCCAAACCTTGATGAACCGGACAGTTTTCTTTGCTAGGGTTTTAACTGTCCTTTTTACACCTGGTCTGGTGTATTTCGGTTTTCCTTCAGATGACCTAAATGGAGATGGTCTTTGATTCGGTGATCTATAGTTTGACCTACGTGGCTCAGGAAAATCTTTCTTATATTTGAGGATTTCTGCTTTCCTTTTCTCAAGGTCAAGCCATGAATCGGTTGGGCCAACATAATCGTATTTTAGCTTCTCTTCCCTATAATATGCGGTTTCCTCTTCTTCGGCTGTCCAGGTGCTCTTAAGGAATTTTATAAAGGGGAGGTTTCCTTTTGTAAGTCTGGCTTTCTCTAAGGTTTTTCGGTCTTTGGAGCTATTCCCTGTGTATCCTAGACCACGCTTACAACGAGGATGCTTATAGTGTTTATTCATATCCTTTACTATATCGCTAGATCTTTTATAGGCGGCCATCGTATATTGAAATCGGGCATTCTCTTCCTCGGTTAGGTCTCTAGTCGGTTCACTAGGTTGTTCGGTTTTAAGATCTAACTCGGTTTCTAGAGTGTGGGTATCATCAGGTTGTATGGCTTCCGGTTCGGTGATGATAGATGCCTCTGGTTCTATTGGGATAGGTACTATGGGATCGGGCTTGATGTTGAGGTGTTTAGGTAACATGGTCAATAGGTTCTTATATTCTTCTACCATGTCATTTAATACTTCATATAACTCATCTTTAGTAAATTCATCATAGGGAGAATCGAATACTTGTTCCTCATGGCCATGAGGCACGTGAGTTCATCGTCGCTGTCACTGCGAGCCCACAAACTTCCTCCATCGTCGGCTATCAGTGCTTTCGGTACCTCACTTCCCTCACCGGCTTGTTGATAATTGTTTCTGTCATTCTGATAGTCCGGTTTCTGGGTATCCCTCCTTGGTTTCCTGCATTCCCACTTAAAATGTCCCATACAGTTACAGTTGTAGCATCTTACATTGGATTTGTCACCATAGTAGTTGTTTGTCGGTTGGCTCCTTTTCATGAACCTCCCAAACTTCTGTGCAAGCATTGCCATGGTGTCCTCTGTAAACTGTTCGGCTGTTCTGATAGGTGCAGGTGCAGGAGCCGGTATCGGGACAGGTGTAGGTACAGGAGCAGGTACAGTCGGTTCTGTAGATGTGATTAGTGCTCTGGTTGATGTTGAGGCCGAGACTTCCTCTTCAGTTCTGGATCTCATCTCGAATTCATATGCCTTAAGATCTTCGAATACATCGTATAGTTTCATCTTACGTAGGCTCTTTGATTCCCTCATTACCATTGTCTTTATATCCCAGGCACTTGGAAGGGATCTCAAAACCTTCATAATGACCTCTTTGTTGTCATACTTCTTGCCCAGAGTAGCTAACTCATCTAATACACCAGTGAACCGGTCACTGTATTCCTTCATAGTTTCTCCTGGTTTCATTTTGATGCTTTCAAACTTCTGTGTGGCTACCATTATCTTGTTCTCCTTTGTTCTTTCATTTCCCTCAAAGATCTGGATAACCGTGTTCCATGTCTCCTTCGCGGTTTGGCAGTCTCTGATCTTGCAGTATGTGTTTCAGTCCACGCTGTTGGAGATCCGGTTTCTTGCATGGTTGTCCAGATTGTTTCTTCTCCTATCTTCAGCCGTCCATTCTTTTCTGTCTTTATCAATGACTATCGGTCCTTCGGTTAGAACGGATTCCATTTCATCATCTAAGGTGACTAGATGCAGGTGCATGCGTGCCTTCCAGTTGGCAAAGTCATCACCTTCTAGCATTGGAGGCCTATCCTGATACATGTTTGCTTGAGTATTGAAACTAACTGCTCTGATACCAATTGTTAGGATCTAGGTCGCCGCTGGTGGACCGGGGGTTGGACCGGTTAGCGGTTCTCACTCGTAGGGTGGTGATTAATCCGGTTAGAGATTAACACCGGGGTTTCAATACTACACAACCTGTCACAAACCCTTGAACTAGGTTCAAGCGCGGAAGAGGTTTGCTTTCAAGTTGAAGAGGTACACGTGTATGATAGGCGGAGTCGGTTTCGGATGATGGAGATTTGAAGAATGGTGGGTCGGTTTCGGTTATCTGAATATTCGGTATGGTCAGTATGGAGTCGGTTTGGAGCGGTATGGTTAATTTAGTCGGTTATATAATGAAGCCAACAGAAAGTAAATAACACAACAGATTTTATGGATGTTCGAAGATAAAACTCCTACGTCACCCCTTCCTCTCGAAACCGCGAGAAGGATATTCACTAAGGAATACAAGTACAATTCGATCGAGACTTATTTCCTGCTCGATAACACTCTTACAATTTACACCGAAATTGTAGAACACACTTTAACTTTCAACACTTAGGCTTTCTAGAATATCACACTGTTATCACTTGTAGTAAATGCTCTTAGCTCTTGTTATCCCAATGTATGTCCCGCATTTACTCTTCTGCAACTGCCTCCTTTTATAGGTGAAATATGCCAACGGTCATATTTCAAAGCCTTGAATCTGATTGGCTGATCAGAGGTGCAGTGATTCAGTGTCTCAGACCTGCCGGTCGTCTCCTCAGACCTGATATCCTGTTTCAGACTTGCCGGTCTGTAAGGCAAACCTGCTGGGTTTGTCTTTTACTCAATGTAGGCACTGTCTGTTTGGACAGTTGTCTGTACTTTGAAGATTTCCTTTCTGGCTTATCCCGAAGTAGAAGGATCCGGTAGTACTGTTTTCTGCAGCCTACAGTCTTTCCTTAGACTTGTATGGATATGGAAGTATTCAGTCTGTTCCTTTGGTATCATTCTCAACAGATACCTAAAGTGTCTTCTTGTACTAGTCGGCCACTTGACTTGGCCATAGTCGGCCACTTGACTTGGCCGAATATCTTTTGGTAGTGAAGTAACCGGACTTCTTCCGGTTATTCTTGTCTTGTGGATGATCGGTTGTTTGATGGTTCCGGTTTTGAGCTTTGGCCGATCCTTCCTTTGTTTGGTCATGCTCCGAATACTCTTGATCGGTATGGTAACTTGACCGGTTTGGTTTCTTCAGTTGGTTCTCTTATTCATCCGGTCCGGTTCCTTGTTCCTGCATGGAAGGTTTATTTAAGTTAGGTTTATTTGAACCGGTATGAATTTATCTAACACAATTGTTTTATATAATGAAACTCTGAATATGGAATCAAGAGGTACTAAACGAAAGCTAAATAATAATAATTCGGGTACATTATGGCACAAACGCTTAGGTCACATCTCTAGAAATAGAGTTGAACCTCTTATGTCAGATGGGATTCTAAATTCCATTGATTTTACGGACTTTAATGTATGTATTGAATGTATTAAAGGAAAACAAATCAAAGATAGAAAATTGAATGCATATAGAGCTACATAAATACTTGAGTTGATACATACGGATGTTTGTGGGTCGTTTCCGACTCCGTCTTGGAATGGTCAGCGATATTTCGTATCATTCATAGACGATTTCTCTAGATATGCATACATTTTTTCTTATTCAAGGAAATGCTCAAAAATTGGATGTGTTCAAGTCATTTAAGGTTGAAGTTGAAAATCAACTCAACAGAAAGATAAAGAAAGTTAAATTCGATCGTGGTGGTGAATATTACGGTCGGTATGACGGTTCAGGTGAACAACGTCTAGGGCCTTCGCTAAGTACCTAGAGGAGTGTGGTATCGTTCCTCAGTACACCATGTCGTGCTCTCCAAGCATGAATGGTGTAGCAGAAAGACAAAACCGTACTTTACAGGATATAGTGAGGAGTATGGTTAGTCATGCATTCTTACCAAAGTCACTCTGGGGTGAAGCACTAAAGACTGCAGCATACATTTTGAATAGAGTGCCAACAAAAATAACGACTAAAACCCCTTATGAGCTTTGATCAGGGCGAAAACCCAGTCTAAAACATTTTCGTGTTTGGGGATGTTTAGTAGAGGCAAAGCTTTATAAGCCTCATATAGATAAATTGGACCCCAAAATAGTTAGTAGTTACTTTATTGGCTATTCTGAATGATCAAGGGGCTATAAATTTTATGATCAAAACTTAAAGTCAATTTTCGAGACAGGAACAGTTGTATTCTTTGAGGATGTTGAGTTTGGGGTGAAGAATCAAATAAAGGATTTTGTCTTTGAGGAAGAGTCAGCTTCTAATTTGGTTAACAAGGAGTTGACTCTTATTCCAATTTGTATGGACAATGATCAAGATTCTCATCTGATCATTGATAATATTGGAATAATTCCATAAAATCAAGACGATGTTGATCTCCCAGAGGTACAAACTCAACAACCTCAAGAAGAAAGTATTATTGAGGAACAAGTATCATTACGGCGATCCACAAGAGTAAGGAGAAGTACTATGTCGGATGAATATGTATTTCTTCAAGAACATGAGGATAATCTTGGCATTATGGAAGATGATCCAATGAACATTCATCAAGCTATAGATAGTTCTAATTCAACAAAGTGGATTGATGCAATGAATGAAGAGTATAAATCTATGCAAGACAATGAAGTTTGGGAACTTGTCCCTTTACCAGAAGGGGTGAAGTCTATTGGTTGTAAATGGATTTTTAAAACCAAACAGAATTCTAAAGGTAATGTGTAAAAGTATAAAGCACGTCTTGTGGCTAAAGGTTTTACTCAAAAATACGGGATTGATTATAAAGAGACTTTTTCTCCGATTTCAACTAAAGACACTTTTATAATCAATCCCGTATTTTTGAGTAAAACCTTTATCCATGCACCAACGAATATTATTCTTATGCGTACTATCCCATACACTTGGCGTACAACCATCAAAAAGCTGACACGTATCTACGAATTAGATTCGACAGTTTCCATGCATCAAATATAAAAGGGCATCAGAGTACAACGACTAATCTCTTGATTTCTTGATCACCTAATCTCTGACCTCTCGACTCTTTTTGATTGACCTCTCTCTAGCTTTTAAGCATACACGTTACGATATACGTTGAGAGATAATCTTTTGTATTACTTGATAGTAATTTTAGTGTTATAAGTTGGACATAAAGTTGTTTGTTCAACAAAGAGTGTGATAGCAAGGAGTTCAGAATATGCAGTTGTTAAGACTTGTGATCTAATTAGGTTTGTGTAGAGGCTATACAAATCAAAGTTTTCTAGTGGAATCGTTCTGGAAACAGAAGAAATGGTAACGTAGGAGTTTTCTCTCTGCACATCTATAAAATCTTGTTTTGTTACTTTACTACTTTTTATAGTCTTTATCTACCGCTTCAAATCTAGCAAGCATTTTCCGCACTTGAATCCGTTAAAGAGCTTGCTACGATTTGTCAAATAATAGAAATAGATTTTCAATCTCTAACAGGATTAAAATTGCATTGAAAGTGAAGATTATCACAACAATATTCAAACCCCCTTCTATTGTTGACATCGATCCTAACACAGTGCAAATCTCTACTCAGTGAACTTCGAGTCTTGCTACCTTCAGCTCCAATAATTTGGTGTGATAATATTGATGCTGCCTTTTTATAAGCAAATCCAATATTTCATGCGCGAATGAATTGAAGTTGTGACACGGAAAGATTGTGAACAAAATTCACATACGTGCTTCTGATTCATAAGAGATTCTCAATCCGCTTCTTCTCTCTTTTAGTGAACATAATCTCTAATTGTCGATGCTCAGTGCATTGGCGAGATCCTTGAGGAAATGAACCTCCTCATCTTGAAGCGACAAAGAAGTGATGACGATGTGTTCTTCAAGATAAATGGATTCTCGATCTAGAATAGAGCAAGCCTCTACTTCTCTTATCATATTCCTCTAGCAACTAGACATGCACTAGACGACGATTATGACGAGGCGATTTTGAGGACATCTCGAGTAGGCAATTTCTAATCGATCACTAGTGTGCAACTACTGTCTTGGAAATCTGCGAACGGAGCAAGACGACGAACAAGTCGATGCAGCTTTCCAGGATTCCTTTTTCCAATTTCTTGAAGTCTTGAGGCGTGTTCAAATCGGCCCTCACGATTTCAAATCTTTTAAAATATGCCTGTAAGTTATATTATGAATTAATTTAATTAATTCATAATAATTCAGCCCTTGCACTTTCTGTTTTGGTATAAATAGGTCCTTGAACTCTTTTAACGTCCAATTTTGACCACAAATTTCCATTTTCAAATTATTTTTAGAGAAATGATTGGGAGAGAGAATTACACGGCACAATATGATTGGCTGACAAATTAAAATAATTTTTATCTCTTCTCTTTTTGCTCACACTTTTTTCTTTTTTCCAAACTAATGAGGTGATGTTACATCATTTATTCTCTTATTCCTTCATTTAAATTCTCTCTCCCTATCACTACTCTTATTTTTAATAATTTCGAAATGTTTTGCCCATTGGACTATTTTTTCACGTTTAATTAGATTCCTAAACTTTATATATGTCCAATTTTGACTATAAAGTTTTAATCAATTTTTGAAAATTAAGCCTTGTTTAGTTCCCTTTTACATCAAACAACCTTGATTTTTCAATTGTAGCCACTAAATCATTTTAGAAAAAAAATCCAATTTTTAGCCTCTAAATCAAGGATGGTTAAAAAAAAATCTACAAGAATAATATTTTTCCTCAATTTTTAGGGTCCGTTTGGAAAACTACCTAGCGTTGAGGGCTCGTATCTTGAATTCTACACCTCGGAAAATTACAAAATTTCTAAAGCGGGTCCATAAAAATAATTTTGATCACCACGAAATTTTTAGAATTTTCGGAACAAGTTTGGAGTTCTACAGCTCTAAAAATTTCAAACTCGAGTGCAGCTTGCTCCTAAAAATGTGTTTGACATGCACAATTTTTTTTGAAAAATTCAAACATTTTTTGAAAAATTCTTAATTTTGGTGTGTCGTAAATAAGGCTCCAATTACTTATAATTCTCAATCCTCATTTTCTTATATTCGTGAACTCTTTTTCTACAGGGATTCACCTTTTGAACTAAGAAAGCAAATAATAAAGCAAGATGTAAATAAGTGGATTCACATTGATGTTCACATGTGCCCCGGATGTATTCGAGGTTTCATTATATCCTCTTTGTCTAAAATCCTAACAAGTGTTTTGAGTCAACTTTAAACTAAGAATAAGGTTACCTCTTTTAAATAGAAATAAGACATGATAATAAAAAAACCAATAGAATTTGAATAGCTTGATATCAACCTTGTCTAAACTTAATGGAAACAAACTTAGAGTCATTTTTAAATAAGGAATATGGTTAATTCCTTTTCTTAAACACAAGGTTAGGATATTCACAAGCAAAAAAATTTGAATTCAAAATGCATTGTAACATACCTTCACAAAATGCAACGACCAACTACATTCGAGTAAAGATTGTCCTTTTGAATAGGCGTATAGGACATAACGCTACAGTCCTTTCATAAACGTAACCAAGCATCGGACCATTAATACGAAAATACTTTGATTTTCTTTCATTTAGTTTCTTTGTGAAGTAACTAAAGTGACGACTCTTAAAGTCAATAAGTTACTACATTTCACGTACTAATCTAAAATTTGTACGGGTCAACCAAAAAGTTTATGCTGTAGAACTCCACTTTGGTTCATCATCTCTAAGATATCTTACATGGATAGTACTCCTATCTACTTTTATGAGATTCGAAAGAAAGGTAAACTAATGGGTTCTATAACATAACTTCTATAGAAATTTTCTTTCTAAAACAGTGCACGAGTTGTGTCTACTATACAAAATCTTCGTTGTGTCCCTTCCATGGGCGAAGCACTTGAAAGGATAAGTAAGATATGGGATCGTCTAATTTCAGATCGCACAAATCGTCTTTAAAAATGGGACATTCGAATGCATATGAAACATATCATTTCGCGTCTAAAAAGAGAAAAAATTAATTAAAAAAAAAAAGATAGAGAAAAACTCTTTTTAAAAAGAGACGAAAAGTTAAAACTGAAGAGACCCTATTAAAAAAAAAACAGCTTTCAACATGATGTTATTTTTCTACACATTAGGCTCTAACCAGATGGAATGGGTGAGGTATATGAATGTGACATAATTTATGGTAATTTATATTGGACAACTATATTTTCCAGTTTTTAGAAATGATAGTTCATTTAACTCATTAGTACAATTTGATATGATGGTCAAATGAATTATTTTTATTTGATGATATTTGTTCTTCTTTTTTAGGTTATCATGCAGAAAAAAGGAACTGTAGCTTGTTTGGGATTGTTTGGGAGAGGGATAAAAACATACTTTACTATTTGCTCTTAACCAAGTGGAAGCAACAAATTCTTGAGAGATTAAGTTTATAAAATATATTCAAATTAAGTTAGAACTTAAATATATTTAATTTTAAGCATGAGTTAATTAATAAATTACATTTTATACATTAAATAAAATTTAATCAACTTTTAATCTAGAATTTAAAATTTAAATAAGTTATTTGCATAATTAGAATTTGACATTTTACTTTCCTTCTCTCCTTTTTAAATTCAATAGTTTATCTTCTTACAAAATTACTTTGTCCCTAATTTTGAAGGTGGTATATATTATTATCTCATTTTTGTTGTTGTTCCTAATTTTTAAGGCGATGTATATGATTATCTCATTTGTGTGGCTCGAACTCATCCTCGTTGTCCCTAGTTTTGAAGGCGGTGTACAAAATGATTTCCTTTGTGTGGCTCGAACTCATCGTCGTTGAAAACTGAATGCCAATATACGATTCAATTTCGCCTCTCATCTTCTCGTAAAACTGCCATATCATCAATAGAAATAATTCATTGATTCAAAAGAAACCTGCCAACAAGTTTATGAGTTTAATGCAACATGTCGAATTAGGGTTTGCTTCAGGATAGTTTCATTTTTATTTTGTCAAATAGGTCTATTTCAGTTGTTGATTACTTTATTTCCAAACAATTTGTATTAATGTTAATTAATAAGGATAATGATAGAAGGTCTTTATTGATTGACTTAGATTATTTAAAAAACAACATTTGCTAATCGAATAAGATCACATTCATAAATTTTCATTTTGTCTCTGTTCACAATTGTGTATTTAACTTGAATCCATTAAGTTTGTTAAAGTTTAAAAAAATTCTATAAAAGACCAAATATATCATATTTAATTCTCAATAAAAAAAATATCATTATCGAATCATGGTTATAAGAAAAGTTTTACTAAATTAACTCAAGTTAAAAACACCAAATATTTTATAAGTAAGAGTCCTAATTTTAGAAAAATAAGAAAGACATGCTAAGCTAGCTCAAATAAAAAAATTGGTTTAAAAGGGGTTATACCAAGAAAATAAACCAAATTTAACACAAAGTTAGAATTCTAGCAAGTTTCCTCAAAAAGAAAGTATATCTAATTGTTTTAAAATGGAATCATGTAAAACAAAAGATTTTTTCAAAATGGGTTAATTTGAATGCTTAAAGGAGTCATCTAGACTTAACTTGGTGATTCTCATTTACCACAAAAGTAAATGAGCAAAAATGATGGGAGATTTAACCTATCATCATATTAACTAAAACACAAATTCTGTCAAATTACATCTGAGATTAAAATTAAAAAAAGAGTAACAATGTAAGGGTTGATGACAGTAAAATTACAAAAGAGTACAACAAACAAAAAAAGAGTTACTACAATGATATTCTCTCTTTTCCTACTATTGATTGGTTTGATCATCATCCATCATCTCAAAGCTGACTGAAATTATACATACTTTTCCTTTCCTTTCCTTTCCTCTTTTTCTGCAGATATTTCACCACTTTCCCATATACAGATGGAATTTTTTTGTTTTTGTTTTTGTTTTCAATGATTTTCTTTTGTTGTTGGTGGTTATCTATATGTCAAATAAAAAAGGTGTCTACTATACCTGCTGCTGCTGCTGCTTTTTCTCTTAACGAATGACAACACGGAGTAGACCGGGCTGCGGTTCCGTGAAATCAAGGCCTTCTTCCTCCAGAAGATATCGCTGCACCACAATCGGGAGTCTTGCAGGTGTGGCGCGCACCCCGCGAGTTTGGTTGATTGTTCCTACGCATATATAAACCTGGACCCTTTGTTCGTCAGCTCTAGCCGCGAGTTTCAGTAGAGTCAGTTCTCGATTCAGGATATGTACGGCTTCGTTAGCTTGAAGTCCTTGCAGGTCTATTAATCTTTCGTGAACCCTCCCAGCATTCAATTGTTGATGCTGATGCTGATACTGCATCATCATCTCATTGTTCCTGCTGGAAATATATTGATACCAAGGTTCAATCTTTTTGGGACTTGTTGTTTTATCAAATCATTATACAAAATATATATTAGGAGTATAAAGATGGTATTTTAGTATTTCGATTGATGAATAATAGATTGTGATTGGATAATGGGTTCTTTAGAACTAATCTGATATAACCCATTGTCCATTCTACCATCATATCATTCAAATCATCGACTCAAATACCAAATTACCCAGAGTTTAAAAAAAAAGGCGAGAGGAGAGATGAGAAGCAAACCTCTGGCGGAGAAGAGATTCCTGGACTTTCCCATGGGCAGCCTTCATGTGCAAATTGTGTAATTGTCCTTTCATGCTCATTTCTTTTGCTAAAACCTTGTTACCAATATAGTAAGCCTGTCGTGCCTGTGCATTGCAACAAAATAACCATAAACAAACAACATTTAAATTACAGTGAGAGCCAAACACAAATCTCATGTTCTAAGGATTAATAGGATTAAACCAGAAGTTCACAGGAATGCACTATTTGAATCCTCCCCCTTTTTGCACAACTTTTTTTGAGGAAAATGCCAACTTTTTGTTATTAAAAAGGATGGAAAATGAGGGGAGTTCTGGTTTACAATCAAGGAAGAGGGGAAAAATAACAGCAACAAAGTACAGATAGTTACAACCCTATTTAACTCAAAGTAATCCCATCCTGTACAAATCCATAATAGTTGTTTGTTATCCAATTAAACAATCAACCTAGTTCTTACCTATTTTTCTCTTCCATACTCACTTGGATTAAGATGTTAGAAACAATTTAGAGCAAGATAATAGAAGGCCTAATGTTTGAAGTAATGACAAGCCCAAATAACCCACACATCAAACAAAGCCTTACTGTTTGAAGTTAACATTTGTATCTCTTGTGACATGTCATGTCCAGTTCTGAAACTATCATCTCATCAGCTTAACAATCATGCATCAACTAATAAACAAGGAACTGTTCTTCTGCTCTCTCTCTCTTTTCTTTGAACAAATTCATTTCATTAAAAAGATAAATAAAGAAAATGTTATGTACATCAAAGAATGAAAGCAGAGAAAAGAAAAGAATGGAGGTGCAAAAACCCTTTCACATTGAATCAGCTCATTGCCTTCTCCCACAAACAGGTTAACTGTTTTCTTTTACTCTTTCTATAGTAAAAAGAAATGAGTTCCAAGCAACAAACCTGTTCAAAGTAAGCATTACGTAGGCGTGCATGATCACGAGCTTCCTCTCGCGTCTCAGCATACAGATTCCCTGCCATCTCAACAAATTAAGAGTGTATACAGGCAGAAGAATTTGTCACACAAACTAAATCGAAGAACATTACCAACTACTGCATCACCAGTTTCCATCCATGAAGGAGCTGCCCGTGGTGAAGTCCGAATTTGAAACCCATCACCAGTTGTGCCCCTAGCCTGCCCGAATAAATGTGGGTAGCTTGATCCCCCAGTAGCATCAGTAGAGGCATTTCTATCATACATGTTAAAGATAATCATTAATAATTATTTAAATAAAAGGAAATAATGATAATAAATAATTATCTTTAACAATACCTCCCTATATTAGAATCGTGGGATAGCATGTTCCTTATTAGTGCTGATGTAGATGCTAAAGCAGCTCTGTCGTGTGCCCTACGATAAACAAGAGGTTGAGCAAGAGTCTCTTCCCCAGAAGTAGAATACCTTCCTGGTGGACTTTCTGCCCCAGCAGCAAGAGAAGGATAATCCGGCATACCAAAAATTGGATCTGAAATTCTTCTCTCACCTTGCAACTGCAGTTACAAATCAAATGGGCTATTAGGACACTGATAAGAATCAAGAAAGTGTTTTACATTTAAGGCAAGGATGGAAAGCAGGGTTACTATTCATGGTTTTCAAACATTAATATGAAGTTCCACAACAATTGCAAGATGAAAACTACATTTTTTGTGTAAAAGAAAGAGGACTGCAGTAAACAACACATGTAAGACAGGATTCAAAACCTTAAAAAAACAAGAATTATAAGGTGTTCAACTTGGATACACAAACTTCATAGCTCTTATCAAGATACTCCAAGGGCCATCATACTCAACTAAACAAATGAACAACCATAGACATTGTATTAATGGAGATAAAATCTAGCACATTGATGTATATCTTCTTAGAGATGTTTGAGGAGGGATTTTTTTCCAAAAAGATCTGATCTTTTGAGAGAAAAAGAAAACTGTTCGACAAGGGATATGGGTTATTTGGGTTTTTGTCCAATATGTCTGTCGAATTGAAGGTGAAAAGACAATATTTCCCTTTGAAGAAATTAAGAAGAAGGGTAGTTTTAGTATTTTAGAATATGGGTATTTTAGTTGATGGTTTGAATGATTTGATTGATGAAGTGGTTCACAATGGGATAACCCTTCATCAAACAAGGCCTAAAGCTCCGTATTCTTATCTCCTGTGGTAGAATTCCAAATCTAATTATGTTCTATAAAGCTTAAGAAACATCATTACATCTGCTTACCTCCATGCAACCATTTTTTCCTGACAAACAAAATTTCTAAAATTATAATGTAATTTGATAACTCAAAGCTACATCAATCCCAGTTGTAAGAAAACATCTTAACATAAAAGTACAATAAAGGGGATTAGAAAAAAAATCAATTTAATGATTTGAAATATTTTTGTGGCTCCGGAATTTGTTAGACAATGAAAAAGAGTCGTGTAAAGAAGATGATTAGTCTGAAATACCTCTCGTTGATTTAGCGCCTCGAATGTCAGGTTCAAATCGCATCCATTAGAAAAATACAATTCTGCAAGGCTATCTGTAGAAACAGTAGGAAATTGTAAAGTCAGGAGCTCAAAAGGACTAACATTTGGCACTTCTACTGTTGCCCGATCAGGCGGGGCAATGGTTGGTCGTCTTAGAGCAAAACTCCCATTGTGAAGAGACCCCTCATTGGAGGTGGAAGGAAGCTGGTCATTTTTCAGGACTGGATCATCCCATGGTTTAGTTGGCAAATGGAACAAGTTAGCAGAAGAAACATCATCAACATATGATGGAGCTGAAGACCTTAATGGTAGTTCAACTTGATCCTTCATAATGAATCTGCTACCCGAGGAAGCTGAGAACCTGGGCAGTTCATGGTTCTCTTGCAAGGACAAATTCGCAAATGGAAGGTCATTAATCACTTGAGGTTCTTCTTGTGCCATTAGATTGAAATCAGGAATAATATCGTCTGGAAGCTGTTGACGCCAGTATCGATGCACTTCGTCATCTGATATTGATGATTCAGATCTATCAAGCACGGATTTTCCCATTGTCTCTGAGCGAGAACTTTGATGGCTTGAACGAATGTCAGCAGTGCTGGTGCTTCCAGGAGACGGTTTATGAGAAAATGGAACGAATTCTACAGCATCTGGGTTCAAAGACTTGAGATAGCTGTTACCAAGAATGCTCCCTTTTCTAGTAGATAAGCTCATTCTTGTTTCTTCTCTGTTTGTCTATCGCTTTTCGCAAAGACGGGAGAAGAGCGCACAATCCGTTAGCCAAATCCTGCAAAGACAATAAATGCACTAGAAGTTAGATAGAACAATTTAGACTGTGTTTGGTTCAAGCGGAATTGGAATTAGGGGTCCAATTTCATATCCTTTGTCTGTTTGGTGACTTAAAATAGGGAATTATAACTGAAATAATAACTCCAATTGAATTGAATGTATGAGTTTTTATTTTTCCATTTACCTCACTTCCACTTTGGAATTGCAAGTCAATGATTTCTCCAAACATAAGAATTCAATTCCAATCTTATAAAATTGGAATTACAATTACACACATCCAAACATAGAGTCTCTAACTCATTTTGACAAATTAAGAATGACAGTATCACTCAATCATTATTCCCGTAAGCGACAAAAAGAAAACGTCTTTTTCTCTATTAGGGCTCAAGAGAGAACCACACTCACGTCACGACAACGGTGACCATCCCATTTGTCCGTTATGGAAACGACAAAGCTAAGAAACAGTAACTAATTAATACAACACACAAGATTTGCAGAAAAAGTTACAACCAAAAGTACTAGATGAACACCATGCAAGTTTTGGAATTTAATTGAATTATCACATATGACACATTTAACTAATGGAACGAAAATAATTCAGCCAAATCCACATGTACTATCAACTCATAAGAGAAAAAATGCATATCTAAAGGTACATCAAGCACATAAAACCTAAATTTGCAATTAATACAGATGGAAAAGGTTTATATGAACAGCAATTGAACAGTAAAGTTAAAGTTTCTAAACAATCGTTCCAAACCAAAATCTAAACCATGCAACAAACAGAAATCTAAAACAAAACTTCCTTAAGCAGACATACCAAACAAAGTAACATTTCCCATACATTTCAGAATCCAATAAATCTATCTATCCATCCTCCTTATCTCCAAAAAAAACAAAGAAATCCATCTGAAATAACAACAACAAGCCACAACTTTGAATTCTACCTCATGAGGTCAATTCCGATAGATCTCAAGATAAACAGAGCTTCTCAACCACATGCGAAACAAAAGAAACTAATGCTGTTTCAAACTGTACAAAGACTTAGAGATCTGGAAGTGATAGATGAATGAACACCAGCGGATTGATGAAACATAATGAACGGTGTTCATAAACCAGTAGATATATCAAAAAAGAACGAAATACTGAAAAAACAGATTCAGAGAATTGCTTTAACCTGATTTGTAGCTACGATTACCTGTCGATTTGGAGTTCAGATTTCTAGCTAATCCTCGTATCCGTCTTCCTCTTCGAATCCTCCACAGAATATGTATATGTAGAGAGAGAAGTAGAAGAAGAAGCAAACGCAGAAACCCTTCGCCACTCAATTTGACGACCCCTCTTCTCTCTCTATCTATCTCTTTTAGCTTTGCTGACCTCTCTCTCTCTCTCCTTTCTTCAAAGCTCACTAATTACAGTCATATGTGGCTTCCGTAATCATTTAGAGCTGTTTTTTATATAAATTATTTCTAAAAAAATCAAACAAGGCCTTATATTTTTTTATTAGTAAATATATCATAATCAAACTATAATAACAATCATTTTAATATAATTTTTACTATTTATAAACAAGTTAGATATATAGATATTTTTTTTGTTAATTTATTTAAAATAACCTATTTTAATAAAAATTAATTGAACTCTTAGCGTGAGCTTCAATTTATCGTGAGGAGTCGTGATATTTTCATAAATAATCGGTGTTGAAGTTGGTATCTAATACATTACTTAAATTTTGACTATGGATGGTATTGGTATTTGATTTGGTTAAACAGGTAATGCACGGTTTGGTTGGAGGAAGGTTTAGCTTGAAGTCGTGAATATTTTAGGTATAAGGGTTGTTTTATTTCTTATGATGAATCGTAAAATTTTCAACAATGAACGTTGATTTATTAGGTTTTCCGTGTTATCATGTTCTTGATTAGGTTTTGTAAAGGGATTATCGTGTGTTTTGTTTTTATCTCATATTTTGTTTCGGGTCTAATCATTTATTCGCTTTTTAAGTTTTTCTCTTATTTTGTCATTTTCGTTTATTATTTATTGCATTGATATTTTTATTGGTGGTAAACAAGATAATTATGACGGCGAGAAATATTTCTTGTAAAAAATTAAATATACATTATTTTCTACAATTTGTATTGTTTTTTATTTTCTCTATTCATTGTAATATGTTTTTAGAATTGTTATATTTGTTATATAGTCTTATTTTAGGCTTTGTTTAAAATTTTGAGTTATTTAAAAATAAATATAAAGATGTTTTTGTTTAATTAAAAAATAATTATTTAAATAAAATATTTTTAGTATGTAATATTATAAAAAATAAAATAAAATAAAAATATTTTTAGTTTATGATTAGAAAAATAACTCAAATTATGTCAATCAAACAAGGCCTTACCCCCAAAAAAGTATGTCAATTAAACAATCACCATAATAATGTTAACAAACTATATTAAATAAAAATATAAAAGATTCTTATTAAGATTATGATCAATTATCTTTAGATAATGATAATTAATTATTGTAGATAATTATTCATATTTATTTATTATTACTATTAATATTTATTTTATTAACATTTATTACTTTTTGAAAGTAAACAATTAAGTATAAATTTTATAAATATATTGTATAGTCAATTTTATATATTTATGAAAGTTACATCACTGCTATAATTTATTATATATTATTTAGTTTATATATCTACTTTGTTTTCACAAAATAAATATGACTTTTAAAAGTGAGATGTAGACTCAACTATAATTTATTAAAATCATTTTAAATATATTTATTTATTTTTTTTTTTTTTTCTACTTGATTTACATTCATTTTGTCTATAATAATTATGTGAAATATGTTTTATATGAAGTCCATTTCTATTTCTTTTTAAAATTATTTGAAACTGAGTTAATTGTTGCATCAAATTTAAATTTAATGCAATCTTCCCTTAATTGGTATCATTTACTTACATTTTTTTTTTTCAGTTTTAATACAATTTTATCACTTTGACCCATGTACATCTCAACCCACCAAAAACATAAAATAAAAAATAATAAGGAAAAAATTAAGAAAAAAAAATTAAAAATTGGTAAAGAATATTTTATTAAAATTCAATTTTATATATATATATTTTTACTTTTCTTTCAATTTCTTAAGTTTCTATTTAATAGAAGTACACTTTTTATGCTTTTTCTACTGAATACCTAAAAATGACTTCTACTTTTGACTTTCAATCTTTTTTAAATATAACTTTAATTGTGAGTGATATCACAAAATATTTTCATAAAATATTAAAATAAGTCCATTTAAAAATTAATTTATATTGATTCATACTCATGTAATAATATATAATAATATGATGTTCAATAAAACTTAAAATTATGTCTGAATAATAAATTTTAAGTATTCAATAAAGATATATAATAACATAGATATATGAATATAAAAAACTGAATTAATTTACATGCAGAAGATCAGATTTTGATAATAAATTCATTCTGATTCAAAACCATTATATATATATATATATTGAAGTCAAAGTTTGAAAACTATGATAACCACCTGTAGCTAATAATAAATGAAATGAAATAAAAATATTTAAATACTCAAATATAAATATATATATTAAATATATTAGTTAATAAATTATATAATTAGATAAATATGATATTAAATATTAAATAAAAATTAATTGAAAATATTAATATATATTTTCTTTTAATTTGTATATTAGATAATTAATTTATAATTTATTCAAGTAATATATATATATATATATATTAGATAAAAAAATGAAAATATGTATATATATAAATAAATATGAGTTTGATGAAATATATATATAAATAAATGATAGTGTAATGGAAAATATATATACAAGAAAATAAGATGATATATATAATAAGATGATATATATATTTTTATTTTTCATAATTTCTTTAGATCTATTCAGATTCATTCTTCTATTTTAAATTATGTTTAATTAAAGAAAAAGTGTTGTTAAGAGAGAAAATATAAAATCTAATACAATTTTTACTAAATTTTTGTTCAATTTAAAAAAAAAAAAATTGTAGTATTTCTTTTTTTGTTAGAGTAACATATTAATTATTTTCTTCCTTAACATAAACTAAACATTTTAACTTTTTATTTTTAATATATTTTTACTTAATTTTACATAAATAAGTTGGTCATTTTATCAAACACTACCTATCTCACAATTTCTCTATCAAATCAAATCCAAAGTGTTTCCAAATAGAGGAATTACAAACCAAAACAGTAATCCTATGACAAATGTTTTAGCAAAGAACCAAAACAGTCTAATCCTATGACAAATGTTTACTACAAAACAAAAACCACAATTGGATAGTAATGTAAAAATACACTCATTATCTTACCCTGTTTTTCTTCTTGAGAACAAATCTTATCGGTACGAAGTGAGTAGCGAGCGATGTTATGTAAGCCAATCCGAGAGTTTATCTTGCAGTGGAAGAATAGGCAAATGCACGAAGAACAACACTGTGTTCTCTCCTTCGTACTTGTCCCAAAATATTAAAAAAATGTTTCAGTTTTGTCGGTCACGATTTTGCTAATTCTGCTGATCGATTTTTAGTGAAACCAGTTCATTCTCATGTGGTTGGTTTCTGGACTTTGAAATACTATTAGGAATAGGAAGACATCTTCTGAATCGTTCGGGTAACCTACAGAAAGTCAGATGAAAATGCATATTGGTTGTTGTTCATCATTTTAGGATTATTATAAAATCTATTTATTAATAATATAAAAGATTTACAAAATTTTAATGAGATTTTGAATAGGGTATTTAGCTATTTCTGAGACTTACAAATCCAATCTCTCATAAATTGCTCGACGAACAGATGTGTTGAAGCCATATGCTATTGAGTTGAACAAACCCTGTTATCAGATTTTCAAATAAACAAACATTTAGAATCTATCAGATTTCTCATCCAGATTGAGGCATATTGGGATGTTTTGTTATGCATTTTTTTCCATGATCCAAGAAAATTACAACGATCTAGAAAATAATTTGATCATGATCCAAGAAAACTCTACACCAAATGAAACAAAAAAATTATACTATAATTTGGATCATAATTTCGAAAATAATTTGTATATAAAATGAAGCAACGATATTTCAATGGGATCATGAGTGTGACATAGATTGTGATAAAATACCAAATAGGCTCATCAAAAAGTTATTAATGTTTTCTCATCCCGATCAGGAATAGAAAACAAAAGTGTTTCCAAATAGGTTAGAGTTTAGTTTAAGAGGTTTATACTCCTTTTTCACAACAACTACACACATTTAACAGAACCCAGTGTAAACCACAGACATTTATAAACAAGACTAGTTTCCACTTTCCACATATATATAGCAAAAGAGAAATTAGGGTAAGATGGTTACCATTAGTGAGGCCATCCCAACATCAAGAACCGAGAGCCAAAATATTTCATGTCTTGGTTCAATGAAATCATGGATTCGGTTGATTGTCCCAAACATCCATGACACTATTAAAATTAGAGGATAATAACCCCACCTGTTCAAAGCCTGTATAAACCAAGAAAAGAGAAGTCTGAATTGAGAAACATAAATATAAAATGGAAGTTGCCAATTGAGAGAACTATGAGCTGCCAAAGAGGATCACTTATAAGGAAATGAAACCATTGTCATGAAATTAGATCTTTGAGGTACTGTCAACCATCTTGATCATACCAAAGATAACACTACAAGGAAGCTAAACAAAATGGCTTGTTTGTTAAATTTTAATTTGAACAGGTACTCTTGGCATTGTGTAACCGCACTAAACAGACAATGAAATATACACAAGATCGAATAATGTTTGGGTCTTGCATAGCAATGGAAAAGAGACAAAAACAGCTTTTACTCAAAATACAACAACAATTAGAGTCAAATTTCATCACATACTTGAGGGCAATAAATATGCAAAACCCAAAAACAAAAGTTGTAGAAAATAGGCTACCATTTTGATCGACAAATGAGATTCCTAGGTATCAATTCATCGTTTGGTTGGTGTTCCATGGAAGACCATAGACGGAAGGTATTCTAAGAAGGTTCATGGTCATGGACAATGCTCATTGCCTGTTGTGCATAGATGCAGAGAAACATACAACAAGAGAGTTCCAAGAGATTGGCTTCACCTACAGGATTGGGTAATCGAAAATAAAAGAAAATAGCATTTACTCGAAGATCCACAAATGCGCTTTTGGGGAAATGATCTATCTAAAAAAATATGGCGGGAATGAAATGCTAAACATTTCGACAAGACAAGAAAAGTGTGTTGATTCAGAGTAGAGTGTGGAAACAGTGTCCGAACATTACAATCTCACAAAATTGGACGTTGGGCAAAGAATGGAGATTAGATCCCGATCAGATATTTTCCATGACACATGTTTAGGCTAACTTGATGAGTGAAATTTGTGATGTGTATTTTTGCTTTTGAAAATGAGAACTGAGTATGTTCGGCGTCTCACTAAAATTAAATAAATCATTTTCATTATTACTATAAGTTATTCCTTTTCGCCAACAAAAAAAGAAGATAGATCACCACATCATTCTGCATACTGAATAATGTAAAGCTACCCTTTTTATATATAAGCCTTGGCAACGTCTGTTAGGTCACTAACAACAGGAATACAATTTGTTACCAGGGATTATATCCTCTACACCCTATCTATTTATCATTCTCAACACAAACCTTGATCTATTCATGACAATGTTCATATAATCATATTGAATATTAAGATGGATAATTACAAACAACAATGTTTTCACTTCCCCATTAATGCAGACATGATTGTTCTTAGAGCTTGTTTGATGTGGGGTTATTTGGAAAAAAAAATATAGGTTATGAAATCAAAATCTTGTTTGTTGAAAAAGTGGTTTTTTTGGTATTAGATTAAATTGCTAATTTGTCCTTTTGTATTTAAAATTAAACAAAGTAAGGCTATTTTAGTTAATCAATTAAGTGATTTGATGTGATAATTTTTTTTTTAAAATAACCCAAGATTAAACAAGCTCTAATGTAAGGCATACCTTCATGTCTGGTCGTCCATCCGGTTGGTAAAGCCTATTTGACATACCAGCAGCCATCTGAAATATTGTAACAGAATAACTATGATCTCAATTCAAATATTTTCAACCAGCACGAGATTTAAAAGGAAAGAATCCATACACGTGCTACGTTATTCAGCATGCGTATCACTTGAAAGTATGTGATCCCATTGAAAAGAATAGCACCCCAGAGAGGAATATAAAATGTTATGAAGTGAACCGCCTGTGACAACTCAATTCATTAATTAAATTGCAAAACCATAACATATTTCTAGGCACATCTTCTATATACTCACCTTCCCTGTTGTTCCGAGCTGTGTCAGACACCAGGCACCAAGACCCCTTAAATGCCCATGATGGTTTCCAATAGATCGTACGACAGTAGTAACTAGTGAAGTTCCTGTACAAAGAAAAAAAAAGCAACAGAGAATAGGCAAGAAAACCGTCCAAGTGTTAGACAACAATTAAGAAAATCAATATTTCTGTCTCCAAAGAAATGCTTACATACCCCAAACATACAAATGGAACATTGGTTCAATATCCTCAACATCTGTTTTGTGTCGAACAACTGTACGATGAAGAGTAAAGGCAATTGTAGTGGTCCACAAAAAAGATGCCACACAGAAGAAATGTGTGATATATCCTTGAGCATAGCAGAATAGTCCTTTAGATGGATCCCTACATAATGCCAGAGAAATCTTTCAGTGGTTCATGGTAAGACATGAGATCTAATAGTGTATGCACTTGAACTTGAGATCTACACACCCAATAATACTGAAGAAACTGAATAACATGTCCTGCACACAAATAAATGCAATAATTAGGAACTGCATTTTACAAGCAATTGAGTAAACTAGAACAAAGAACAACAACATAAAATCTGATCAAGAGAAGTTTATGGCATTTCAAACAAAGTGTACATGCATTCACTTATCTCCAGCATCTATTCTCTAAGGATGGTCATGAAAATGACTCAATATCCAATTGATGACATATGATCAGGACAAGCATAGAAGTCCCTAAACCTTCTTTTGACAAAAACTTACTAAGAAAAAGCTTATGACATGCTATGCCAATTCAACATATAATACTGTACAAACAGTAAGTCCTACTGTCTCTTTCATCCACAAAAAAACCCATAAAATAAACATTGAACTTCTAAATGCTCAAGTGAAAAAATAACCTATAATAAACCAATAACTGTGTTTCTACATGCTCATCTATTGTCTCCAATATGTAAATCTCAAAGTCTTTCAGAACTATCTTAGAATCTGACAAAAACTCAGTATGAGAGAAAACCCAATTATGAATGATCCTAGTTTAAATTCCTATAAATAGCTTGGCACACTTGTTAATAGCTAGATCAGCACAAGGAATGCATATATCTAGTTCTTACAAATCCTTTAATGTGAACAATGCAACCCAGAAATCGAAAGGTAGCATTCAGCGAAACGCAATAGAAAGAGTAAATTAAGCTTACAGAAAGGGCTAAAAAGAAGACAAGCTTGAAGGAAAACTTGCGGAGGTCCTTGAAAAGGTAGTAGCAGAGAACTATGAATCCTGAACCAAGAAGAGAGAGACTGGAAGTGGCGCTATTGACGGTTGTCAAAATTCGGCGCTCTTCTGACGTCCAATTGCCTAAGAGAGCCTGCACCGTCGCCATATGAAGAAGAAGAAGAAGCAAGTTACTTGATGATGCTCATATTGAAAACTGCAAATCTTGGCTGCTAAGCTATTGATTGATCTTACGCCATTATCAACTATCAAAGAGAAGTGAACAAATATTTTTATAAGTAAATAGAAAGAACGCAAGATTTCAAATATGTCGCTTTGGCCGAGTGGTTAAGGCGTGTGCCTGCTAAGTACATGGGTTTCCCCGCGAGAGTTCGAATCTCTCAGGCGACGATTTATTTTTTATTATCTCGTCTCACGCGAAAGACACACGTTCATGAGTTTGAATCTCTCGTGCGACGGTTTATTGTTTTTTCTTTTATGTGACTATCAAACAAGACTAAAAATAGCTTCAAATGCAATATTCTGACGAAATTATCCCGTCTTACGCGAAGGATTCTGGACTTTTCATATGTCTTCCTTTCGCGTGACGATCTTCCCCTTCGCGTTACACAAATGAAATAACTTCAAATGCAATATTCTGACGAAATTATCCCGTCTTACGCGAAGGATTCTGGACTTTTCACATGTCTTCCCTTCGCGTGACGATCCTCCCTTTCGCGTTACACAAATGAAGTGTTTTTGTCAAAAAAATTTGAAGTGGTCACGCAATTTAATTTATGTGCTGATTCCATCTCACGTGAAGGACAAGATCATTCTAAACTTTTCACCTGCCTTCTCTTCGCGTGACGATCCTCCCTTCGTTACGCGAATGAAGTATATTTGTTAAAAAAAATTAAAGGTATGCAATTTAATTTATGTGCTGGTAAACCCATTTTGGGTTATTTCTTGAAATTTCCCTGAAAACAATCCTTCATAAATCATCTCAGTAGATATCTGACAATCAAATGTTCTACTATATAATTCCAGAATTTAAATAAATAAGAATTATTTGAGTCAAAATTCTCTTTTGATATTTATTTTATTTTGCAGTCTCCAACGAGACTTTAATGTGAATATATATTAGTTTGTTTATGTGTCTAAGATTGAGTAAAATATTTACTAATTGTATTCTAATATTTTTTTAAAATTAGACTCTAAAATAGATACACCTATTGTTAAATAAAATAGTGTATAAAGTAATAAAATAAAACCAAAAAATTAAGTATGTTTGGATAAACAAACCTAGAATCAACTAAGAAAACAAATGTTCTAAACCTTTAGAATTTGTAATCTGTATTTGGGATAAAGTATTTTGATATGTCACTGCTCTTTTATCTTTCTTAATAGAATATGAAATTATTTTTCTTCAATCATCCTCATATGATGTCGGCTAGCATACAATTAGTGTGGCATGTGTTTTGGACTGCCCAACCTCCTCAAAATAGAAAAACGTGAAAGAAAATTTTAGCTACCCTAGTTTGAATTAAAAAGTTTATTCTTAAGTAAAATTTGAACATGTGATCAAATAAAAATTATCAATTTATATCTTGAACCATTACACTAAACCTTTTAAGTTTAAGAAACAATTAAATTTAATTAAAACTTTTTTTTTGCGTTAAATGTAGGGATGAAAGAAATTACCGGTATTATAGGTATATCGAAAATATCGTACCGCAATATATCGAAAATATCGAATTTTAAGGTATACCGAAAAAATGTAAGGTATGATAGCGATACCGAAATTATTGGTATAGTAAAGTAAAAAAAAAAATTAAAATTTTGGTATATCGAGATATACCGAAATAGTATTTATAAATGAAAATATAATATATATATATATATATATTATTTATAAGGAAATAATTAAATAATTAAATAATTAAATAAATTTAATATTAATTTAAGTATAGAAATATAATTTTTGAATAATATTAAAATATAATTATAATAAAATATTATTTAATATATACAATCTCTATCTACTGATGAGATTGAAAAAAAGATCCAACCAAAATTTCAATTTCTTCGAGTGTTGGAAAGGAAGTGAAATTTGGTATTCAATCATTTCACTTATTGTTAAAGATATTTTTACAATCTAGTCATTAACAGTTGTTAGTGAGTCTGTTTCAACTTGGATAAAAGAATAGTGGTTATTTTTAGAAATAATTTAAGTCATAAAATGGTTGAAACATTGATTTACACAAATGATTGACAGTAAAAAAAATTGATCTTATAAAAATATCTTACCAATAATGATGAACTTAAATTTAAAAAAAAAATCAAAAAAAAATGAGAAGAGTGATTTTATTTATTAATTAAGTCTAAATTAACTAATATTTATTATTAATATTATTATCTAACCTAAATTGTATTATCAATTTATAAAACAAATTTGTAGATACAAATGAATTTCACTCTCTCGTTTTTATTTTAGTCTAACTTGAAGATTATACTTATGTTTATTCTTATTAACTTAATTTTTTTAACTAACTTTAATTTATAATATTTGTTAATTTTTATAAATGTTGGATTTTAAAACGAATATTTTAATTTATGATAAATTTGTTTTTTAGTTTTGTATTAACTATATTAAATTGATTTTTTAAAGTTAATATATTTTTTAGGTATAAAAGATATAATATCGATATCGTACCTAAATTAAGATATACCGAAATCAAAGTAAGGTAAATGTATGATTTTTTTTATATACCGAAATTAAGGTATACCGAAATCAATGTAAGATAAAGATATGTATTTTTTATATACCGAAATTTTTGATAAAATATAAGGCATGAATAAAACATTAAAATATACCGCAGTACAGGTACCCTATCCTAGTTAGATGACAGTCTGCATATAATTGTTGCAAAATAAATAAGAAAAAAAATGTATTTTGAGCCAAAATTTACCTTCCATAGTCCTCTATTTGACTTCACAAACATAAACATGTAACAAAAATGATTGGATTTTAATTATTAAATATTATATATATATATATATATATATATATATATATATATATATATATATATATATATATATATATATATATATATCATTAATGATTTTACAACTTTCTAGAGGATTTGAAAAAAATTAAATTAATATGGTTTTTTTTTCAATGATTCCTATATTAAAATTAAATAAATGAGTAGTTAAGTACAAAAACAAATATGACAGAACCATAATAAAAATCAATAACAAAAGATAAATTAATAAGTGAACTATTTGATTTTTTCTATCTATATATGCATATATTTTTGTTTGAAAAATCCCTTTAAATAAATTAATATATCATAATCACAACCATCTCAATGTTTAAAAGAATAAGTCAATTATTATAATTCAATTTAGTACCATAAAACAATATAAAATATTCTCATACTAATTCCATAGACAACATAGGCTTACACAGGGTCATCCATATTTAATAGGATATTTAATAGGGTCATCATATTTATATAGCCTTATTTTTTAATATTTAATAGTATTATTAATTATATATTATATTATTAATCTTATTTTTTCTTTTTTTTCTTTTCTTTAATATTAAATATATATTATAATATATATATATATATATATCATTTTTTTAATCTCTTCTTTTTGTATTATAATATATTAACTATTTCTCATTATTTTTTTAAATAATAAAAAATTTATTTATTATTTTAGGGGACTCAAATTTAAATTTGCATTGATTCAAAATTCTAAAGACATACCCTGCATACCATGATCAAAAATATTTAGTGTAATTATTTAATAGATAAAAATAAAGACATATAACCTTATTTTATATATATATATATATATATATATATATGATATTTCACCTAAAATTTTGGTTCCGCCTATTTTAGTATATACATTATGCAATTTATTAAAATATATTTTGTCCCTCAAACTGCATTTTTTTAAGGGATCAAACTAGGCCTACTTATAGATAAAAAAAAAGTAAAAAAAATAAATAAGGCCTACATCTATATGTAGAGCTGGTTTGATCTTGAGTTTATTCAAATTTTCGGTAAATTTTTTTTTTGACTAAATTAAAAAAAATGTTTTTTAAAGTTAAAGGACCATTATACTTTTTATATAAATTTTGAGAGAGAAAATATTGAAAGAATTTTATTGCTTGCACTTTTTCGGTACATAAAAAGTTTAGTTTAAATAATAAAAATTATATTTAAAAAAAATGTTTAAACAAATTAAAATCATAAGAATTATAATTGATCTGTCAATCAAAAGAGAATTTTCAATCAATTATTCTAATTGATTAGTGGCAACAAGAGCGGAATATTCTCAACCTCTTTAAGAGCCAAGAGTCAAGTGCCAAGAGCCAAGAGCCAAGAGCCAAGAGCCAAGAGCCAAGAGCCAAGAGCCAAGAGCCAAGAGCCAAGAGCCAAGAGCCAAGAGCCAAGAGCCAAGAGCCAAGAGCCAAGTGCCAAGAGTCAAGAGCCAAGAGCCAAGAGCCAAGAGCCAAGAGCCAAGAGCCAAGAGCCAAGAGCCAAGAGCCAAGAGCCAAGAGCCAAGAGCCAAGAGCCAAGAGCCAAGAGCCAAGAGCCAAGAGCCAAGAGCCAAGAGCCAAGAGCCAAGAGCCAAGAGCCAAGAGCCAAGAGCCAAGAGCCAAGAGCCAAGAGCCAAGAGCCAAGAGCCAAGAGCCAAGAGCCAAGAGCCAAGAGCCAAGAGCCAAGAGCCAAGAGCCAAGAGCCAAGAGCCAAGAGCCAAGAGCCAAGAGCCAAGAGTCAAGAGTCAAGAGTCAAGAGTCAAGAGTCAAGAGTCAAGAGTCAAGAGTCAGAGTCAAGAGTCAAGAGTCAAGAGTCAAGAGCCAAGAGTCAAGAGCCAAGAGCCAAGAGTCAAGAGTCAAGAGTCAAGAGTCAAGAGTCAAGAGTCAAGAGTCAAGAGTCAAGAGTCAAGAGTCAAGAGTCAAGAGTCAAGAGTCAAGAGCCAAGAGCCAAGAGCCAAGAGCCAAGAGCCAAGAGCTAAGAGCCAAGAGCCAAGAACTCTTCCCAAGTGGAATTTCGAAGAAATATGTGACAAGTTGGGTACTCTCAATATCCTTTATCTAACTTGAGGGGAAGTGTAAAATTACCTCTCTATCATCCTTAGAAAGAAATATGGAAAATCAAACAATTCTAAGAATGAAATGTTAATAGTAGCAAATCAATTAGTCTAATTGATTTGCTACTAATAACATTCCATTCTCGGATTAACAAATCAATTAGTTTAATTGATTTGCTACTGATAACATTCCATTTTGGAATTGTTTCATTTTTCATATTTCCTTCCAAGGAAGATAAAGAGATAATTCTACACTTCCCTCAAGTTGGGTAAAGGTTATTGAGAGTACCCAACTTGCCACATAGTTCTTCGAAATTCCACTTGGGAAGAGTTATTGGCTCTTGACACTTGGCACTTGGCTCTTAGCATTTGACTCTTGACACTTGCCTCTTGACACTTGACACTTAACACTTGACTCTTGACACTTGGTACTTGACACTTGACTCTTGTCTCTTGTCTCTTGACACTTGACACTTGACTTTTGACTTTTGGCACTTGGCTCTTGATCTGGCTCGTGCAACTCTTGAAGTGAAAGATTTGCTAATTTTTGGACTGATAAAATGTTGGAAGAAATCCGTCGAGACACAAAGACGATGCTCGATACAGATTCGAATGAAGTGTAGTTTCGAAACGACAAAATTGTAAAAAAAAGAGAAAAAAAATGCAATAGGATTTGTGATAAATAATTTTAAAAGAATATGAGATTATAGAATCATTTGAATTCTCATCCAATGACTATTTACACCATTGGAGGGGCAGCGGAAAATTGCGAATCGGTTTCTTCAAAATGGAAAAACCCGCTCTAATACCATGTAGAAATTTTGAGAGATAAAATATTTAGAAAAATTTTTTACTTACATTTTTTCAATAAATAAGAAGTCTAGTTTAAATAATAAAAATTATATTTATAATAAAGGAAATGATTTAAACAATAAATCAATTAAAATCATATGAATTCTAATTGATTTGTCAATCAGTAACGAATCTTCAATCAATTAGCAAATTAATTAGTCTCTGATAACATTTCATTCTCAGAATGGTTTGATTTTTCATATTTCTTTTCAAATAAAATAGAGATAATTCTACATCTTTAAATATATAAGATAAAAATATGAGAAAGAATATATATAAAAAATATATATTTTAGGCCTAGTTGGAATATAAGTTATTTAAGTCATTTGGTTAACCTATTTTTTTTTAAATAATGATTAAGGATAATTTTGATAAAGTAAAGATTTTGTTTTTGTTTTGAATAGATATTAATATATAATGATAAAATAAAAAATTTAAAAAATTTGGTATTTTAGTATTTCGATAATAAATTTAGGCGAGTGAGAATATGATTGATGTGATGAGTTTTGATTTTTATTATTCAAATAACTCACAGCTTTAGGATTTGTGGGTTTATCTCAAATGAGTTATTTGGGGATTTTATCTCAAAATTCAATATTAATTTATATATTTTCATTAATCAAATCAATTAATTTATTAAATAAAATATCAAATTATTCTTATTTAAATATTTTATTATTTATTAAAGATGAGTGTATTTAAATAATATATATATTAAAAAATCATTTTTTCTCCAAATTATATCAAACTGTTTATTTTTACTCCGTATTTACCTCCAAATAACTCATATCAGACCGAGCTTTTAGTATTTTTGTTGGATAAAATGAATGTTGGAATAAATAAAGTGAAATGAAAAAAATTAAATTTTGGATAAAAAAAATGAATATGAAACAAAGTCCTTACAAGTAGTTGACCAGGGGACAAGACAAAATTAACTTGTCTCCTCTTTGATTAAGACATTAATTCTTCATATCCTCCATTAATAATATTGATCTATTGTGTAATTTAATAAGTGCCGATCTTAGATATGGATTTAAATTAATTAGTTTATGCCAATTGGGTTGGATTTTAATTAATCAATTGAACATCAACTTAAGTTACGTACTCCAATTACTTGGTAGCACGTGAATTGTTGTTAGGATGTGTTTGATTTCTAAGTTATGTTACAAAAACAACACATTTTATACTCTCATTTTGTTTGGGTAATATATTATCAATACCAACTAAATTATATCATATTCTACCTTTTAAATCATTAAATATTAATAAAATTAACTCAAAAGTTTTCTTATATCTTTTTATAAAGTTATTTAAATAATCTTAAAATAATTAATATATTTTTTAAATAATAAAGATTAATTAACTTAAAAAAATTCACTCAGACCCAATATTTTCAAATAACAAATACAATTATTTAAATAACCAAATATTTTTTTAAAATAACTCAAATCTCACTTAGGTTCAATTTTAAATTAGGATAAATAAATAACATCTTTCCTAAATTTTCTTTTGAAGTAGTGAGAAAGCCCTAACATTTTTTTTACTTTCATATTTTAATAGATCATAGCTTTCAAATAATTTATAAATACTATATTTCTTTTACACTCAATATATCATTTAGAACTTTGTTTAGTACTTTTTTTTTATACAAATTTTAATATAATTATTAATTCAACATCATTTCTTACATTTTTATTTATATATTTTTATTTGAATGTAAAATACTAACAATCTAGCATAACTCTTCAATTATTATATCCACTTCAACTTAAAACATTTTAAGTGAGAATCGAATAATCTTAAGTCTATCAATAATCCATCATTTCATACTTTCTCATTTCAAAAATTACTATTATATATTAATATTTTTTAAATTATTTTTTATATAAAACAATATTTTACCCTTCAAAATTACCACTAAAAAAATATATTTTTTAATAAAATAAAACATAATCAAACAATATTTCATAACTCTTTTATCAATTATATCACTAGTAAA
This sequence comes from Impatiens glandulifera, assembly GCF_907164915.1. NCBI lineage: Eukaryota > Viridiplantae > Streptophyta > Magnoliopsida > Ericales > Balsaminaceae > Impatiens > Impatiens glandulifera. The sequence continues at coordinate 120,682 of NW_025918797.1, forward strand.
ACTAGGAATAATAACGATGGGTATAAAAACCATCAAGGTAGTAATAACTATTAGTCTTCAAAGCCTTCAAATAGTTTATAAATATTATACTTCTTTTACATTCAATTTATCATTTAGAACTTGTTTAGTAGTTTTTTTTCTTTATACAAAATTTAATATAATTATTAATTCACATCATTTCATACATTTTTATTTATATTTTTTATTTGAAAATAAAAGACTAGCAATCTAGTATGACTCTTTAATTATTAAACCCACTTCAACTTAAAACATTTTAAATAAGAATCGAGTAATCTTAGGTCTATAAGTAATTCATCGATTCATACTTTCTCATTACAAAAATTATTATTATATATTAATATTCTTTAAATTATTTTTTATAAAAAAAATATATTACTCTTCAAAATTACCACTCGAATTGAAATTTTTTTTTTTAATAAAATAAAACATAGGATAATAGGGATAATAACGAACAATAATAGTGATTGGTCTTTATACCAATCATTATTACCCTACATATAACGCCAATTGGTTACAAAAACTAATCGGTATACTCCCAATTAAAATCGCGAAAAAAGGCGCTAAGTTTTGTCGCATTTTGGAAGCGTTAGTAGCGATTGGAATAACAACCAATCGGCTTTAATTCCTTAATAAGTGATCAATCGCTATCACTCAATTCATTAATTAAAATATTAAATTTTTTATTTTAAAAAAAATATATATTTTATTATTATATATTAATACATTTTCTACTTTTTAAAATAAAAATAAAAATTATATCTATTTAAAATCATTATTAATATATATTTTTTAAATAAATCAAGATTTATTTAAAAACCCCACTACCAAACAAGGAAGTAAATGTAATAAACCGTACAAAAGTGGTCATACAAGTTTAAACCACTACTTTATGGTCATTATCTTTGCAATCTATTAATTAATGAGCTAAACAAGCCTTCTTAAACAAATTTATATTACAGATACTTTTATTAAAATAATCTTCAAGATAAGCTTTTTTAATATTGCTTGATTTGTAAACACTTGATCTAGATTCAATTTTATATTAGAATAAATTTTGAACTATAATTTTATACATGAAAGATATAATTGATAGAGATTCACCAAGCTATCTGTTTTGTTTGAAAAACTTAGATCCAGCCTGCTCCTGATCAGGTTTGAACAAACAGGAAATTTATAAATTCATTTAAAAATATTTTTTATTATTAAATATCTAGTTCAAATATTTACTTAAATTAGATAATATTTTAAAATACATATTTTAATTATATATATTAATAAATTCAATCATATTTCTTCGAAGTATACTCTTATTATTTATTAAAATAGTTTATATATATTAAAAATTATAATAATCATTAAAGAAAAACGAAAAAATATGAAAATAATAATAATAATAAAAAGATAAAAATAAAGCCACGTGACCTAATAAGTTTTTAAACTAGTAAGTTCTCGAAATTTTTTTTATTAACTTTTCAATCTTTTTCACCGGCTTTCCGGAATGTTTACGAATCTACGATCATGGAATGTTCGACGTTTTTTTCCAACCAAAAGTCCAGATAGGATGATAACTCAAATATGTAGGTCTATCATATTAGTCACATTAATTTAAACTTTGTAACAATTACCTTAGTGAAACTCAGTAGGTGAACGGCTGATTCAATCTCCTCGTGACCAATTGAAAAACTACATAGATGGCGGATGTGGGCTTTAGCCTAGGTAAAGTTATTAAAACATTATATAAGTTTAAACAAGAAAAGAGTCGTGAATGTTGTTGTGATCTTATATAATTATATAAGTTAAAATATAAGGAATTATATATAAAATAATATAAATTTATTATTTATTTTAAAACTATATTTATATGATAATTATATAATATTTTTTTTATTAATTTCAATATAATTAATAATACAGATTATTTATAAGATAAAGATTATATATAATAATTTATATAAATATAAGGACAAAATAGTCTTTTATATTTCTTACTATTTTTTTATTCCATTAACCAAAAATAAAATAATAAAATATATATAATTCTTTTCGAGTGTCTACTCACTTAATAATCTGTTTTTGGTAATGATTTTATATTTTTATTCTTATTTTCATGTTTGGTGTCTTTTTTACCTATTTTTTCACCGAAGTATTTGAAATATACTAAATTAGACTTTCATATTTTCTTTATTTATATATTTAGTCTTCACTTATTTAAAATCTAATTAATTAAAATTTTCACATTTTTTTAACCTAATTTTTCTTTAACTATATAATTTTAAATGTATAAATTTGTTTTTTAAATCGATATTATTATCACTTTTTAAATTTCATGTATTTATTTTATTATGGGTATTAGTGGAAAAACTCTATTAATATGTTAACTTATTGCCCGTGTAACAATAATACCTATAATCTTTAAAACCCATAAAAAAAAATCTTGAATTTGCTCTTGCTCGTGACGCATATAATTTACTATAATATAACATTTTTTTTATACACCTATTATCAGTCAGAATTACACTCTTAATAACGTTTAATCCAAAAAAAAATATTTAATAGAATTTTTGACTCCTAAATTTTCTAATAACAAAATTATATAATTTTTTTTATCAAATAATTTATATATCTTGTATAATCCATAGTAAAACTAATTTTCAAAAATGTCCAATTTTTTTTTTTTAAGAAATGATACATAGAAATGAATATTATCACGCGCCCGTTGATCTATGTCAGTCTTTGACTGATTTTTGTTTTCTCTCTCCTCTCTTCTCTTCTCCACACAGTCACACACTCTCAGTCTCTCACTCTTAAAACCACTTTACAGAGAGAGGTTAAGGTCTGTGAATGTGAACTGCATTTCCACTTCCCGATCACCGCCATCGTCACCGCAGATCATCCGTTTTTCCAGCAGATCCAAGCGTTGCTTTGTTTCAATCTGGTTTGTTATCATTCTGCTTCTATCCACAATGTTGTTTATTTTAAGGTGTTTTTTTATGTAATTATGAGAATTTGACAATGCATTTTATGTGCATTGGAGTATTTCCTGGATGAACAAAACAATCTACGAGTGAAATCCATTCAATTTTGTTCATTCAAGCTTTAGCATCATTTAGGAAGAAGTTTTGTAGAGTTGGAAATTAAGAAATTCATTAGGTGTAGCTTAATTTTCCTTTTATGCTATTCTGCAGTTAGGTGAGCTTGAAATTGAACTGCTCCTCCGAGGTCACAAATAGTTGGCAAATTGAAGATTTTTTCTCATATGTAGGGCTCTGCCTTCTTCATTGCTATTATATGTTGTCTACAACAATAAAAAGTATGGGTATATTTTGTGGTAAACACCAACATCGCAAGAAAGCAGATTCACGAGAGAACACTCACGTATGTATCCTACATGAAAACTTGTAGATTGTATGTAAATCTATAATACATTATGTTATTCATTTCAATTAGGCTATGAGTGTTGATGAAACACTTTCTGGAGCTGGATCTGAGTATAGGTTTGGATGAGAATAAGTTAACAAATTTATGAATATATGTCTAATTAAGTTATGTTTCAAAACATGATCTCATCTAAATCAACATCCGGAGGAGACACCAGTAAAAAAAGTGTTTCCAAACCCTGACTCAGCTCTAGTTCCAGAAAGTGTTTCCAAATGGATGGGTGCCATGAAATCACTTACCTGTCTTGTTCAATCAGACTGCAGAAATTGAAAGACGGATCGTGGAAGAGACGAAGGCAGAGAAACATATACAAAAACTTCTACTACTTGGTACATAACAATCAAATATTTTCTTCTTTTGTTTTTTTGGTACTTGCCTACTACAAATATCACTCTCTCTTTTGGTTGGGAGGGGGAAGTTTCTTGATTTCTAGAAAACTGATTAACATTCACCTTAGTGATTGCTGATGTATTTAAGTGAGATGAATGCTTCAGTTATACCATTAGAAAGTGTGTCTATGCTTTGAATTCCCTTCTAAATGAAACAAGTGTTCATGCTTTCACTTGCTTGCACATGGTATATTCTTGATGAAGAATTGAGTTTTACGCAAGAATATTTTCTTCACAGAACTGTATTTTCTATTCGGTTTATTTATGTATTTGCTTATTCTGAAGTGTTTCTCACAATGCCTCCATTTGATTGCAACAAGATGCTCAAATTTTTCCATGTTTGGTACAACTCTCTTCACATTTTTATGCCTGATTTTTTTACTCAGGTGCTGGAGAGTCTGGGAAATCAACTATTTTTAAGCAGGCAAGAATTGAATTATGATTTGCGTATTGCTATATTATGTGCAAAATTTGAAATTTACATGTTATGCACCAATGGGGTTTATGATTATTTTGCAGATCAGGCTTTTGTTTCAAACTGGCTTTGACGATAAAGAGCTAAAAACCTACACTCCTGTCATTCATGCCAACGTGTATCAGACTATAAAAGTATGTGTACAACTATGTGATAAGACTTTTTGCTTTTTCAATGACTGTTAAATGTAAAATCTTCTCTATGTCAGATATTGTATGATGGATCCAAAGAACTAGCTCAAAATGGAACTGATTCTTCAAAATATGATGTATCTGCTGAGAATAAGGTCTGATCCTTCATTTTCTAACCAATGGTTGATTGTTCACCATAAATTGTGTTGGAAACACTACGTGAAAGACATTTCTAGTGCCAAAATTGCTTCTCTCACTGTTCTAACATCAATGGAGGTTCTTTTGCTAATGACAAAAGTATATTCTATGCCAGACAATTGGAGATAAACTATCTGATATTGGTAGTAAGCTGGATTACCCACGACTAACAAAAGAGCTTGCAGAGGAAATAGAAACCTTGTGGAAAGATGTTGCGATACAGGTACCTTCACTTTATTTGTTGTAAATTTCTGGTCAAGTAAAACTTGATACCCACAATAACTTCCAAAACTTAAGTTTGTTTTATATGTCATGTAGGAGACATATTCTCGTGGCAATGAACTTCAAGTTCCTGACTGCACGTACTATTTTATGCAAAATGTACAAAGAATGTCTGCAACAGATTACGTTCCAACGAAGGTACCTCGTTGTACAATTCATCATAAGTTTATCTTCACTTATTCAAGTTTTAAAAAACTGGGGATTAGCAATCTTCTTCCACAATCAGAAGAAATTCTTCCAAATCTTCTCAAATTAATGACAAATATTGTCTGTTAATCTCTCTTTTATAGGATACACCAAATTATAGTTTTGGAAAGATTGACACTTTCATTAAAACTACTGTAAATGCGAAATTTGCATCAACTTTAGAAATGTGTTATGAGATAACTAGAAATTAGGGTTGAGAAGATAGAAGAAGCCATTAAAGATGAGAATGGAAGAATCCATTAAGATAGAGAAGCATAATTACATCAACATATTTAATAACTACAAATATATGGGCCACTTTTTATGTTACTACTAAATCCATTAAAAATATTAACCAAGGCCAACTAACAAGACTCTAACACCCCAACTACTGCATACTTAACCTTAACACGTATCAAAATGATACACTAGTGAAGGACAGTGTAAATAGTTAAGGCAAATAAATAAATCAAAATGGAAAATAAGTAAAGGAAACAATTAGAAGTAGGCATCATCACTTACTCCCTATGTCACTGCCTCCATATAGGTACCTGAATCATAAATCATATTGCTGAAAAAATCAAATAGATACAACAAATTACAGTTGAAGCTTAAATTTAGGGCTTTGGCCTATTTGGATTATGACATTCATGTGTTTGACCGATCTTATAATATGGATTCCATGTATATTGTTGGGAGAAGACTGTCTCGAGCTAGGCAGCACAAATTTAAAATAGAGAGATGGAGTGGAACAGTATGCGAAGGCTGATAATTTGTTTGAGCGCATGCAATAGTCTCCGAGTCTACTACAGTGATTCCTCTTTTCTTTGTTTCGTAGGAAGACGTTCTCTATGCTAGGGTTCGTACAACAGGTGTTGTAGAAATTCAATTCAGGTGAAGTTTTTTAAATATACTTCCTTCTATCATCTTCTTTTAATGGTTTACCAACACGATTCTTGTCTCAAATTAGTGCATTCATTGATATACCGTCTAGGGCTGAATCATATACTAAAGTTTCATCATCAAAGAAATCTGAATTTTCTGTGATCTTGAGAAACATCATGAATGGAGGACTTAAAATCAATCATGATTCCTTTTTCTTTTTCTTTTTGCATGAGTTTGTTCAAAATTATATGGTTTGTTATACTCATATAATTCATCCACACCCTCTTGCATTTGCAGTCCTGTTGGGGACAATAAAAAAAGTGGGGAAGTATATAGGCTTTTTGACGTTGGGGGGCAGAGAAACGAAAGAAGGAAGTGGATTCATCTGTTTGAAGGTGTAACGGCTGTTATATTTTGCGCTGCCATCAGCGAGTAAGAAGGAATATGTTTAAGTTTGACTTCAATTTGTTTTGGCATTTATGGTCAATGGAGACTGGATATTAAATTGACTGTTTTTTCAGGTATGACCAGACACTATTTGAAGATGAAACAAGGAATAGGATGATGGAGACCAAAGAACTATTTGAATGGGTTCTTAAGCAGCCTTGTTTCGAGGTTGTCATCCCTATTTCTTTTCTCTTATTCTTTCTTTATTTATAATCTATCATCTTATTCCTCAAATAACCTTGTTTGAGTTAGGTTATTTAGAATCAGGTTATTTGGAGTTATTTTAGGCCGTATTTGAAAATGTTTCCTAATACGGAAACATTTGGAAATGAAATCTAGTTTTTTTTTATATCTAGATAAAAATTCAAAATTGTTTCCAAATGGGGATTATATAATGAATGTATATTTTTTAGATTAAGGGTGTTACTTTATTTTGATTGATGATTTGAATGATGTTAGTAGATAGTTGATTGAATAGTGGGTTATTTGAAATTAATCTCCAATAACCCATATCAAAATAAGGCCTTTCTCACTAAGTGTGTTTATGACTTTACTACTTATCTTGTTTTTTATTTTATTTCTGTTTTGGGTGCAGAAAACATCTTTCATGTTGTTCTTAAACAAGTTTGACCTGTTTGAGAAGAAGGTTCCCAATGTAAGAGCTAATTAAGCATCACTAATTTAGTCCTCTAGTTGGAAAATATGATTTCAAATGGGAATTTTGATGTTTCATTCTCCTAGGTGCCACTAAATGTTTGCGAATGGTACAAGGATTATCAGCCGGTTTCGACTGGGAAACAAGAAGTTGAGCACGCTTACGAGTAAGCATCTTAAATCTATTCCCATTAATTATGCTTGTCCCTAATAATCCTGAACAAAATATAATGGATTTACAGATTCGTGAAAAAGAAATTTGAGGAGTTGTATTTCCAGAGCACAGCTCCAGATCAGGTTGATCGGTTCTTCAAAATTTACAGGACAACTGCCCTCGATCAAAAGCTCGTGAAGAAGACATTCAAACTGGTTGACGAAACCTTAAGAAGGAGACATCTATTCGAAGCAGGATTATTGTGATTTATGACGAACAACAAACGCTGATCTGAAGAAAAGAAAGATGAAGAAATGAATATTGTCAATATCCTAAAGTAAGTTTTACTGAAATTCTTGATTCAATATCCATTTGTTTAGATTTTTATTTGAGTGCTGGATTCTCCTTTATTGGTCTGTTATTCTCGTTTCTGGGAAAGTAAGATGAAATTGAAATACAGAAATATTTGTTGTATTCTTTAACACACAGTAGTACTATTTGGAAATACTTTATGGATTTGAATTCGAATTTAGATGAGAAATCGTTATTAAAATTTTAATTTATGTTTTACTAAGTTTTATTTTCAGGATCTTTTCTCATATACATCCGGATTCAGCCGCCAAACCTATTTTGAAATAGTTTTTGTATATGGATTTCAATAATATATATCTGATTAAGGCCTTGTTCGGTTATGGGTTATTTTAAAAACCAAGAGAGAGAAAAATTGATTGATGGGTGATGATTTTGAGGAAATAATAATTATTTTGGGTAAAAAGACTTAAAGGGTATTAATATATATAAATAAAATATAAAATAATAATTTAAATTAGAGGGTATTTTAGTATTTTGGTTAATGAAATGAATAATGTGATTGATGAGAAGTGATTGATTGGAAAACTGATTTGGTTTGGGTTTTTTAAATAACCCAAGGAGAACAAGGCCTAAGTTATTTTTGTAAAACCTATATCATCTACATTCTTCTGACTATATTTTGTTTTTTAATTTAGGCTCAAGATGGAGTAAAATGAGTTGGAAGAAAACTAATTTTATTAATTAAACAAAAATATTAATTTGGACAAAAAAAATTTACACTAAATTTAAAATGTGAATTAATGTGAAATTTAATTTAAATAAAATTTGCACTAAATTCAAATATGAATTAAAGTAAAATTTAATTTAAATGAAAATAAATTTATTAATTGTTACCATTAATATTAATATTAATATTAATATTAATATTAATGTTAATATTAATATTAATGTTAATATTAATATTAATATTAATGTTAATATTAATGTTAATGTTAATATTAATATTAATATTAATATTAATATTAATGTTTACTATATAAATATCAATGTAACGGAAGATACAAGCAAGACTAATGAATGCTTTTAGGGTTTAATTTCCAAATATATATATATATATATATCATTCATTCTAATTTCTTTACACACATCATCTTATTATATCTTTCTAAAATTCTAAAAGTTTTTCAATATATTTTTAAGTGTTATTCGAGTCTCCTGATTCAATTATTTTTTTTAAACTCGGTCATTGAATTAAGGTAATTTTGTCAAGTTCATTGTTGTAGTGATTATTTTTGTTCTAAACTATTGCATATTCCGTTGTACCATGAGAGACGGTTAAACTATTTTAAGTGAACTATGATCCTCATAGGCCTCAGACCAATCAAGAAAAGTTTCTTTATTTATTTTCTTTAATAAATTATTATATTTCTTATATTATCATTTAGTTGTAGTGTGATAATATTTTTGTGTATTTGTTACGAGATAAAATTACTAACAATATTAAAACAGTTATTGTAATCCCCGTAAAAACTCTTAGTTTCGGTTTTGCTGAAAAACTTGATGTTTAAAAATTTCAACATCGGGTTACGTGTTAGAAATTTTGTTTTAAAATAAAACATTATTTTTAAAGATTTTTTTAATTATTCCTGAAAACTTTTGAAATTAATTAAAAATAATTAATTTAGGGTTTAATTTTAAATAATTCGGGAATTTATGATAATCAAATCACAATTTAATTTTTTAGAAATTATTTTAGTTTAAATTAATTAACCATAATTAATTAAAAAGATTATTTATTTTAAAACAGAGTCGCCAATTGATTTTTAAAAATTAATAAAAGTCGGCACACGTGTACAAATGTATTGGCCATTGTTTCTTATAGTTTATAGTTTAGTGATACTCGGGAAATGATTTTCACACTTCATCCTTCGTACCCGTTTTTAAAAACGGTCTCTACTTAAGAGTTGAATTTTTAAAATTAGTTGTATGACATTTTATTTTACCGATTATTTTTCCGGTCCTAAGCATGCATAAGGTTTGCGCGTTATTTAAAATATTGTAATAACAATATTTAAATGCTGATACATGTTGTTGATGACGCTGACTTAGGTAGGAAATATCTGAAAAACATCAGTTATTTTAAGGATGTTAGTTTATAAATAAACACCAAACAAACCTTAGTCAAAATATATTTTTTTGTGGAAATATCCCAAAAATATTTTGAAAGCATTTTCTACTTTTTCAAAAATTTTAGAAAATGGTTTGAGAGTCCAAAATTATAAAAATAATTTTGGAACTTTAAAAAGAGAACCAAACAGGCCTAACCGAAGTTCTAAGCCTTGGGTTCTTTTTTATCGGTCAGGTCTAAAAACCCTCGGTCTAAGTCGAGACTTGGCATCTTCGGTCGGAGTGCCGAAGTCCCTCAGTCTAGGTGCTAAGGACTCTCGGTCCTTGGCTGAGATCATCGGTGTGGGTGTATAAACTCATCGATCTTGGGCTAGCTCTAGGCTAAGTTCATCGGCCAGGGTCAAGATTCATCTGTCCCAGGTTTAGACCTATATGTCCTAGGTTAGACCTCTCGGTCCTAGATATAAAAATCCTCGGTCGGACCTCTCAGTCCTAGCTCAAGAACATTGGTCAGACTTATCGGTCCTATTTGATTTCTCGATTGGATCTCTCGGTCCTAGGTTCGAATTTCCCGATACTAGGTCTCGATCCGGACCAATGATTGTTGGTTGGACCTCTCGGTCCTCAAGAATACAAAGGTTGTATATTTTGTAATTTTTATTTAAGCTTGGATTCTCTGATCCAAGATCTTGGGTAACTTTACAAAGCTGTGTTGATCAATATCTCAAGGTATCAATCAACTTGGATGATGATCAAATCGATCAAAACAGTTTGTGATAAAAAATAGATTTTTGATTTTAAAATTGTTTTGAGGAGAAAAGAACTATCCAATAGTTTCCTTATATCTCATATACTTGATTAGTACAAAAACAAGAACATTGATTGTTCGTTTTGACCGAATTAAGAACTCAAATTTTTTAATTATTTTAATTTTTTTTATTTTGATCAAACATGACCGGGATGAATCAAACATGATCCAAACATTTACCCAACATGATTACAATCATGTTGGGATGCTTTTTGGGATGTGATTTAAGAGATTAATCCAAGAACAATAAATACGTTTTTTGATTTTTATAATTCAAATTTGGGTTTTTCAATTTTAGGTGGATTGATTGTTTCCAACCTATCCATAAAGTTTATAAATGATCATATGATCGATTTCCAACCATAAAAAACAAATAAACAACAAGCATACAAGCTTATGCAATTTGAAATATAAAAAGTTAAAATTCAAATTGTAAATATGAATTAAAGGGTGATTGAAACATTACCAAGGATTGGAGAACACTCATTGATAGATGATCACCTAAAGACTATTTATATTAGCTTTAGGTCGTTCGAGGAGGATGAATTCAACTCCAAATTGATCACCGAAGTTCTTATCTCTAATTCTATTTCATTCGTGGCAGCCTAGTTCAAAGGTAAAATAAGGTTAATAGGTTTAAGGTAATGATGGTGAGGATAAGGCGAGAACATGGGTGAAAAAATCAGAGGATAAGATTAGGCGGAGATAATCCTTCTAGAAGATCGCCGGAGTTCGTCACAGCCGCCTAAAATTCACGAAGAAGACGATCAAAACGACACCATTTTGACCAGTCCAAAATGTGTTGTTGGTGGTGCGTCAGCGTTCCATTGGCGCTTGGGCAATTAGACTAACGGGGTTGACGTCCCGTTAGTTAATCCCATGTAGACTGGGCGCGCGCGTGCTTATGCTACAACGAGGTGTGTGGTATCTTCCTAGGCGCTGGATGAAAATCTAGCGGTGATCCGATGACTAATATTCTGGTTGCAACAATTAAACATAATTTTTGCTACACAAAATTGTTAATTTTATTTTTAATAAAAGAGTTATTTGAAATCAAATTTAACTCCTTTCTTGCGTTTTTCTTCACCAAAAATTCCACAAAATATTTTTGGAAACATAATAAAAATTATGTCCATTATTTTATTTTTAGGTATTTGGGGTATTTATTTAATTGTTTTAAAGCATAAATTATACATAATTTATGTTTAAAATCATAATAAAATAGTTTTAACCCCTTCTTATATATATATATTCACTTTAGAATTCCGAAAGTCTTTTATTATCTTTGTGAGTGTTTTTAGTGTGTGGTTTGTGACTCGATTATTTCTGTTTAAAACCCGATGATTGGATTATGGTAATTTTGTCAAGTTCGTTGTTAGGCTAAACTATTGCAGGTTATGTTGTACCTTAGGAATTAGCCACAGACGAAAAAGTTTCAACACAAATAGAAGACGGTGAAATTGTTTTAAGAAAACTGTGGTCCTCGCATGCCTCGGAACAATCAATAATAGTTTCTTCATTTTTTTTTTTTAATAAACTATTGAATTTATTATATTATAATTTAGTTGTATTATGATAATATTTGTATGTATTTGTTACTAGATATGATTATCAAATTTATCCATTTTCAAATGACTCAAAGAGCTTGAATAATTATTTAATATTTAATGATAAAATAAAAATAGCTTTGCAAGAATACCTAAAAAGTTAGAACTACATTAAATAAATAAATAAATAATTAAAATGTGTAACAGTTGCTATCTTTGACCATTGTTTCATTTGTGGCACGTGCAAGTTCATAATGCATTGTTTGGAATGAATTTGTTTCTTTTATGGATAGTTTGACATGTTTTTAAAGAATATTATAATATGAGAAAAAATAAATATATTATAAAAATTCTCTCTAACTAAAAAATAAATTGTAATTAGATTGTATTTATATTTATTTCTCAAGAAGTTGCGGGTCTTGTTTCGGTAGGTCAAAATATTTTTTTTTTCTCTTATTTTTTATTTTAAATAAATATTTAATTATTTTAGTTTATCTCCATATTTTTAAAATTAATTTAGATCATATATTTTCTTTATTCTCAATGAAATTCATTAACTGTTTATATCATTGTCAAATATTGGTTACAATTTTACTTAAATTTCTTTTTTAGTAAGTAAGTTCTTAAGTTATTGAAATTCAAAATATTTTACTTAAAATATAATAAATATTTAGGTTAAATCAATTTATAAGTAGTTTATTATTATTATTGCAACTATTTTTTTTAGAACATATTTTAGTATAATTTATTATTTAACAAAATAAATAAAAAAAATATTCATTTTATTTAGTTCCATATCCAAAATTAAATTGTAAAATATTATTAACAAAATAAAAATTTAGGTGTTAATAATACGACATATTTGTAATAATAAATATTCTTCTAACGACAATATCAAACAATCTTGTAATTTTTGAGTGTGACTCCACCTAGGGCTACAAATGAGTCAAGTTGTTCGTGAGTTACTCGGTCGAAGCTCGACTTGGGTTTGACTTTGAACAAATTCGAGTCGAGTTGAGCCGACTCGTTTAATATTCGTGTCGAGCTCGATGTCATATATAACTTGCTCGTTGACTTGTCGAGCTTTTTCGAACATGATAATAAAAAATATTTAATATTAAAATCGTAAATTTTAAGATAAATATTTATTCTTTACAAATATTTAAAATTTTAATTTTAAATTAAGTTTTTCGAGTCGAACTCAAACACAAATTTATAAATTCGTTCGAGTCGAGTTAATAACTATTCAATCGAGCAGAGCTGAAACGGCTGGACTCATTTACGATCCTTCCAAATCTTTTTTACCAAATATTTGAAGAGGTTCTCCCGATAAAAAGAATATGCCGAGTATATAAATAACCCGTCTCTCTCGTCATAAATAAAAAATGAAAAGAAAAGAAAGAAGAATGGAACTGGTTATGAATGAACATGGACTAAGAAAGCGGGTATAGAGAGAGAAGGACGAAAGAGAACCAGATGGAGGAAGAGAGAGAAACAATGGAAACAGAAAAGTAAGACAAAGGCAGGCAGACTGAGATTCCTTTGATAGTCACCGACATTGACATCTTCTTCTTCAAACAAACGAATATTCCTTTCCTCTCTCCTCTCTTTCTCTGTTCCTTCCTACGCGGATCATCATCCGCGCCGCGCCAGAGACCCTAAGAACCCTAAAACTCTATTCATGCATCATTTCCGTTGATTCAGGTTAGTTTTCTTACGGCTGATTGAATATTTTCGATTGTGGTAGCGATCGTCGATGTTTTCTACAGATCACAAACACGCATGCATTTACGCAAATAGTATTTAATTTATTTCTTGGAAATTTTGAATTTGATTAGAATGTGATCCTTGTTATTGATTGATTGATTGATTGATCAGGCGCTTTGTTTCGTTTGGCTGAAGAAATCTTTAATTAGATTACAAATTTCATATATGAGGCATAATTGGTCAGTTTTCCTTGATCCTGACGGTGGATCATCGCCTTACATCTTGCCAGCAGATCCAATCGTGTCTCATAGTTTTGAATTGCTGTGTCAAATTGGTTCATTAGTGAACAATTCTATTAACAACTCTAGATACTTGTATTCCCATGGCAGCCTGGCTCTTCAGGAAGCTTTGAGTTGTATATCAAAGTTTGCTGGAACATTGTTATTATGGTGTGCCAGTCGATCAAACTCCAATTTTTGTCATGGATCGTCAAGGAATTCTTCTACTGTACAATCAACAACTATAACCTCAACTAGGAATAATAATAATCTCTTGGGATTTCGCTTCGATTTTAACTCGAAAGGTGAAATTTCCTACCCAGTGATTTTGGGGAATGGAGCACAAGAGTTTTACTCATTTCCAATTTTCTCCTTGGCTGCTGCTCTAATACCGCCGTTTGACAATATGTAAGTATTCTTGTGTTACTTTTTACATAGCTCAATGATCTTTCTCATCCTATGGTGTTGTTATCAGCTCCTCCAAGACATTTAAAATTCCGTTGGAGGATATGGATATGCAAATGCAAAGATGCTTAGATAAAGGAGGGCCATGTGATGTTCATTATCGTGGTTGTGGTGATCTTTCATTTTTGGATTCCGATTGGAGAAGACACACAACTGAGCCTAGAACCGGCATTGAGTTTCCAACTATGTTGGAAAACATGATTGATGACGAAAACAATTTTAGCTCAAACCCTGAGGTTAGTAAAAAAAAAAGCTAAGGCTATTTTCGGTTATGGTGAAATTTGAATTAAGTTGTTTGTTTGATCAAATCAAATAAGGAATTAGGCTTGGAATTAAAATTCTTGGATTTCTCCTAACAAAAGAATTGAATTGTGATTCAATTGCAATTCTTACAATTTCAATTCCATTTACATGAATCCAAATATAGACTAGTGTAAAATTATGCTGATCAATTGGCTGTAAAATTGTCACACTTATCTAAACTTAAGCATTTGGAGATTCCAGGTCCTTGTTGGAACGGGATCTAAGACAATGAAGATAATCAAGATCAAAACTCTGAAAGTTTATGCGTTTGGCTTCTGTAAGTTAATCAAATAATTGACTTTATAAGTTTTAGCATGTTTGAAAATCCTTCCCTTGAATAATTTTTGTCTCTATGTCTCTTACAGATATTCATCCTTATGATGTTTGTAGAAAGTTGGGTCCAAAGTATGCATCAGTTCCATTCGCTGACTTAACAAAATGCCCAGATTTCCTTAAAGACATTCTCAGGTACCTTCACCAAAACAATACAATGGAATTGTTTTAAGTCAAATGCAGTGTTTTTTTTTTCTAGAAAAATTCCTGTTTGTTAAATTAAATTTAAGCCTTCTAGAAAGTCCTAACAAATGACAGGAACTGTAAATCAGCTTGTAGATCTGTTTTAGCTATTCTGTGAAGAATAAGGAAGACAACTGATTCATCATCAATCCTAAATTGTTGTATCTCAATCCCATCAAGAAATCGCACAACTTGTAAACATATTCGTTTGACAAATGAAATTGTGCTTAGATTATGATCTTAGAGCCGGTTTGATAGGGCTTATTTGAGATTATTTTCAAATAATCGACTTCTTCAATCACATTATTCAAATCTTACACTAAAAATACTAAAATACCATTAATTTTATAATATTTTAAAATATAAAATACTATTTTGGTCATGTTATCCAAATAATCCACTTTAACATGAAAAAAGAAATTTCCAAATAACCCTAAGATTATTCAAATAAGTCAAGGCCTCGTACATATAAATATTCTAATATTTCTGCTTGTTAAATTAAATCAAATTTAAAGCCTTCAAGAAAGTTTAACAAATATTAAATTCTTTTCCTAAAACATTCCATTGCATCCTATATGGAAGAACTAAAAAAATGACGGAACTGTATATCATCTTGTAGATCTGTTTAGTTTTTCTGTGAAGAACAAGGCGGGCAATTGAATTATCATCAATTCTAAAGTGTTGTACTTGTATCTCGATCCCATTGAGAAATCGTCAAATTTTTATTATCATATATTTCTGTTTGGCAAATGAAATTGTGGCTGGATTAGAGCTGATTTGATCTGAGATGTTTGAAATTATTTTCAAATAATTCACTATTCAATCAACTAGCACTTCTTCAAATCATTAATCACAATACCAAATATCACTATTTTATCTTTTTAAGTAATAAATACTAAAGAGGCTTTAATTCCAGGATTGAATTTCATATTCGAATGAAACTCGTAATCATAAAAAAGTAATGGTCATTTTATCCAAATAATCATCCACTTTAACATCAAACAATTTCCAAATAACTCAAGATCAAACAAGGATCCATATTTGTTGAGAAACATTTTATATATATATTGCAAAAATTGTCTTTAGATATATGTCCTTAATTGTGTGTTGGCTGCCTGTAGGGAGGACATCAACATGAGTATAAGGCTTGTGGTTAACTATAATGGGATGAAAGTTAGCTCGGTAAAAGAGTAAGTTACTAATGCCCATATCAATGCTAATACTTGTTAGATTGATCTTATAAGTTTGAAGAGCATTTTATTTTTTTCTCTATTTATCGATATTCGTACTTATGTCTTTGGTTTCCATTTATTCTAGGGCCTTTGAGAAATCACTTAGAGCGCGTTTGTTGAAGGTGAGCTATGAATGTTCATAGTAGAGAATGAACAATTTGTATCTTTTAAGTCCAAACTGCTGACAAAATACCTGAAATTTATTTTGCAAGGCAAACCCAGAGACTGATTATGCCTGTGTAAAGACATTTGGATCTCTTTTCACACAAGATGTTCCTTTACATGTGGTGAGCGTCCCTAACTAATGGCTTTAAACACATTTCGGTTAGATTCCTGAATCGATGAAATTTAATATTAAGTGCTAAATGTTGAATACTGAATTTTAAACGCCGAATCAGTTAAGTTCTAAAAAATCAATTAAATGAAAATATCTAAATTTCTATGTATTTAATATGTTAGTTGATTTGATAAAATGTGGACTTATATTGTGGGGAAAGTTACAAAAGACTATTTTACTTTTATACTGACTGACATGGTGTACTAATCCATAGCTTACCACATTAAGCTAGATATTTAAGCTTAACTTTTTTAACTTAATTTGAGCTAAATCTAAATAATTACACATTTTGCATCTGAATTTGGTTCTAAATTTATAAATATATGTATAACTAAGTTATGTTTCATAACTCTTCTTAATTCTAAACATAACTTTTCTTAATTCTTGTCTAAATCGTCATCCAGACCTAAAATGTGTTCTCAAACGAGCCAATATTTATGAGATGAACTTCATACAAAAAAACACTTAATCATTTACCTCACATAAACTGAGAAATGTTTGCAAATAGGCCATAAGTAATTCAACTCTTCACATTCCTTGCTGAAATTGAAATTATTAATTGCTCGTTTCTTCTTCTTTAGGGAACAATAATAGATTTCCGAAGAACAGCTGATGGAAGATTAATAACTGAAAGTAAGTTCGCACAGTGAAGACATCTTTGGCCAAGTTTCTTATTCCTTTCGATTTCAAATGTTTTCATTCGCTTTCTTTTTGTAGTTGGCGGTAATAGGATTGGTGCAGTCCAAAGCAGAGATTTATGCAGTAAGTGAAGAAATAACCTTTTCTTGACTTGAATTTGTTTTGGTGGGCTCATTCCTTTTTGCTGTTGTTTCATTTAGGAGCTTTTTTCGATATGTATATTGGAGATTACCCAGTCTCGGAGAAAACGAAGGAAGAAGTTGGGAAAAACATCGTTAGTATAATCAGATGGTGCTAATTACCAATCCAAACATGTAGCAACTCTTAATCTAGCGGTTTAGATTTGGAAACAGGCTTAAACAAAGCGGGAAATATTGAACCAACCGCGTTAGTATATTCTTTGTAAAATGTTTTTTAGGATAGAAAATTCATTTGTTATCTTACAAGTTCAAATAAAATTTATGTTGCAGTAATCTTTATTAGAGGTGGTCATCAAGTAAACTCATTAAACCATTAAAAACTGATTTTCATTGTAACTACTCAGACAAAAGTTCAATATTTTATTTCATAATCTTAAAGACACATTAATTTTATTTATGTAAATTTTATAAACAAACAAAGTATAACCAATTATTTAATAGAAGAACATTTAGTCAATTAAATGAACTCTCTATTGTAGATTTATTTATTTCGATTAAATTGTAAAATTCAAACAGAAAACTTTTCAATAATAAATATTAGTCCTAACTTTCAAGATCAAATGAATTAGTGAAATAGTTTTGCATTTAAAAAAAATATCAATCATTAAATGAAACGTCATTTTTAAAAAAAAATTCTTACCTTACATTTTTTAAATAACATTAAAAATTGAATATTTAAGATATTTTTATTAAAATTATATAACAAAATTCAAATAAAAATTAACAAAAATCAAGTCAGAATATTCATTAAAAATGTTGTTCTCTATATAACTTTATAAATTTTTGTCATAGTTATAAGAGCACAAAAAAATAGCATGTTAATCTTTTGAAAGGTCACTTCTTTTTTACCAGAAAAAAAAAATCTTAAGATTTGTCATTTTATTATGTTTATTTCAATATTTATTATTTAATATTTTTCTTTTAATTTTGTAAGAATTTTGAAATTATTCTTTAAAATAATTTTATATGAAAATTTGTTTTATCTTATTTTACAAAATAAATATTATTATTTTTAATAATATTAAAATAATATTTTAAAATTTTAAATTTAAAATAACTCAAAAAAGGAATTAAAACCAAATTAGAGTTAATTATTGTGATAATTAAATCCTTATTAGGAAAATTATTCAAAATTCTAAAAATAATTTGAGATAAAATAATGTATTTATTTTCCCAAAAATAAACTTAATAAGGGGTTAAAACTATTTAATTAGAATTTAATCATGAATTATGTGTAATTTATGACTTAAAAAATAATTAAATAAATACTCCAAAATACAAAAATAAAAATAAAAGTATGATCATAATTTTTATTATTATTCTAAATATATTTTTTTTGTGAAGTAAAACGCAAAAAAAGATTAAAAATCAGTTTTAAATAACCATTTTAAAAAAAATAAATATGATAATCTAGTGTAGCAGCAGTATTCCAATCCAACAGATGAACGCCAAGGCATCATTCAACGTCGAGGAACGCACCACACAACCCGTTGTAACGAAGCTAGCACGCCTACCACATACGATCAACTAACGGTATAAGCTAACCCCGTTAGCCTAATCATTGACGAATGGACAAAACGTCTAACGGCACCATGAAACGACGTCGTTTCAAGTCGTCTTCAGCGCTGGAGTCGAACGCTCGTCGAAATCGCGGCGCTCATCGGCGCGTATCTTCTAGAAGCTTTAGCGCCTTCATCTCTTATCCTTATCCGGTGATTCTTTTGCCCTTATCTTCGTCTAGTCATCACCTACAATATCCCTCGGGTTGGCCACATTGCCCTAGAAATAGTCTATCACAAAGAGGATAAGAATTATAGATAAGATCGGAGATCATCAAAAGATCCGACAATGAATTAGTTTTTGTCAAAACCTTCTCCAACGATCCCAACACTGATCCAGGATTCTAAATAGCCTCCAACACATCCAAGGAGTGTTCTCCAATTGTTTGTATGAATCCAAAAACTCTGTATTTTGATTTGTAATTGAAAGTTTGAATTTTTTAAATTTCTTTTAGTTTGATCATTTTGACTTGTTCTAGGGCTTGTTTATGTGAATTCTTTGTTTAGAATCTGTTAGGATCTAGGTCGCGGCTGGGGAACCGGGGTCTGGCCGGTTAGCACTCTTCACTCAACGGTTTGATGTGTAATCCGGTTAGAGATTAACACCGGGTTTCAATACTACACAGGCTGTCACAAACCCTTGAACTGAGTTCAAGTGCGGAAGATGTTTGTTTCGGACTGAAGCAACACGCACACGGGATGAATGAAGCCGAATTTGGATAAAGTCGGTTTGGAGTTTAGTGGGTCAGTTTGGGATTTAGTAAATCGGTTTAGGTAATATTTAATCGGTTGGGGCGATGTGAGTCGGTTAGTATAAATTGGTTAGAATGCAGAGCCGGCAAAAAGTAAATAATAAGACAGGTTTTTATGGATGTTCGGAGATAAAACTCCTACGTCACCCTTTCTTCTCGAAACCGCGAGAAGGATATTCACTAATGAATACACAAACACAATCTGATCGAGACTTATTTGCTGCTCGATAAACACTCGTACAATTTTTCACTGAAGTTGTAATCTTACTTCTAATTAGGGATGGCAATGGGGCGGTTCGGGGCGGGGAATGCAATTACCATCCCCGCACCGTTTTAATTTCGGGGATTTTTTTAATACCATCCCCGCCCCGTTCGGTTTTTTTCGGTTTCGGGGAATCCCGCGGTGCACCGTTAATAATTTTTATTTAAAAAAATAAATAAATATTATACAATAAAATTATATAAACTAATTTTTTAATATAATATATATTGTAATATATTAAAATTTTATATTATTATAAAGAAATAATTTCAATACTCTTATAAAATATAGTAAATAAATAAATATATTAGTGATTTAATATATTTAATTATGTTTATGGTATTCGGGGCAGAATCGGGGTGAAATCGGGGCGGGGCGGGTCGGGGGACACAAATACCATCCCCGCCCCATCCTCGTTCGGTTTCGGGGAAAAACCGTCCCAAACGGGGCAATTCGGTTCGGTTTTTGCGGGGCGGTTTTAAATTGCCATCCTTACTTCTAATGCACACTTAAAACCTTGATCTTGTAGAGAGATAACCTTGTAATTAATAATTCTTAGAGCTTGTAGCTGGTGGAACTTATTGTTGCATTTACTCCTCTTCAGCTCCTTTTATAGGTGAAATGTGCCAACGGTCACATTTCTTCTCCTTGATTCTGATTGGCTGAGCAGAGGTTCAGTGATTCAGACCTGGCGGTTTAGGTTTTCAGTGCATAGGTCAAACCGGCTAGGTTTGTATTTTACTTGATGTAGCAACTGTCGGCTTGGTAGTTGCCTGCACCTGGAAGGTTGCGCCTCTAATTTATCCCAGAGGGGAAAGATCTCTTCAGGCGGTCTTCTGCAGCCTGCAGAGTATCCTCAGACTTGTATGAATATGGTAATGTTACAGTCTGTTCCTTTGGTATCATCTTCCGCAGATACTCAAAGTATCTGTTTGCACCGTTTTATAGATTGTACTTAGTTTGATGTTTTTGGCTTCTTTCTCTAAGTAGCTTCTTCGTCGGTTTTCCGATTGGATGCATTTTGGTTTAGGATGTCTACCGGTTGTTTGGGTTAACCGGATGTCTTCAGGTTTTTCATAGCTTCAGGTTAACCGGATGACTTCCCGTTTTGGTTACATCTTTTTCATTGTCTTCTAACCGGTCTTGTTTTCCTGATTGGTTAGAATCTTGGCCGGTTGGGTTGCTTGACTGGTTGGATTACTTGACCGGTTTTGGTTCTTTGACCGTTCCTGCACAGGAAGTTTGTTTTTGTTAAGTTCTATTAACCGGTCTAATTTTATCTAACATAATCATTCCCTATATCATGTATGAACTTTATGTTGAAAGAAATCGGATCAAATTAACCTGAATCAATTTTTTTTAAAAAATAAACTTAAAAACTAGATTTTGTAAAATTTTGTGTTCTTGAGTTTAATCTGGATTTTATTGATTCAAATAGCTACTAAACATGTTTGTAAACATGATTAGATGAATTCCAAATGACTGTAACATCGTTTTTGTCATGTTTGATCAAACTGTATTTTTGAAATTTTTTGGATTTTGATTCCATCTTCAAAAATTGTTTTAATGTTTGAACGATGTTCTTGCTTTGGTTGTGTTCAACTATATTCATCATTGTAAAACTAATGGAACAAAAATCAGATCTTTTTTTTGGAAAACGGTTAAAACCATTTCATTAAAATCTCAAAAGTGGGAAGGTCAAGAATCAAACCTAAATTTTTTCTTTCGACGACAAAACCCTAGGTGAAGTGCGAACTGTGCGATCAGCGTGCCGTGTGTGCCGCGATATGCTGTCGCGGTCGTAATCGTCGTTGAAGAAACCCTCGATCGCAGTCGCAAAGAAATCACACACCATTCGTTGCCGTGCGAACTGTGCCATCTGTGCGATTTGTGCGATCCGTGTTCTGTGTGCGTCGTGATTTCATCTCTCGGCCGGAAGGGTCGTCTTTTCGCAGAAATCTACTAAATCTACTCATCGATCTCTCGGTCAAGACTAGAGTACATCAGGAAATCAATTTCAAACCTATGTGTACTGTAAAGTTGTTAAAAGCTTCGCTGACACGAATCCGTCCGTGTCAGCCACTTTAAATATGACTTTTGCAAACATTGTAGCTTCAGCAGTACGGG
This sequence comes from Impatiens glandulifera, assembly GCF_907164915.1. Classification (NCBI taxonomy): domain Eukaryota; kingdom Viridiplantae; phylum Streptophyta; class Magnoliopsida; order Ericales; family Balsaminaceae; genus Impatiens; species Impatiens glandulifera. The sequence continues at coordinate 143,113 of NW_025918797.1, forward strand.
AAATTCCCTCTTTGTCAACAGTTGGTACAAGTCCGGCCAACTCTCTTAATCGGGCAATGGGTGAATCCAACACATGCTCCCTTGATCCTAAGATAGAAAATTCGAATGCAACTAACCTCCATATAGGTTCAGGAGAGAATCACACGAATATCATCTTTGAAAATCATGGGTCTCCAAAGCCAGGAGGAAATGGTGGAAATCTGACTGACGTGAGCAAGAGCAATAATAAAGATTTTGCAGTCAACACGCCAGGTATGTTTTTTACCAATCCCAATAACACTCATGAGATGAATTAAAATGATAATAGAACTTTTAGTGGAATACATGCTAATAGCCTAGATTGTGATAGTCTAGGACATGCTCTAGGAAAAGATAGAGTAGTTCTGGAAAATAGTCTAGGAAATAAAAATGCGCAGGTCATTAACTCGGATTCTAATGGGAATCAAATTCAACTTGAGACTATTAAGATACCTGACTCAGACGAAGAAGCAGAGAAAATAATTCAGAAAGAATTGAAAAGAGAAAGAATTAATGCAGAAAATCTGGGTGAAACAGGAAAAATGCAAAGAATGGCAGCGAAAGTATTGGGTAAAGAAACAGACCCGAGGAAATGGAGGGTTGGTTTTAATGAAAGGGCCAATCTGAAAGGACTTAGAAATCAGATAACGAAATTATTGATACTGGGAAAGAAAGGTCAAATCGTTTTAAGTAAAGAGAAAAGCCAACAGTACACAGAGCAGCTCAACCTACATTACCTACAAGACTGGAATCTCCTAAAAAAAGAGGAGTACGATACTATTATGAGCTGGTCTGTTGAAACTTTGAGAGAGCTCTCTAAATGTCTCAAAACCAGAGTCTACTTCATCAAGAACAATTCTAATTGGAATGTAGACCAGGTCTGGAAGAAAGCTGAAGAACAAAGAAAAACTCAAGGGAAGGATCAGAAAACAGGGCAAAACCAGAGTAACGAGCAGAATGAACAACAGAAACAGAATGTAGGGCAGAAGAACATAGGGGAAACAAAAGCTGACAATCCAGTTCAAGAGAGGGGAAAGATTTTCCTTGGAACATTTAAGCCAAAAGTTGAAATTATCGGCTCCCCGTTTGAATTCAAACTACCCCAAGAAGTTGAGGAAAACTGCGTAAATTCATGGAAGAATGTCATAGTGGGAAACTTCATCGGAAGAAACAAGGTGCCATTTCTAGTAACCAAAAAAACTCTAATGGAACAATTGAGGGAAAATGGTCTAGAAAAGGTAACATCAAACATTCATGACTTGTACTTTCTCAAATTCAAAGAAGGATCAGATCTCGAAAGTATTCTAATCAATGGGCACACATTTGTTGGAAAAAACTACATGAAACTCGAAAATGGACAGAAGGTATGAACCTCTTCAGCAAGCCCAAAGAAACTGCGCAAATCTGGTTCCAATTGTGCAACATCCCTCCCCACATGTATAACCCTAAAGCATTAAGTCACGTTGCGAGCCTATTGGGGAGTCCACTCTACATGGACCCAACTAGAGAAAAAGGTGAGCATATGACTTATGCTAGGATGTGCATTGGGATACACCCGAGATCAAATCTTCCATACCAGATGACGGTAACAGACAGAAAATGTGAACCCACAATTATGAGAATCTCATATGAGTGGAGGCCGAATAGATGCTTTGAATGTAATACATTCGAACATGTTTGTTACAAGTGTCCGAAAATAATTGAAGAAGAAATGAAGAAGAAGATCGAGAAAGAGACAAAGACAAAGACAAACAGAAACAGAAAGAAGAACAAGAAATGTTGGAAAAGGAAAAGGTTGAGAATGAAAGACAGAAAATGGTTACTAAAGAATCAGTATTGAGTAAACAGAAGGATTAAGATAAGGAAGGAAATTCAGAACATGGTTTTGAAGAACAGTGGAAGGAAGATAGAGTGGTAAGAGATTCAGAATCAAAGGCTGAGAATGAAGAGGTAACAAAGAAACTTGATCTGGAAGCAAGAATCAATACCGAAGAGGTTGTGGAAAGGGAAAGTGTGGGAGAAAGCAAGAAAGGGGAAGTGGGTGAAGGAAATGTGAAAGATAAAGAAGAGGCAGCTGAATCGATTGAAACTGTACAATCTCCAATTCAAAAAAAAGTTGACCAAAGAAACACAAAAATCCCAAAACAAGAAGGTAAGAAAATTAAGGAAAATACAATTCCTTATAGCCCTGCTATATGGGAAAAACAGAAAGGAAAAAAAAGTAAAGGGGAAGTAAAGCTGGAACATCTTCTTTTCATTAATGAACTTAATGACATGGAATATTAGAGGGTTAAATGACCCCATAAAAAGAAGAGAAGTTAGAAAAATAGCAAAAAAGAATGAAATCACAGTATTTGGAATTATTGAAACAAAAGTCAGACAAAGTCAAATAGAGAATGTTGCCCAAGGTTGCTTCAAAGAAGAATGGGAATTTATTCATAATTCTGATGGGATTAAAAGTAGAATCTGGGTAGGATGGGATAAAAGAAGGGTTGAAATCAAGAAAATTTTTGAAAGCAAGCAAGTTATTTTGACAGAGGTTATCAATCTGGTAACAAGGGTAAAAATATTCTTTGCGGTAGTCTATGCAAGCAACTATGGGACTGAGAGGAAGACACTTTGGAATGATTTAAGAAGAAGCATTACGGACGACGAACCGTGGGTTATTATGGGAGATTTTAACGTTACAAGATTCAGAAATGAAAGAGAGCCTGAGACAGACATAACACAAGACATGCAGGATTTCAATGAATGCATTCGAGACATAAACTACATTGAACCGTCTTTCTCAGGTAATCTATTTTCATGGTCAACTACAAGAGGGGCGGACAACATGAGAAAGAGAAGAATTGATAGAGGCCTAGTGAATGAAAAATGGGTGGAATTTTACCCAAGAAGCCAAATCCAGGTTTTGCAACCAGGTATCTCTGATCACTGCCCTTTGAAATTCTTTTGGGAAAAGGAAAAAAAAACAGAAAAGACCCTTAAAGTTCTTCAACTTCTTGATGAAAGATGAAAAATTTAATAAAATCCTTAATGAAACTTGGAACATCAGAATTAATGGAACAAAGATGTTTAGAGTTTGTGAGAAACTAAAATTACTGAAAGGGAAGCTGAATAAACTAGACCGGAAAAAATATAGTGGGATTTCTAAAAGAGTAGAGGAAGTCAGAACGAAACTAGAGGAAATACAAAGCAAGGCACTAAGAGCCTCAAATCTACCTTATAACAGGGAAGAGGAAAAAGAGGCTCTTACGCGATTCAGAGACCTCTATTCTAAAGAGGAAAGTTTTGCTAAGCAAAAATCTAGAGAAAATTGGCTTTCATTAGGAGACAAGAATACTTCTTTCTTCTATAAAAAATGTTCATCAAGGAATTTCAGAAATCAGGTCCTAAGGCTCACAAACTCAAATGGAGATGTTTTACAGGGACAAAAGGCAGTTCATGAGGAAGCAATAAGTTTCTACAAAGAGCTGATTGGAATAGAAACTAGCACAATAATAGAGGACAGCCGAAGATTGCTTTAACAGATTGTGCAAAGGAAAATCAGTGAAGAAAGTGGTAACAAATTGATTATAAGAGTCAGTATGGAAGAAGTTAGAAAAGTTGTGTTTTCGATGAAAGGGGATAAAAGCCCAGAGCCAGATGGTTTCAACGCGAACTTCTTCAAAGAAAACTGGGAAATAGTGGGTAAAGATGTAAGCGAAGGGGTTTTGGAATTCTTCCAAAATAGGAAAATGTTGAAGCAATGGAACGTCACAGTGTTGAATTTGATTCCTAAGAATTCAATTCCGGAAAAAATTCAGGACTTTCGTCCTATTTCATGCTGCAATGTTATTTATAAAATTATTTCAAAAATTATTTCGCAACGTTTGAAAACAGTTATTGATAAACTTGTAGGATTAGGGCAATCAACATTTATTCCCAAACGCTCTATTTCCCATAACATCCTACTCATGCAGAGCTTATTAAATGGATATGGAAAGAAAAACATATCGCCACGCGTGGCTTTCAAAATTGACATTAAAAAAGCTTTTGACTCGATTAGATGGGGATCAATCCACGAATTCCTCCTTGCTGCAGGTTTTCCAATTATTTTCATTGATTGGATTATGCAATGTGTTTCCACTCCTCACTTTGTTGTGAACGTGAATGGTATTAATGGAGGTTTTTTCAAGGGTGAAAGGGGAGTAAGGCAAGGAGACCCTATATCTCCTTACCTATTCGTCTTGATAATGGAAATTCTTGACTGCATTTTAAAAATGCTTCTGAGAAGTCATCATTTCAAATTTCACCCGTACTGCAAAGAAGAAGCAATAACCCATATATGTTTTGCAGATGATCTATTTTTTGTGGCTTATGCGGATGTTGAATCGTTTAGTATAATCAAAGAAGCTCTAACAATCTTTTCGAGTATTACAGGTCTATACATCAATGAGGACAAAAGTTAGGCTTTCTATGGAGGGGTTAATGAAGAAATGAAAGAAAACATTTTCAATATTATGGGAATCAAGGAAGGTGAACTACCAGTGAAATACCTTGGAGTACCCTTGTCATCAAAACAACTCCGATACAATCACTTTAGACAACTGGTAGAAAATGTTAGAAATTCTGTCTTGGGTTGGACTACGAAAAAACTGTCTTATGCAAGTAGAATCGAGCTCGTTAAAAGAGTCATTTTTGGAATTATTGGCTACTGGGCACAACAGATAGTCATCCCAAAGAAAGTAATGGCTGAACTCGATAGAATCATGAGAGACTACATATGGGGAACACAAGGCAGATGAGGAAAAAAAGTCAAATGGGATGATGTTTGCACTCCCATAGAAGGAGGACTAGGAATAAAAAGTTGTGTTGAATGGAACAAAGCCTTCACCATCAAGAGCTTATGGGAGTTGGAGCAAAAAGCGGACTCCCTATAGGTTAAATGGGTGCATACAAGATTTATGAAAGAAGAGCAGAGTATCTGGACACTAAGCATCAACGAAAGAATGGCATGGTCATTGAAGAAAATCCTAAAAACAAGAAAAGATGCCTTTCAAATGGTGAAAACCACAATTGGAAATGGAAGAGGGGTACTATTCTGGCATGATCCTTGGCTGGATAATATTCTCATTATATTCAAAGAAGAAATGCAAGGAAACAGAGTTAGAAGAGAATACATCAAGTACTCATTTAGAGACGTATATGAAGGTAAATGTGATTCACTTTTGAGGCGTATTCCAGAAGGTGATAGAATCCTAAACCTAATGAGGCAGAAGCAACTCAGTGAAAATAATGATGAAATAAGCTGGAAAACATAAAGATGAGAAATTTATTACAAGAAAGGCATGGGAACTGGTTAGAACAAGAGGACAGGAGGTAGATTGGCATAATGTGGTATGGTCTCCAAAGATTATTCCTCGTCACCAATTTATTCTCTGGATGGTATACAGGAAAATGTTGACAACAAAAGACAGAATTCGAAAATATATAAACATTCCTGATATCAACTGTGTCCTATGTTTGGGAGTTGAGGAAAGCATAAACCATTTATTTGGGGAATGCTCTTTTGTAATACAAATCTGGAGGATGTATGCTGCAAACATGAACATCATCAACTTTCCAAGAATATGGGAAGAAATCCAAGAGTGGATGAAGAATAAAGCAAAAGGAAGATCCTTCTATGTAAGTATGTTGAAATGCTACTTTGGAGCAGTAATCTACAATATCTGGAAAGAAAGAAATTCAAGAACTCACAGTGGAAGAAGTAGAACCGCTGAAGATATTTGGAGAGATATAACTTCAGATGGAAATGCACTCATTCAATCCTGGAGAGGAATCGAAAAGAATGAAGGGAATAGAAAGTTCTGCCATATATGGGATATTTCGTTTGAGAAAGTCACAAGTAGAATAAAAGTAAAAACGTTGTAGGCACTAATTGATTATTGTTATTGTCTGTAATTCAATTATTGTTTCATTGTCAAATCTAGAAATTGTCTAGATCTGATCTTAAACTTTTATATTTTTTTTCCCTCTTTTGGGTTTTTTTAAATGAAATGGCACTAAGCTGTTTTCCAAAAAAAAAGAATCAAACCTAGACAAACCCTAACTATGATTAAAAGATGACAATCAAACGATCCTAAAAAACCTGATTAGTAGCAAAAAATCAGATCTTGAAATAACCTAATTTGAAAGATCACAAATATTGACCTAAAAATAGTTTTTAGAAATTGATCTTTATAAAGATCCAATAATCATGATTTATGTTAGGACTTTTGTTCTTCATAATCATATGAACTAACTATAGCTTACATATCATGATTCCATGATTTGGATCAAAAGTTATAGTACCTACAATATTGACCAAATCAAGAACACCTCGATCCTATCAGTCATAGGCAAATGATCGAGATTCTTAGTCTAGGATCGAGAGCGAGGACCGAGGATCTTAGCCAGGACCGAGGATCCCGACCGAGAATCTTCAGTCCAGACCGAGACTGAGGACCATTGTTCTTTAGTTAGGACCGAGATCGAGGACCGGTGTTCTTGAGCCAAGACCGAAGATCGCGACCGGTGTTCTTGAGGAATGACCGAGCCCGAGGACCGATGGTTTTGGCCTAATACCATGGACTCTGACCGATTTTTCTAACCCTAGGCCTGAGTACCTATAACCCTAGGACCGCTAACTACCTAATCTTAGGATCGAGGACCAGGAACGATGAGCTTGACCTAGGACCGAGCCTCCTAACCGAGGACCGAGTACTCTGAGTTCGGGACCAAGCCTCCTAAACCTATGACCGAGCCCTTCCGATCTAATGACCCATGCGCTTAAGCCCTAGTCGACTAGTACAGACCACCCTAGTCTAGACCGAGACTAGATCTACAAAACCGAACCCATACCCTATGACCCGTATCCTAAGGCCTATTTGGTTCCATTTTTCAAAATCCAAAATTAGTTTCGTAATTTTGGAACTCGAACCCATTTTCAAATAATCCCGAAAGGTTAGAAGATGATATTTAAATATTTTTGGGATATTTCCTAAACCAATATTTTGGCTAAGGTCCTGTTTGGAATTTATTTTTAAATTCTAACACTTTTCTGATAGTTTTCAAGATTTTACTTAGTAATATATCAACGCAATCGCAGGTACACATTCTAAATAATTTTGTATAATTATTTACACATTCTAAACTTATTTTTGTTTAGGACCCTTAGATTAGTATAGTATTAACTGAAATAAATGTTATAAATAAATTTTAAATATCGAAATTTGTTTATTTCAAAATTTTAAAACTGTCATTTGACGGACGCAGAGAACATAGCGCGAAAGTCTTTCCCGAGCGTAATTAAAATACGAACTCCCTACAGAAATTCTGGTATAAATACGTTTATATACGTATCATTTTAATGATTTTCATAAAATCATTTGGCGACTCTAATTTTCAAATAAATAATCTTTTAAACTAGTTATGTTTAATTAATTTAAATCGGGTTTTAGCCAAATTATTATTTAGCCTCAAGATTATTAAAATTTGAACAAATTAATTTTTTTACATAATTAATTTTAAAAACTCACAAATATTAAAAGAAGCTTGACACACAAATCAAGATTAAAACGTATCGAATCTCGAGCCACCCCGCAATGTATTTCCCGTATTAGGATGAAGAGTGATAAGCAACACAGTGGAGCCTATTCCGGGGCTTACAATACCATGTATATATATCACTAAATTTAAAAATTATTCATTTTAGCTAAACATATTTTTTCCTTTATTTATTATTTAAATATATATTTTTCTTATTTATCATTTAAATATATTATTTTAGAACTTTTTAAATCATTTCAATTTGTTTTTTATTTAAATCTTTTTATTTAATAATATAGATTTTTTTAATAATATAATTATTTTTTTAAAATAGTATGTATAAAATATTTAAAATATATACAAATATCAAAATATTTTTTAATTTTCAACAGTTTATATATTACAACTAAATAAATAAGAATCATTTAATTACAATTAAATGAACAGTCAACCATTAAAACTATTAAATTATTATTTAAATATTAATATTTTAAAACTATTAATTAAAAACATATATATATATATATATATAAATTTTAAAAACATAATATATATATATATATTAAATATCAAATACAAATACCTAATTATATTTCATATATTTATTTATTTATAAAAAAATATTATGCTATTTTTATTATTAAATAAAATATTAATAATATTTAATGTTATTACTTATTAAAAAAAATGTTACTAAATACAAAAGTTTTAAATAAAAAGTTTTAAAAAAAACTAAAATTAATTTTTAATAGTTGAAAAACAAATTTTAAAAAATATTTAAATTTGAAAATAAAATAAATTTTATATTTAAGTATTAAAAAATATATTTTATAATTGTTATCTTTTTTTTAATATATATTAATTTTTAAATATTATTCAATAATAAAAATAAATACAATTTTTTAATAAAAATAAATTAAAATTTAAAAAGAAAAATATTTACAAATAAAATAAAAACACAATATAAAATTATATTAAAGTGTTTAAAATGAATTAATAAATTATTTCATATTTATTTAATAGTAAAATTACATCTTATATATTTTAAAAAATAAAAATTCTTTCAATTCTTATCAGTATATATTTAAATTAGTTAATGATTTATTTAATAAACATTAAAAATAATATTAAATTTATAGAAAATAATTATATTACTTCCTTTTAATTAATACTTAATAATTTTATTTATAAAAAAATGTTTAATCGTGGAATATAATATTTATATAAACTTTATATTTTTATATAATATATTAATTATTTAATTAATATATTATATTAAAATGTTTAATAAATAAAAAAATATGTCTACGCAAAAAAATATTTTATATTTTTACCAATAATAAATATTATAAAAAATAAGAATAATTTAATTAAAAAAAAATAAATTATAAAATTATTTAAATATATATATATATATAAATATCAAATAAAAATAATTAATGATACTTAAAATATTTAATAAACATTTATTATTTTAATTTATAAAGTTATTACATTTTTATATAAATATTATGATATATTTGTTAAATAAAATGATAATTAATATTATAATTTATCAAAAACAAATATATATTATTTTTTGAAAAGTATTATTAAATAAAAATAATAATTTTTTAAGATATAACTTTAAATAAGTTAATTTATGTAATATTTTTATATAATATAATTTATTTATTTTATTGATTTATTTAAAATTATATAATAAAATATTTATAATATTTTATTTTTTTAATTTTAAATTAATTTATATATATTATTTCGAAATGTATGATATAGTTTTTATATAGTTTGAATAGCATAATTAATTTATGATAAAATTTATTTTATTAATGAATTATTAGGTTGCAAACTTTTATAATTTAATATTATTAGGATATTTTTATTTTTATTTTTTTCAATTTGGAAATAAAATTATAAAGTTAAATCATTTGATATAGCATTAGGGCTGTGCAAAAAAAACGGAAAACCGGTAACTCAACCGAACCGATAGTTAACCGGTTCTATCGGTTCTAGTTAATCGGTTTTTTACCGGTTAAACGGTTCGGTTTCGGTTTCCCTATTTTTCTAACGGTTTAACCGATAAACCGGTAATAATTTAATTATATATTTTTATATTTTATAATTTGTATTAGTTATTTTATAAATAATTTTTATAAAATAATTTTTGAAAAACATTATAATCTATATAAAATTTTACAAAAATAAATTAAAAACAAATTGAAATAATTTCATTAAAATATGTAAAATTGTTTTTATAACGATGCGATAAGATACGATAACGTGGAATTATAAATAAACAAAATCAAAATAGTTGAGCAAATTAAAACTTGATGTCTTCAAAGTTCAACATTCACTTCATGTTTTAACTTTCTCTCCAACACGTCCAACACAGAAACACCTAAAATCAAAGTTATAAATTATAATTTATCGATTCTACTTTCCGTTCTATCAGTTGAGAAGGGATTCAATCATATTCGCTTATACTTGATTGGTCAAAGACTAATCGACATAATAAAATTGAATTTTGTCAAGAAACATATAAAAACCTAACAACCTGGGGAATTTGAGGAAATGACCCTAAAGAGGGGTCAAATTATGTTTGGTGCGGGCCCATGTTTTTTATAGCGCTGGTGACCCCCAAAATATTTTCTGCCGAAAATACCCCTATTGCGTCACGCACCCTCCAGTTGCGTGACGCACCCGAGGGCATTGTGAAAAGTCCACAATTCTAGTTTTTCTCTTTCTTTTCATTTTTTTTGTTTCTTCTTCTCTTTCTTCACTTCCCTTTCTCCTCCTTCTCTCTAAAAAGGACAACCACCGACGAAGGAATCCCAACGAAGACGGCGGAATCCCAACGAAGGAGATGTCTTTTTCTGCTACTGGTATGCTTACTTCTTCCTTTATTTCTTTCTTTGAACGCATTGTTTGTTAGGGTTTAGGGATTAGGGATTAATTAGGTAAATGTCACCGACGGCGAAATTCGGGTGCGTCACGCATGTGCGTAACGCAGGTGCGTGACGCACCTGAGTGACGCACCCCAAACCATTTATAGTTAGTATTTGCATTTCATTGTTACGGTGTCTCTCGATTGATAGTAGCAACCATCTGAATATGTTATTTCTTTTTTGTGTTAACAGTTCAAATATATTGGGTTGATGAAATGCCCTGTTGAAATACCTAATTTATTCTTTGAAAAAATGAGGGTAACTGACAACTGATTTTAGAGTGTTGAAGCTTGAAGCATGTTAGTTTATTCTTGATTATGAAATCTTCCTCAAATTGGATCTATATAGCTATCTGGTGTCAATCCAAGTTGTGTGGCCCATAAAAGCCAGATTTTTTAGTTTAGGATTGTAGTAGATTGATTAGCTTCTATTTTTAATTTGATGACATAGTTTGTCACATATTTCTCCATTGTCTGTTGAAAACTCAGGATAGAGAGATTGATGAGTTAAATGAGCAATTAGAAGAAGATGCAAAATGTGTTGAACACCTGCAAGTTCATCTGTTGGAGGAGAGAAATAAAATGTCTCATGTAGAAAGAGAGAACGTGAGATTGCAGAGCCAGATCGACATGTTAATCATTTTGGTGCAGGATAATGACGACGAAGAACCCTAATTTTTGGATCTGATCGATCTCTTTTATGATCAACAAAGATCAGATAATATGTGTCTTGATACTGACTTTTATAAATTGTTTCTTATTTGTTTGTAAATTAAATATGTTGAGAACTTTATATGTAATTACATTGGTTTGTAAATCAGACATTACTCAATAATTGTCACCCTATGTTGGGAACTTTATAAATATTTGAAATTTGATTTATACTAAATTTTCGAAGTTTTTGCGGATTGAACCATGAAAAAATCAAGTCGAGTTTGGTTTGAAATAGGTAAAATCGAGTCAGGTTAGAATTGTTGCTTATATCAGTTTTAGTGTTTGTGCCTTTTATGTTGAAATGAGATATTCTACTACATGTTTTAACTTCAAATAATAACAATTTAACTATCTTGGAACTCTGTTACAATTTATTTGTAAATTTTTATATTGTAAAGCATTACATTACCTCAAATCACAACTTCTGATTCACAAAGCACAATTTATTTGTAACTATCCAGATTTGTTTAACCCTCTATAACTTGAAACTAAACCATTGAATCATTTCGTTCAAAATTCAAAGATTTACCTCAATCACACTTCTCTTATCAAATAACAAATAAAAAAAAGATAAATAAATTAAATGTTTGAACCAACTTAAATGAAGAATAATCTATAACAAAGGTGTTGTATATATACACAGTATAGAGTTTACAGCAAAACTCAAATTGGCACAAAAGAGGACATCCTTCCAACACAACTTCGCAGAAGCACTTCAGATTTTTCTCAACCTCTTCTTCCAACAAACTAGCTTTGCGGTTTCTTTTATGTTTTTTTCCAGAATGCGAGCTTTGAGTTGAGTCTACTTCCAAGACCACATTTGGTAGGATAATATTCACTAAGACAGGCCATATACTATGAACACGAGGCTGACAGAAAGTAGACTCCTGCAAGTTAGGCCATACAAAGAAGATTAAGACTAGTTTTGCATAAAAGGAAGAATCAAGAGAAATCCAATTACGAGCATCACCTTCAAGCAGTTAGAAATAGAGGACAAGTGTTCAACTGTAAAAAAGCTTCCAGCTATATATGGATGAGGAAGAAGTTTCCCAAAGACATTGTTTTCAACAGATATTTTCTCTCTCATTTTAAGAGATAGAAGCAATGCATCGGGATTTCCAGCTTCAATTGCACCATTAAACCAATCATCAAGACCTGATGCTTCAAGAATCTCATTCAAGACAGACTCTGCAGGTACCTGTAAACACCACCCAATTAACATATCATATAAATGAGTGAACACCTCAGATAAATAAGTGTACTAATGTCGAAGAAATTTACCTTGTTAATTAGTTCCAGAATTATTGAGACAACAGGCTCTTGAAGGTACCTCTTCTTGGATGCAAGGCCAACTAGAGAACCAATGAATCCAACAATTTGCGTTTAGTTCTGGTCAGTTCTCCAATCTTCAGATAACCTTTTGGATCGTGTAATAGCACCATAAGCAAATAATCGACCCAAAAGATTATCTCGCATGTCCTATATTGACCACCATCATCTAGTTAAATATTCAATGAAAATGAACATTATTCCATTTGGCAAAAAAATATTAAAAAATTGAGGCTTTCATTTGTAACATGTCCTTTCATTGAAGAAGTGGCCGGCAGGGTATCTACTATGAGATTCAGCAATGCATCAATTTTGATGCTTGGGATAGAACTAACTAGGACAGATAAACCTAATGCAAAACCTTACCTAGCACATTGTAAACGGGACAAATTAGTTAAAGAAACATCATTAACATGAAAGCACCAATAATACAGAATTTGAAGTCAGCAAATGTAAGGTAATATACCTCCCTTGATGAAGAAACGCCACGAATAAGCCTCCAATTGATTCTTCGTCAACTTTCATTTGTAATCCTGCGTGACGCATCCAGCGTGACGCAACCAACTAATCAACTTGCATTCAACGAATCAGGGCGAATCAATGACGTTCTGTAAAGAAAATTCACACAAACAATCAAATGTATAGGAAATCAACACAAACAATCATATGTAAACGAAATAAACACAAAATATAAACGAATATAGTGGAAATTTTTGTTTCGGCCGTCGTCGTTCGCCGTTGGAGCCGCAGTTCGCGTTTGGAAGTTCTTCGCAGCTATAGACCATTGAATATGGTGGAATGGTCGACGGTGCTTTTTCGATTGGTTCTTCGGCGATGAAAAAGAAGAGAAAGTCTTCTCCGCTGCCATTAGGGTTCACGGCGGAGAAGACGGGGAAGAAATGGATGAGAGAGAAAATGAATCGAAAAAAAAAAATATTTATGTGGGTTTAGGGTGCGTCACGCAGCTGGAGGGTGCGTGACGCAAGGGTATAATGGTCATTAAAAAGTTTGGGGGTCACCAGCGCTATTAAAATTATGGGCCCGCACCATCCGTAATTAGGCCCCTCTTTAGGGTCATTTCCTCAAATTTCCCAACAACCTAATAGAATAGCAATTGAAATATATTATATTGTTACAATAAAATTATATATTATAACATATTTCTAAATATATCAATAAAATATATTATTATAATATAATATATTTATATTATATAATATGTTATAATAGAGACAAGAAAGAATGGAGAATAGTATAATAAGAAAGTGCAAAAAATAATTTAAAAAAAAAACATTTTATAAATTTATTACTTAATTTAAAAAAAAAATTGAATTATTCGGTAGAACAAGAACCGATAAAACCGATACCATTAACGGCCGGTTAACCGGTTTGTAAAATAAAAGTCAAAACCGATATTAACCGGAACCGTTTAACCGGAACCGTTTAACCGGCCGGTTGAACACCCCTGTTTAACATTATGAATTTAAAGATTTTATTCTTTGCTAAAAAAATATTTCTTTTATAAATATTCAAAATAATATATATATATATATATATATATATATATATATATATATTTTTTAATGAAAATAACATATTATTGGATACATTTAATATTTGTGTAAAAATATATACAGATTTAAATACACATTTATGTTAAGATAGGTTTAATAATTAATATCTAATAGTTTTATTTATTAATAAAAAGTTCATAATGTCATTGGCTTCTATCTTTCTGCCAAATAATAATAAGAGTTAAAACTACATATTAAATATTCACTTGATCATCATCATAATTCATAGTAATAATAATAATAACTGTTTCCAACCATTCTACACCTAGGATCATCATCTTTAACCTTAACTTACCCAAAAAAAAAGACAACATGATCTAGTTCAGTGACTGTTCTGAGAAATAACCTCTCCAAACTTGAGAAACAGCTGAGCATCTGATGTGCTCATAGATGAGCAGTTAACCAAATGTGGCGTCTTAATATTTGCGTATTCGTCTATGTAAGACGGTACCTTTGACGGTAGGAGTGGAAACGGCGCAACAGGAGCACACATCTTCGGATTCTCGTCAGGCGTCAAACTCTCAAGAACCCTAACCACTTCGTGCATTGTTGGCCTGTCGGATGGCTGTCTTTTAGTACAAAGAAGTGCGAGTTGGAATAGTTTCTTAATTGCAGTTGCATCTTTACATGTAGCAGTTATTTCTGGATCAACTGTTTCCATTACTGCATTGTTTGCTGCCTTTGCCAAGATCTGATTAGATTTAAACATCAAATGTTAGAAAAATATAAGAAAGTGTTTTCAGTTCTTGGGTTATGTGTTAAAAATCCTTTTTGAGGAAGAAGTTGATGAATTAAGTTAGGTTGTTGAAAAGATGTGTGATTTCAGATTATTTAGAATTAATCTAAATAACC
This sequence comes from Impatiens glandulifera, assembly GCF_907164915.1. Lineage (NCBI taxonomy): Eukaryota > Viridiplantae > Streptophyta > Magnoliopsida > Ericales > Balsaminaceae > Impatiens > Impatiens glandulifera. The sequence goes on from NW_025918797.1 coordinate 158,113, forward strand.
CCAAGATCAAACAAGATCTAAAGCTTGTTTGATGTGTGATTATTTGAAAAAAAATTTGGTTATGAAATCAAAACAACACCTTATAAATTATGTAAGAAAAAGTATATTGTTTTTCAAATAACACAAAAACAAACAGGCTAAGTTATTTACAATATAAGCTTTTTCTCAATGTAAATTATTAAAAAATGAGAATTGAATTAAATGAGTTCAATTCAAATAACCTAGATATCAAAACAAGCCTCTAAGAAAATGGATAGAAAAACTTACTAGACTAAGGAGGTTGCATTCATCATCCACAGCTTTTCGACCCGTCAGAAGCTCAAGAAGGACAATTCCATAGCTATAAACGTCAGATTTTTCAGTTAAACGAGAAGTTCGGGCATATTCAGGGTCTATGTAACCGATTGTACCCATTACGTAAGTAGAAGTGTGGGTCTTGGATGTGCCTAAGCTTTTTGCAATTCCAAAGTCAGTTAAATGGGCCTCGAAATCTTTGTCGAGTAAAATATTAGACGATTTCACATCTCGATGGATTATCCTTGGGCTACAGTCGTGATGAAGGTATGCAAGCCCTTGAGCTGCACCCATTGCTATCTGAATTCGAGTGATCCAGCTGAGTTTCTTCCTTTTCGAAGATCCTAGAAAAAAAAGAAAAAACAATTAATATGCAAATCTTATGACCTTATTATCAACTAAAATACCTTTCTAATTTATATGATATTTTGAAACCTAAATAATCGACCATTACATCAACCAGGAATTGTTTTTAAATAAATTATTTCATAACCCTACATCAAACAAGATTCTAATATTTTTGTCACCCAAAGAACTTAATTTTCAATAAACCACATAAAGTTATTTGATAATTTGAAAAAACCTTTGCTTAGTCAAATGATTAAATAATTAAAATTTAACCCTTAATAAAAAATTTATTGAAGATGGGATAAGGAGTTGTTTAAATTAAATTCCAAATCAAACAAGATTCAAATGGTTTTTTTTCAATAACCTACATAGTTATTTATAAAACAATATAAAATATCATTGAAATTTATTAAGAACCATTGAAGAACTCACCATGAAGAAGATCCCAGAGGCTGCCATTTTCAATGTAATCATAAAACAGCAAGTTTCCCATTGGAGACAATGAATAACCTTGAAGGCTGACAAGATTCCTATGCTTGATGCTTCCCACAGTTTCGAGCTCAGTTTCGAACTCTTTTAAATACTGCGGGTAATGAGAGTAGATCTTTTTAATAGCAACAGGCCTGCAATTCTTTAATACGCATTTGTAAACCGTGCTTGATGCCCCACAACCTATTATGTATTTCTCGCTCAGATTCTCCGTCATTCTCATTATATCCTCGTAAACGTGAAGTGCCATGTTCATGTGGAGGATTACGAGCTTTGGCGTTGAATAAGCCACTGTTACATTATTGGAAAAGAGAATGGTATCAGGAGGTCTTAGTTTGATCATTAATTATTTATCAATCAAATAATTCAAGCCTTGTTTGAAACAAAATCATTGAAGCATTGTTTAATCTTGCATTATTTGAAACAAAATTTGAGTTATGAATTCAAAATCGTGTTTAATGAAATAATTGATTATCTGAGTTAAATTCCTAAAATATTATTTTTATATAAAACTGATTTCTTTTAAAGAAAATAAAAAAGGGTAGTTTAGTTGATAAATTAAAGTTGTGTGGTGTTGGGGGATTTATTTGGAAATAATCCATACAAACCCAAGATCAAACAATTTAAAATAATCTTGTTATGTTTAGTTAATTAAAAAATGGATTATTTGGTGGTTAATTGGGTAAGAAGACTTTAAAAGTATAAATATAATTAAATTTCAAAAAGGAAAAGAGAAGTAAAAGAAAATAGAAGGTTTTAGTTCATGATTAATCCACTATTAATCAACCAAACTTGTTTTAAAAACATAAATCAAATAAACGACAAACAAGTTTAATCAAACCATACCTGGTTTATGAAACGATCCGTCAGGAAAAGGAGTTGGATGATTGTGAGGCCAACAAACGGCTACTAAGATCATAAGGAGAATCACAAGAGCTCCCAATGCAATCCCCAATATCGCCGCTTTCGATATTACAACTGCGGGTTTTCAATTAGAAAAATATAATAATTAAGATTTAGCGACAAATTAACTGTTTATTTATGAATTTGTCGTGTTTTACCTCTCTCGGTTGTTGCATGTGGGACGTGACATTGAGAATCAAGCCAATAGCCACAGAGACCGGGATTACCCATAAAACTGTAAAATGCGCAAATTTGGTTAAAAATAAAACTAAAAAGTGTATCAAACAGAGAAATATGTAAAAAAAACAACAATCTAACCTTTCGGATGAGAACCTCGAGAAGTTATTTCCGGTGGGGATAACTCCATTAAGATTGTTATACGATACATTTCTACGAATGAAAACAGATTTGGTAAAATAAATCTAAAAAATTTGATGAACTAGATGAATTAAGGAAGGTCTTACAATACTGCGAGGCTTAGACAACCAACCAAAGAACTAACATCTCCAGACAAGGAATTGTTTTCGGCTTGCCTATCAAAACGCATTTCAAATCTTTTCATAATCAAACAAAAACCTTAAACAAAACAAAATCAAAACATGAAAACAAACAACTTACAATAAGAAAAGATTCTGAAGCAGAGCAAGCTCTGATGGAATGGGGCCGGAAAGATGATTATTCGAAACATCGCTTAATGAAGGAGACAATGTATGAGTGGTTGTCCTAGAGAAAATCGACAATCCAATAAATAAAAACACTTACATTTCCATAACACTTCTCAGATTTCCAAATTCAGCCGGTATAAACCCATCCAAATTGTTACTGCTTAAGTTCCTGTATAAAAATGTAACAAAATAATTGCTTAATCGTATTCAACCTCCAGAGAAGAAAATAAAATGTGTTCATCATCACTCACAGTCTAAGAAGATGTTCCAAATCCCCGATTGAAGATGGAATTGGACCAGTAATTATATTGTTGGATAAATCCCTTTTTATAGCCACAATACACAAAATATTCAATAATTTAAATAAAAAGCACGAAAAATAAACATTCAAAGGCTAGATGATTATAGAATTTACAGCGTATCCAAGTTTCCAATTCGTGAAAGTTCAATTGGAATGGGTCCTTTGAGGTAATTTGAAGAAAGATTTCTGAAAGGAAAAAAAAACACGCAAGATTAAAATGTCATAATAAACTAGTGGTATAATCTTGTAAATTCAATGAACAAAATAGCATAATTTAACTCACAGATTAGTCATGCTTTCGAGCTTCTCAAACGCAAGAGGAATGGTTCCATTCAATCTGTTCTTGTACACATTTCTACCACACAAAAGCAATCGAATCAAAACCCTTCAAAAGATTCAAGATGAAAGTTAAGCAATGCTCACAGGCTATTAAGATTTGTGCACGAGCTAAGATTCTCGGGGATTGAGCCTTCGAGTAAGTTGTTAGCAACATTTCTGCAATAAAATATTCAGAAAAAATAACATTAAAAATTTTGATCACTAGAATATTAAAACAGTCTTTCCATTTTTTATAATATTTTAAAATATTAAATATAAAGAGTATTTTAATCATTTAACAAAATAAGCTATCAAATAGTTTAATAATGGAAAATGGTCACTTACAAATCAAACAATTCAGTTAACTTTCCTAGCTCTGGAGGAATATGTCCTGTCAGCTTATTATCATTTAATTCCCTGTAAATAGCAAAGAAAAATTAAAAAATGTATATATATTAATAGTTCAAGAACAGAACTTACACTTCAATCTTTGGATATTTTTGGAAAACCGATGCAAAATTGGAAAAAGAAATTTGCGACTAAATCAAACTGTTGGTAAATTTTGGAAAATCAAAAGGAAAAAAAAGAAGAAAGGTTAATACAAGTAATGGAGCTTCGACATCAATCCGAGTTCTGGAGGAATAGAACCACTCAGCTGATTCCCGTGAAGGTATCTAACAAACAATTAATTTCCAATAAGAACATTGCAGAAATCGCAAGATAAACCAACAAAATTATGATAAATTTCTCAATCAAAATGTTCATCTTTAGATAAAAGACTCACAATTTCTCGGTATATGTCAAATTACCCAGAATTGCAGGAATAGATCCACTCAGCATATTGCAGCTTAGATCTCTGCATTTGGAAATATAATCAATAGGGTGTTAAGACAAAAGATGTAAAATGAAAAAAAAAACATAAATTTCGTCAATTTAATTGAATATTAATACTCACAGAACAGCTAAAGCTTGCATTAAACCAATGACATATGGGATTTGACCCGAAAGCTTGTTACTTTGCAATGATCTGACAAAAAAAATTCATTAAGATCACGCTAAGATAATAAAGAAGCAAACATGAATGATCTTACAGGGTTGCAACTTGCAAGAACCCAATGTTAAATGGAATCTCTCCAGTCAGATGGTTGTAGGACAAATCCCTATATGATAATTTTATCGTTCGTAAGTTACAAAACTTAATCGATATGCGAAATGTAAGACATCCTTTACTTACAAGACTTGGAAAGAAGTGCAATTCCCAATGTTAGAAGGAATTTCACCCGTCAAACTGTTATTTCTCACATCACTACAAAATTCATATAAAGTTATTCACTTAAGAAGTTATAAGAAATGAAAATTATTCATTTTCTTGTTTATATAAAATAATTTGAACTTACAAGAACCACAATCCGGTTAGCTGACACATATCTTCTGATAAAGTTCCAACCAAATTGTTACCGCGCAATCCCCTTTGAATTTCATTAACAATATTATACAAACGCATATTAAAAACTAACAAAAAATAAAAAATCGGCATTCGACACTCACAGATATTGTAGGACTTCATTCCAATAAATTAGCCTTGGTATCTCTCCAGTCAGATTGTTCTGAGCCAAATCTCTAGAACAAAAAGAAACTGAACTGAGTCGGATTCAAAAACGTATTAATTGTTTCTCATTTGAATCTGGATTATCGAAAAACTTACAAGATTTTTAAGTTTGGAATCTGAGACAAGGTAGAAGGTATAGGACCTGTCAATTGATTGTTCTTCAAAACCCTAAAACCATTTTAAAATATTAAATACTACAAATATTTCTAAATAAAAAAAAACTATAAACTCGAAAAATCCCTAACAATCAAACTCACAGATTTTCGAGTTGTTTCAACTTAGAAATCGAAAAAGGTATATCGCCATATAACCCATTACACGATAAATCCCTAAAAAGCGACATAATCAAGATCAATACTCGAATAAATATTAAAAAAAATTGTTTCATATGAAACTAATACTCACAAGTTTTTCAGATTCGAACAATCGCCGATTTCATCGGGTATCTGACCGGAGAGACGGTTACCCCTTAGATCACTGTCATTATTCATTGAAGATTCAATTATTTATTCTTAAACATGAAAGAAAAAACCAAATATTTGAAGAGAAAGAGAGAACATACATAGATTCTAGGTTTTTAAGACTTCCAATTGCAGGTGAGATTTCACCATCAAGATTTAAACTCGAGAGATTACTGTAAAATGAAAAACAAAATCATCATACCCTAACCCAACATTCAAGAACTTTAAAAAAAGGTAAAAATATTAAAAGAGAAACAAGAACAGTATAGATCACTATTTAAAGCTTTAATTGGTTAGACATTCTTATAGATACAACCAGTTATTACATATTTATAAAGAGACAGAATCATTTACAGTGCAACGATGGTGAATGTGACATTATCACAGATAACACCTCTCCAAACGCAATGATCCCCGGAGGAAGAAGAAGTCCAGTCGTACAATACATTATCAACATCCCTAAACGATTTCTTAATCTCCAATAAAACTGTTTCTGTAATTTAAATCAAAAGATTACATGCAGAAAAATATGTTAATAAGGGTTTTAACTTTTATAGAAAGAAGAATCTTACCATCATCCGCTTTCACTAAACCGGAGTTAAACCAACTGTGAGGAAGAACAAGAACAAGAACAAGAAACAGCAGAATATGAAAGGACATGTCGCCGGAACGAGTTTTCCGGCCAAACATCGAAAACCCAAATGAGAATTTCGTATATAGAGATGATTCCATTAGTCAATCGAGGTTGCAGACATCATTGAAGAAGTGTGTTTTAGCAAAAACCCAAATGAGACTAAGCTTTTGAGAAGTGTTAATCGACCGACAATGAAGAGTGGGATATCGAGCTTTCCGGGGGAAACAGTAAAAACCCAAATGAGAATGAGGTTTAACCGACGTCAATGGAGGTTGCAGACGACATTATAAGAGAGAAGAAGTCTAGGATTTGAGGGTTTGTTCAATCTAATCGGTAAATGTGGGAAGGTGGGTGGGGGAGTAAAAACTAAAAACACTACAGAAGAGAATAGTACTGTAGAGAGAAGTTATGAAAGAGAGAATTATTTGAGAAGATAAAGTTAAAAGAGTTTCTGCAAATCTCTGCTGCAAAAACCTGCAACGAATACAGCTCTCTCTTTCTTTCTCTCTCTCTTTACACTGCTGTCTCAATTACTACTGTATATCATGCGTCGTTATCGGTCTTTCAATTTCTGTAACAATGGCAGAAGGCTGTAACAGGTAATGCTTACCGGTTGAAAATGACGACCCTTTTTATTATTATCTCTCATACCATTTTGAGGGCCTTAAGGGGGCCATTACTATCTTACATCTGCTCGTCTTTTTATACATAAGCGGGATGGGGAGTTAAATTATGCACTTATTATTTACAGCTGCTTCTTTCTTTCTTCTTCAATTTTCTGAATTGGCATCAAATAATTGAACTTTGGGAAGAAGGAATTTTTTTTCTCAATTTTTATGTCAAACTTTCTTCTTCTTCTTCCTTGAAAATTACAAGTTGTTTTCTCTAGATTCTATTCAAATGAGGCCTCACTTCCAATTTCTTTCTTTTTCCTTTTCTGTGAAAACCCACAAAAGATTAGGGCTTGTTTGTTTTCTAATCTCTCTCTACAAATACAAAAACCTTCCCTTTTCTTGTCATAATAATTTCACTTTTTAACTTCTAAAAAGTACCTATGACCAAGTCCATGTTTCATTATCCTTATTTAAATTAAATGACAAATAAATAAAAAAATATTCCATTATTTCAAAAGGCTAATGGTTTCTTCTTTTTATTTTTAAAAATGTTAATTTAAACCAAACCAAGCATCTAAAAGAAAGTTATAAATGTCTTCCAAATATCATTAACTAACAAATAATGATATTGTGGATGACATGTTATATATTCAGTGGATTACAAAGTACTTAAAGTTTGTTTTTATACAAGAATTTTACATGGGTAGGGTAAGAGCTTGTTTGGATTAATTTTTAAATAATTAAGATTAATGATTGGCATTAATTTTAAAAAAGTGTAAATTTATTTTTGATAAAAGATTTTAAAATATTAATATATAATGATAAAATAAATTTAATTATTTATTAAATAAAAATATTTTAATATTTTTTTTAACTAATTTTGAAACATGATGAATTGTAAAATTATATTTAATTAAGTTAAGTTATTTAAATAATAATTTTAAAATATATTAAATTTGTCCATATTATACCCAATATGATTTAACCATAACTTGGACTATTTTTTTAATATTGAGTGATTTTAATATTTGTATTAGCAAATAAATTTAAAATACATTTTTATTATCTTTAAAAGTTAAAGTTAAATTTATATATATTTTAATTTAAATGTTGTTTAATATTTTATTTTTTTATTTTTGTAAATGTATTTTTATTGAACTTTTTTTATTTCATATTAAATTTAATAATATTCTTTTAAAATAATATAAACATTTTTGTTATAGAATAATATTATAAATAAAAATAATAAATATTTATGAAATATTTAAAATATGATAAAAAAAATTAATTTATTTCATATTATACTATGTTTTTTTAAATAATAATTTAAGATAAAATTTAATGTTTTCAATGATATATTAACTATTTATTTAATCAATATAAAATAAAATATTAATATATTTAACCTGATATTTTTTTTATTCATATTTAAAAACTATATATATATATATATATCTATATATATATATATATATATATATATATATATAATCCATAAAATATAAATATGAACTTTTTTTGAAACATAAAAAATGTATTTATTTAACTATATATTTAAATAGTTTATTATTTTAATTTATAATATTATTATATAATAAAAAAATATTTTCTTTTATTTTAAGAAAATATATTATATAATAATTATTTTAATTTTTTAAAAGCAAATTTTTAAAAATATATTTAAATTAAAAAATATATATGGAAATATATTTAACTGTCTAAGTTAATTTTTAAATTTATAGAAATATATTAGAAAATACATGTTTTGATTTTATTGGTAAATAAACTAAAGTTTGTGTAGCATTATTCACAATAATGTAAAAAAAAAAAAAAAAGTCACCCTCAAAACCCCAAAGTATCAATGATGGTAGATCCATTTAAGTGAGCTTTCTTTGTCTGTTTGTTGGGATATTTATCAACGATGATTACATGTCTAACATAATGCTAATTTAAATCATATATTTAGTGTGCAGTCTCATATTCTTGAAAAATATGAAAGAAAAAATTTGATGTCATAAGATATTAACTTATGTTGTTGTCATTTAGTTGTTTTTGTTTATTGTATATAAACATATATTATTGTAAGCCAATATATGCTCCCTATTGATGGAAATATCTAATTTAGGGCTACTAATTGAATTGAAATGTTGATAAGTTAATCTTAGTCCTTGTTTGGGTTATTGAAATAAGATTGAATTGTTTTAATAATTTTGTTTGGTATAAATTTTTTATATTTTTTAAAATCAAAAGATAATAATATATAATGATAAAATAAAATTTAATTTAAATTAATTTTAATAAATTGTGTGACACAATTAATGAGCTAAAAAATAGAATAATGTTTAATTTGTTCAAATTTAGGTTGTTATTTGAAAGAGGAGTGATAAAGTGAGAGAATTTGGTGAGGGAATGACTTAGCATCACCTTCATCCTCATTGGTTGAAAAACGTAAAAGTGGGAGGAAAGAGAAAAAAGAGAGAAATTATTTGATTTTTTCAGCGAATAAGATTTTGCAAGTCATTCGCTCACCAAATTCTCTCACCTAATCATTTCTCTATTTGAAATTTAATAATTAGTGATGATTTTAGAGAGATATAGGAATTTTTTTTAGTAAAAAAGTTTAAAAAATATTAATATACAATAATTAAATATAATATAATAATTTAAAATATAAGATATTTTAATTAACGAATTAAGTCTCGTTTTACTTGGGTGATTTATTTTTACTATCATCCTCATGGGGCACCATTTATACCATATTTAAAAAATTATATAATTTATATAATAAAATTATATAATTTATTTTTTTAATATAATATATTAAAAATTATATTATTATAAATAAATAAACTTAAAACTCTTATAAAATATAATTAATAAATAAATATATTGATGATTTTATTTTTTAAGTAAAAGTCTGGCTATTCCAAGATTTATTTATAACATTTACCTTTTAATTAGTAGTTCGGGACCTAAATAATAATATGTTTAGATTACGTAAATAATTATACAAAATTATTTAAAATGTCGTACTTGCAATTGCGTTTGTTAGAATAAGTTAAAAGAAGAAAAATAATTAATTAATTAAAAGAGAAGTAATTAATTAAGATTAAATGTATTAATTGATTAAAATGAACTTGGGTGAATAAAACTAAGTTTAATCAATACGACATAGTTTTGATGATTAATTAATAAATAAATAAAACTAAGTTATGCAAATATCTATGCGTAGGTACAACTCAGGAAGCACAATCAGGCGTCTCAAGCTAGAGAAGCACGAGTAGACGTCTCAGTACAAGCACGTCTCAAACTGAGGAAACGCGAGTAGACGTCTCACTTCAACAAACACAGTGGTCTGAAGAAGCGCGAGCAGACGCCTTACTTCAGCATTAGTATGAAGAAACGCGAGCAGATGCTTTGCTTCAGTAGTAGTCTGAAGAAACGCGAGCAGACGCCTTGCTTCAACAGTAGTATGAAGAAACGCGAGCAGACGCCTTGCTTCAGCAATAGTCTAAAGAAGTGCGAGCATATGCTTTGTTTCAGTAGTGGTTTGAAGAAGCGCGAGCAGACGCCTTGCTTCAGTAGCAGTCTAAAGAAGCGCGAGCAGACGTTTTGTTTCAGCATTAGTCTGAAGAAGCACGAGCAGGCGCTTTGCTTCAGTAGTGGTCTAAAGAAGTGCGAGCAGACACATTGATTCAGTAGCAGTCTGAAGAAGCGTTGGCATCAGCCTTGCTTTAGTAGTCGTCTGAAGAAGTGCTCTACTTATCTGCATAACTCATCAGCACAATGGACAACATAATTTCGTTATAAAAAAAATTTCCTAGTCAGCTCAATTACAACTTCCACTAAGTGCTCAACCATTAGAAAGTCGACACGTATCTACGAATAAGAGTCAATCGTTGCCTACATCTCAACATCAAAGTACAACGTCGAATCCCTGGATTTATGAACGACCGACCACTGTATTTCTGGTACGGTGGATTCCCGAATTTCTAGATTTGAGGTACGACAAATCTTTCCCGGTCATTTCACAATTTAAGATTCAGAGTCGACCGTTGATACACTTCACTATAAAAGAGATTTAGAGTACAACGGTGACTTCCCCGATTCTCATAGTGATTCACACAAGCTCTAAGTTCTTACGTTCTCTCTAATTGTAAAAGAATACACTATATAAGCTGAGAGTATATTCTTTATTGTAAGTTGAACAGAAAGTTGTATGTTCAACAGAGTGAGTGCTAGGAGTTTAGAACAGGCAGTTGTTAAGTCCTGGATTTTTGACTGAGTTTGTATAGGCTCTATATAAACCAAAGTCTTCTAGTGGAATCCTTATGGAAACAGAAGAAGGGGTGACGTAGGAATTTTATCTCCGAACATTCATAAAACTCTCTTGTTATTTATTTTCCACATTTTAATGTCTTGCATCCATAAATTCAATCTAACAAGCCTTTCCGCCCTTGAAACCGTACAAGAGCTTGCAACGATTTGTGAAGAATAGAAACAGATTTAAGTCCTTAACAAGATTAAAACCGAATTGAAAGTCAAGTTTAATACAACAACATTCAACCCTCCTTTTGTTGTCGTATTCAATCATAATAGCGTTGTTATAAGATTAAGTATAACACCGGAAAATTATCTTAAAAATGTTAGAATTTAAAAATAAATTACAAATGGGGCCTTAGCCAAAATATTTGTTTGGGAAATATTTTATAAATATTTAAATATCATATTCTGACCTTTCGGGATTATTTGAAAATGAATTAGGGTTCCAAAATTTTTAAAAAATTGGATTTTGAAAAGTGGAATCAAACAGGCCTTAGGATCGGAGTCATAGGGCTTGGAGTCTGTTTTTGCCGATTTGGGCTCGAACGGGCTCGGTTTAGATCGGGGTGGTCTGGATTAAGGCTCGAAAGCGTGGGTCCATGGACCCGTAGGGCTCGATTCTAGGTCTCATGAGGCTTGATCCTGAACTCAAGTTGTTCGATCCTATGTCTGGGAGGCTTGGTCCCAAGTCTAGTTTCCTCGGTCGTGGACCTGAGAGTCTCGGTCCCAGGTCAAATCTCTTGGTCCGAGGTTATAATCCTCGGTCGGATTCCTTGGTCCTTTCTCAAGAACAACGGTCCATGCTCTTAGTCCTAACATAAGAACATCACTCCTTGGTCTCGGTCCTATATCGGTTTTCTCGGGTCTCGGTCAGGACTGAGAGTTCCCGGTCTTATTTCTCAGTCTCGGTCAAGATCATTGGTCCTCGTTCTCGGTCTTAGACTAAGAACCCCGGTCATTTGCCTTGGTTCAAGAGTATTGTGTGTTCTTGAATTGGTCAAAAATTGCAAATCTTATATCTTTTGATACAGATTATGAAATCATGATTTATAAGTTGCTACCAACTCATATGATTCTAGGGATTAAAAACCCTAACCTTAATCACGATCAATCGATCTCTACAAAGATCAATTTCTCAAAACTGATTTTAGGTCTAATTTTGAGATCTTTTGAATTAGGCCATCTCATGACCTAATTCTTGTTCCAACAACTTTGAAATGATGAACATAGTTGAACACAACCAAAACAATAACATCATTCAGGCTCTATAACAAATTTACAAACCGAAATTCAAAGTTTATTTTTCAAAAAATTTAGTTGGATCAAACATGATCGGGATAATGTTTTTATGATTTGGAAATCATCCTAACATGTTTACAAACATGTTAGGCAACTAATTGAACCAAAATTATATCTTAAAAGCTCAAGAACATCAAATTAAAAAAAAAAACAGATTTTCAAACCATTTTTTTTTCGTTTTAGGTTGATTTGATCAAAACTCTTTTAACAAAAAGTTCATATATCATCTAAGGAATGATTCTAAACAAAGAAAAACACAAAATTGAACCCTAGAACAGATCAAACCGATCAAACTTGAAAAAAAAAACAATTTTCAATCACACATCGAAATAGAGGATCTGGAAGTTTACCCACACTTGGAGAATACTCTAAGGATGTGTGGGAAGCTTTCCTGAAGCCTTGATCAAAGTTTTGATCGTTGGAGTGGATTTTACAAAAAATCCAGTTCTTGCCGGAATCTTGATTCATTGAATTAGACTGTAAGATGTGATTCTTGTTTAATGGCCTAGAAGAAGAATACCTATATAGTATTTATACTCAACTAGGTCGGCTGTGGAGGTCGAATTCAACTCCAATTTTAATATTGAAATCATATCCTTCGAATTTAATTTTGTATTCGGCCGTCTAGCTAGAGTGTAGGGTTTGAATTCAAAGTATATGGGAATTAAAGGCGGAGAAGAAACGTGCACGAGGGTGAAAAAAATGAGAGGATAAGGTCGAGAAATGACGGAGATATCCCTTTTAGAAGAATCGTCGGCATCGAGCGCGGCCTCTAGCGATCACCCTGTTCAACCGGGAAAGACGAACGAAATGACGTCGTTTCGTTTAATTGAAACACGTCGTTGCGTCCCGTTGGAGATCCGTCGGCGTTTGGGCGTTTAGGCTAACGTTGTTTGTTGTCCCGTTAGTCAATTTAGTGTGGCTTTAGGCATGCGCGTGTTCCATTACATCTGGATGCGTGGCATGTTCTTGGGCGCTAGATGAAAATTCAGTGTCAATCTGATGGTCCCGAATACTGCTGCAACAATTAAACATAATTTCGGCTACATATGATTATTAGTTTATATTTATAATAAAATGGTTATTTGAAATTGAATTTTAACAATTTCTTTCGTTTTTCTTCACCAAAATTTCCAAAAATATATTTTTGGAAACATAATTAAAATTATGCTCATTAATTTTAATTTTAGGAATTTTTAGGTATTTATTTAATTGTTTTAAGCCATAATTATACATAATTTATGTTTAAAATCATAATTAAATAATTTCAGCCCTTTTGAGTTTAATTTGGGTAAATAAATACAATATTTTAACCTCAAAATATTTTTAGATTTTTATTTAATTTTACTAGTTAGGGTTTAATTATCACAATAATTAACCCTAATTTTGATTTTAATCTCTTTTGGTTATCTTGAATTTAAAAATTCAAAATATTATTTTAAATATTATTATAATTTAATAATAATTATTATAAATTAGGATATTTCAAATTTTCATGCTTACAATGATCATCCTCTTTTATATTACCGCGACTCTTTTTTTATCCCCACTTTGGTAAACCAACCACCGAATCTCAATTGACATCTCATCTCGTGACCTCACACACTTTTACACACTTCTTATCATCATCAAACCAACACCAATTCCTCAATTTACCTCTCATATTGTGACTCACACTTTTTCATACGTCTTTTTGTCCCCTAGACAAATAACTTACCAATCACAATCGACCTCTAATCTCGTGACCTCACACACTTTTAAATTTTGGTCAATCAATATCTCATTTATATATTTTTAATCACTAATATCTCATGTGTTACCAACCTCTGAAATTACTCTCCACTTCCGACAAACCTACCACCAAATCTCAATCGACATCTCATCTCATGATCTTACACATACTTTCACATACATCTTATTCCTCGTCAAACCAAACATAAATCTCCCTAATCGACCTTTTATCTTTTGACTCACACTTTTTCATATGTCTCTTTATCCTTTTGGAAAACCACTCACCCAATCCTAATTTGACCTATAATCTCGTGACCACACACACGTTTATACTCCAATAAATATCTCATTTATATATTTTTAACAATCGATATCTCGTTTTATTATCGACTTCTTTTCTCGACAAATCAACCACAGATCCCCACCTCGCATCTCATCATATTTACTCTTACCACGACTTCTTTTACCCCTCACTTTAACAAATCAACATCCAATCCCTTAACCGAGCCCTTCATCAATCAACATCTCATTTATATATTTTTACCACTAGTATCTAATTTGTTAAGAAGACCTCTTATAATTACCCTTCATTTTGGCAAATCAACCAACAAATCTCAATCGACGTTTCATCTTGTGACCTCACACATTTTCACACACCTCTTATCCCATCAACAAACCACCCACTAATCTTAGTCGATCTCTTATGACTCACATTTTTTTATATGGCTCTTTATTCACTTGGCAAACCACTACCAAATCTTAGTCGACTTCAACAAAACAAATCAACAATTAATTCCCCAATCGATCACACACCTCTTATCCCTCGTCAAACCAACCATTAATCTCCCAATTGACCATCATCTTGTGACTCACAATTTTTCATATGCCTATTTATCCCCTCATATGCCTCTTTACCTCCTTGGAAAACAACCCATCAGTCTTATACGACATATTTTATCCCCAGATCAACAACTAATACCAATTGATCACACGCCTCTTATACCTCGTCAAACCAACCATTAACCCCCAATTGACCATCATCTTGTGACTCACATTTTTTCATATATTTTTTTATCCTCTCGACTGACAAACCACCCAACCTCCATCTTGTGACCTCACATTTTAAAATTCTAGTAAACCAATCAATAATTCGACCTCCCACTTTCACATGCCTTTTATCTCTTGTTTAAAAGTTGCACCACCATATATTATAATCAAGAATTCATTCTTTAACATCGATCTCTCAAATTATAATACTCACTTTCAAATTTTTAGTATTGAGATTCGAACCTTAGTCATAAACATGAATTGTGAACACTTTAACCGCTAGACCACTTGAGATTATTGAAATAATTTTATAATTGTGTGTATGTATATATTTTGTATTTAATATTTATTACCAATTAGTTAATTATTCGATATTTTGTGACTCACATTTTTTCATATGCCTCTTTATTATATTTTTACCGGTCTTTTATCCCTCGGTAAACCAACCACCAATCTCAATCACATTTTCAAACGCCTGTATTCCTCATAAAACCAACCATCAATCTCAATCATAGTTTCACACACCTCTTATCCTTCAGTAAACAAACCACCAATCTTAATCTACCTTTAATTTTGTGACCTCACGATCCTTTGTTACCCACCTCTTATTCTTTGACAAATCACATCCCAATCACACTTTCACACATCTCTATCCCTAGGAAAATAAACAACCAATCTCATTCGACATTTAATCTTGTGACCTCACACTTTGGTCAATCAAATATTTGATTCATATTTGTTAATCACTCTCATTTGTTACTGACATATTATTCTTCGAAAAAACACACTCTAATTACATTTGGTTAAATGGTTGTACTTGTTTTGTTAGGTTGCAAGTTCAAAACATAAATATAATATTTTAATTTTATTTTTAATCGTTTTAAGTTTATGGATGGATCAACCCACGATCCGACCCAAGTATTCATTTACTCTCACATATATATCCAAATTAACTACAACTTTCGACCATGTAAATCAAACAAATTCAAATTAAGCATTATATATATATATATTAGTTAGTTACTTAAAAAGTTGAACTTATATTGTTAGAAATGTCGAATGTTCATCAAATTTGGTGTTGAATTTAAAATATAAAGTCTTATTAGCTTAGTTGGTTAAAAAGTTGTACTTGTTTCATTAGGTTGCAAGTTTAAAACATACATATATCATTTTTAATTTTAGTTTTAACCGATTCAAGATTATGGACGGGTCAACCCATGATCCGACCCAAATATCTATTTACTCTCACATTTATATTCAAATTAATCATAGTTCTCGATCCGAAAAATCAAGCAAATTCAAATTAAGCATTATTTTATATATAAATTAGTTAGTTAAAAGTTAAACTTATATTGTTAGGAATGTTGCACATTCATCAAATTTGATGTTGAATTTAAAATATAAAGTCTTATTAGCTTAGTTGGTTAAATGGTTGTACTAATTTTATTAGATTGCAAACTCGAAACATATAAATAGTATTTTTTATTTTATTTTTAATCGTTTCAAATTTTATGGGCGGGTCAACTCACAATCCGACTCAAATAACTATTACTCTCAAATATATATTCAAATTAATCACAACTCTCGGCCCAACAAATAAAGTAAATTCAAACTAAACATTATTATATTATATATATATATATATATATATATATATATATATATATATATATATATATATATATATATATATATATATATATATATATATATATATATATATATATATATATATATATATATATATATATATATATATATATATATATATATATATATATATATATATATATATATATATATATGAAAAAAGTGATATTAGTTAAAATGTAAACCAATTTCTCTCATGTTCGATTTTCACCCTAAAGTGGTAGTTAAAATGTAAACCGATTTCTCTCATGTCCGATTTTCACCACCCGTGTAGTTATTATTTCAAGTCATGCTCACTTGTAAAATATGTCAGAGTTATATGTAATATTTGGTCTGATACTAAGTTAATTCTCATTAATTAAAATAAAAGGTCACATATATAATATTAATTTATAAATAATACAAATTACATAATGTTTTAAAAAATCAAAACAACTAAACGAGGATTTAAATGTTAAATAATATAACAAATTTATATATATAAAAAATTATCGAATTGTATATGGTGACTCCAAATACGAACTCGTTTGAGTTTCATAATGATAAATAATAAAGTATATAGCAAACTGAACAAACTAATAATGAGGTGTCAAAATAATCTCTATCAAATATTCTTAGCGATAGTAAAACTTATCATTATTTGTGGGTTGATAAACAACACTGAAAAGGATATTCGAAGACGCAAAAAATCCCGCTTCAAGCTAGTTCTACCCATTTTCATTAATCTTATGGATAATGTTTGGTTGCATGGCCGTAATTTTTTCTTAATTGGTTTAGTGTTTGAATACAATGAGATATGGTATTGGACAATCTTAATTGGCGTATTTATTATTTATAATATATGTAAAATAATTAAAGAAAATATGAAATATAAATACACTTTGATTTTTTAAATTTGTAAATATAATTTTAAAAATCAAACTAGTTTTAATTAATTATTGAATTATATAGGAAGAGGGTGATTGGGCCAAAAATAGAATTGACAATTAAAAGATTTGATAAGAGAGAGTGTGAAAATATATATAAAAAAAAATAATTTTTTATTTATTTAATGAATCATCTAAATATTTTTTGAAATAATTGGAAATAAAAATAGAAATGGAGACAAAAGAGTGATTTTTAAATAAAAGAGAGAAGACTAAAAATTTTAAAATATTATTATATATTTTTTATATTTTTTATATCATATATATATATATATTAAATATATTTAAAATTATATATTTATAAAAATTAATATATTCATATAATTTATTTTAAAATATATATTTTTTTAATTTATTTAATTTATTAATATTTAAAATTATATATTAACAAAAAAATTATAAAAGTTAATATAATTTATTTTCAAATAAATTATTCTTTAATTTAAATTATTTATTAATATTTAAAATTAAATTAATAAATATATATATTTATATATAATAATAATTATTAAATAATATAATAAATAAAATAAAATAAATAAATAATATTATAAGCTGAATCAAACCTATCTACACTTACTTAACCGATTAAATAAGTTGAAATCGTAACATACTTGTACCTGCTGAATAATAAGCTGAATCAAAATTAACCCTAATTTAAATCTTATTAAACATATTTAAAAATAAGCCGAAACAAATGAACTCAAATTTATACCGAATCAAATTTATACTAAACAAAATTCTCACATTATATATATATATACTATGGCCTTGTTCTTATTTGGGTTTTCAAAATAATCCAACCAAATCAATTTTCACTTCACTCCCTTTCATCCTTCAAATCAATCAAGTCATTAATCAAAATATTAAAATATCCTTTATTTTAAATTATAATTATTTATTTTATTTATATATATCAATACCCTTTACCAATAAAACATCATCATTTCTTCAAAATTATCACCAATCATTATCAATAATCATTTTTCTCTCTTTCCAGGTTATTTAAATAACCTGAACCGAACCAGCCCTATGGCTTAAAAAAAGTACGAACCATGGT
This sequence comes from Impatiens glandulifera, assembly GCF_907164915.1. Classification (NCBI taxonomy): domain Eukaryota; kingdom Viridiplantae; phylum Streptophyta; class Magnoliopsida; order Ericales; family Balsaminaceae; genus Impatiens; species Impatiens glandulifera. The sequence continues at coordinate 176,785 of NW_025918797.1, forward strand.
TAAGGTCCTTTATTATACTTGAAGAGCTTGTTTGTTCTTAGGTTTTTGAGTAAAATTTTATTTGACTTAATTTTTGAGTATATATTTGTTTTTTGTTAAATTAAGATATAAAAATAAAAAAATATATTAAATAAAGAGTATTTTGATATTTTTGTGAATAAAATAATCGATAAAATAAATGAAGTAAAGTAGATAAAATATTAAGCTTTAGATAAAATCTAAGAAAAAAACAATATCAAACGAGCTCTAAGTGTCTTAAAAACATGTTTATTGTTTCTATTTTTGATAGTGATGTATCATCTAATATCCTTTCGTTTGTGACAATCCATTTGATTATGGACGATGGATTGTTATTTTTGTATAGTTATATGATTAATGTATTTTAACAGTATAATATATATTATTTTAATAATTTAAAATATTATAATATTTATAACTTGGGGCTAGATTGTGTTGTGATATTTTTTTTAATTTTCTTATGATTTATCATAAAACCAACCACTCTTTCCTCCACTATTTTAATTATTTAATATATTTTTTATATATTTAAATATCAAAATTACTTTTTATTAACTATAAAAAAAGAATAAAGGAAAATTAAAATATTTGTATGAGTTTTAAAAATCTCATACAAATCAAACATAATTTCATTATTCTCTTATCAATCGTATCACCTGAATTTATTATTTAAAATACTAAAATATTTTTTATTTTAAATTATTATTTCATATTTTATGTATATATATATCAATACCCTTAATACATTGTTTTCTTTAATTTTAAAATAAATTAAATAAAATTAATTTTTCAATTAATCATTTCTCAACAATCATATAACTAATTTCATTAACCAAAAACTAAAATACCCTTTTATTTTAATTTTTTTATTTTATTCATATATATTAATAACATTTAAATATTATAACAAAAAATAATCATTACCTCCTCAAAATCATTAACAATTATTATATTTTTTTTCTCTCTCTAAATTTTTATAAAACCTTGATTCGAACAAGACCTAAATTTTTTTACCAAAAATAATTATTACCTCATCAAAATTATCCATATTATTCAAATTTTTTCTTTCTTGATTTTAAAAATCTACTACCTAATCATTGTTAGACTTAAAAATATTTTGATAATTTAACCCAAACAAATTTAATTTTTAAGAATATTTATCAAAAAAGTTTTTAAAGAAAAAATCATAAAAGAAGAAAAACAATATTCTCAACACAAACTTGATGTGTACAAATATATAGAATGTATTTAAATTAATTGAGTATTATTTATTTTAAATCTCATAAATCTATTTTAAAATTATAATAATTTGAAAATAATAATTAGTGATAATTTTGAAAAGATATAGAATATTTTTGATAAAAGATTTAAAATATATGAATATATAAGAGTAAAATAAAATTTTAATATAAAAATTATTTTCATATTTTGTATAATGAATTTAATAATGTTACATAGTATAAACTATATGAAATAATATTTTTTAAATTTAAGTGATTTAAATAATTTGAACGAAATCGCGGTCCCTCTCACTAATTTTGATATTATAAGTAATGTGATATTTACTTATTTTAACTTTATAACGAAAAGTATGGTATTCGTATTATTAATCAATTAAAAGATAATTTATCGTAATAAGATGTGTAGTTGGGGATGAAAAGGGAAGCAATAATAACAATAATAATAATAATAATGGAGAAAATTTATTATTTCTATTATTAATATTATTATTATTATTACCTCGGTAATGCCACTGAATGGGTCCTACAGTCTTCTTCTCTTACAGCGCTGTCAGCCTTTTTATTCTGACAGTAGGCACCCCTACCCTATCTAACCACTAGCTGGGCCCTTCTCTCTATAAATATCTGACGGTCGTTAATTTCGCGGGTCATGATTCGCTATACTACGCTCTACTTAATATTACGGTGTACCACCAACGCTCAAAACTTGACCTAGTTAAAGTTTTGTTATAATAACTGAACTAACTTGATTCAAAATTGAATTATTTGTAACAGATAAATCACGTTACCTTGTTTGGTTTGTAGGTGAAAAAACTTAAAATATATTAGTAGGTAATGAAAATAAATATTTTTTAAAATGAAATAAAAATATTTAATTATTTTTATTATAGATTTGAATGAAGAGATAAGTATAAAAATGATGAGTTATTTTAAGATTTTTTTTTTAATTCTTATTACAGACCATTTTTTAAAATTGAAGAAAAATTATATATATATATATATATATATATGTGAAATTGTGAGTTTGAATCATAAGAGTTAGAAATCTAAAGTAAACAAAAGTTTATTTTTAGTATTTTTTTTATTGAATAAGAGTATAACAAAAAAAAAATATTATAGGAAGAAAAAAATAGACAGAGTTTCGACGAGACAATTATCGCGTCGAACTTTATTGGTTGTGACTTGATTCACACGTGGTGAATCATCGTGACATTCTCTACAATTCGACCGGTCTTTGTTTAGATTTTTCTGAAATACTTAATTCATTATGAAAAATATATTTTGTATTAGTGAAACTTTAGTGTGTTAAAAAGACTTTAGTATAACTCATGAATGTGTTTTTACAAAACTTACGAGTCTCATAGTTTTAAATTTTCACGTTAAATTTATTAGTTTTTATTTAGTTAGCTGATTATCTCGTTATAATATACAAATAAAAAAAAATGTAACTGTTATCAAGTAGTTTTCCCAACATATGTAACATGTTGGCATAATTCATAACTAGGCCAAAATAAATAAATTTGCAAACCGAATTATTAAACATGACATGTATTGAGGGGAATATGTTCCTCTAAATTATAAATCCGGATTTTCTGTGATAAAAAAATATGTGTGCTTATATTCCAATCAGTCAAGTCAGAATTTGAGTTGAGTGAATTAAAATAAATAAATTAAAAAAAATAATTCAAAAAAAAAAAGTTTGATCCATTTATTATTATTATTATTGAGAGAAAAAAAATCTGAGAGCTTGTTTGAGGAAATAATTTTTTAGTTTTATCTGGGTTTTATTCTAAAAATTCTTGTTTGATAAAAACTAAAAAAATTGGTTTTTAAAATTTGAAGACCAATTTGCCCTTTTACTTTAAAGGATATGATGTAGGGGAGAGAATAATAGTTTGGAGAGATGATAAAATTAGAAATAATTTTGGTATTTAAATAATAAAATTAGATTTGATGGTGGATAAACTGTTTGAGTTTTGGGATAAAAACTGGGTTTTATCTCCCCAAACCCTTTTATCAAATAATATTTATTTGCTTTATATTTTTAGGTCTAACGCTCAATGGGAAATTTCACTCTTTGATGAGAAGGTGAAACAAACTTTGCACTTCACTCCTAAGTATATAGTATACTACACATTTTACCATTTATAATTCATTTATTTAGAAGAAGGTAATATTTTTCTTTAATAAAACACTTTTATGAACATTGTTATTTACACTGGTAGCTTTTGTTCGGATTGACGTTATTTAAATAAAAATAATAATGGTCGATTATTTTGAGGAGATATTATTATTTTTAATAAAAAAATTTAAATAGTATTTTTATATATAAATAAAATAAAAAATAATAATTTAAAATAAAAAATATTTTAATATTTTAGTTAATGAAATAAATAATGCTATTATTGAAAAATGATTTATTCAAAAATTGATTTTTTTTTAAAATTTTTAAAATAAAAAAAGGAAACGAACGATTTTTTTATTTTCCTTAGCCAATTGTTTTTTTAAAATATATGTTATTAAATAAGAATAGTTAAATAAAATTTTATAATATCAGGATTAATTAGTTAATTTTAATAAAAGATAAAATAAAATAAAATATTAATGAGTAATTTGAAAGATATTTTTTTAGTATAACTAGATGGAGGCTAGCTAATTCCCAAGGCTCGGTTGCTTTATCTGATGGGCCCGGCCCTCAAGGTAGTAATGGTTCCCTTGATTATTTTGACTTTCTTTAATACTTTTTAATATTTGTTGTTCATTGTTAACTTTTATTGTTAAAAATAAAAACAAAGGCAACTTGGGACTTGTTCGGATTGGGGTTTTTTAAAAACCTAGATGGAGAAAATAATAATGATTGGTGATGATTTTGAGAAAGTGATGATTATTTTTGGTAAAATGACTTAAAGGTATTGATATATATAAATAAAATAAAAAATAATAATTTAAAATAGAAGGTATTTTAGTATTTTAGTTAATGAAATGAGTGATGTGATTGTTAAGAAGTGATTGATTGAAAAATTGATTTTATTTGGGTTTTTCAAATAACCCAAAGAGAACAACGCCTTGACTGAGTATACAATTATTATTATTATTATTTATATATTTTAGTCACACATTCTCATTAATTTTTTTTTTTTTTATAAACACTAAATTTCAAACTTTGGTAACTATGCTTGGTTGGTAGGTTTTTATCCTCAAATGGTAAAAGAAATCAATATGTATTTGATTTATGGATGTGATTTAACAATAGTTACTTCATATTGAGAATGATCAATTTTCTTTTCTCACATCATTATAATTATAATTTTTTAATAATGAGATAATTTTAGTTTATTTATTAAAAAAAAATAGATCAATTATTTAAATAATATCAGGTGATTATTTTAAACAAAATATTATACAGTGATTAATTTGGAGTATATTTTGTTCCAATATTAGCATATAATTAATGTTAAAATTTTTATTTTATATTATTTATGTTTGATTAATTATTTTTTAATTGTAATTCTAAATATATATTTTTTTAAATCTGGTAGTTTTTTTTTGTAATATAGTGCAAAAGTTTAGAGACCATTTAACTCTTTTGTTTAATTTAAAAATAAAAATAAAATGTAACTAATATGCTAATTGATATTATATTTATATATTTATTATTTTATTAAATTATGATATACTTATATATTTAATATTTACACGTAAAAAATAATAATGTTGTAATTAAATCTAATATAGTAAAAAAAATTTGAAATATTAATATTAACTTTACTAGAAAATAATAGTAATAATTTTTTTTAATCAATCTAAACATTATTAATCATAATGATTATGGATGTCAATGATACCCTATTCGCCCGGCCGGTAGTGAAGTATAAAATCCTCAAACTCGAATTTTATTTTATTATCCGACTCCAACCTCGACGAATATCTTTATTTGTATCTCCATCCTTGATTCGTCGGGTATCCGATTCCCGACGGGTACTCCAATACCTCCCTTGATTCGACTTTTGGTAAATATACTAAATATTCAAAATACATATAAAAATATTATTTATTTGTATAGTTATGTTGTAGCATATTGGGAGTTCAACTAATCCATAGAAAATGTTAAACAAAAAAAATTAAAATAAGATTGAATTTGAAGATGCAAAATAAAGAGAATAAAGGGTGAGGAGAGAGAAAATCTTTTAATATTAAAGAAATTAAAGATTAAAAGTCACGAAAAAAAATAAAATAATGTTGACTTGAAGTGTTTATATGAGTAAAATAAATTTGTAATTATTGTAATAATGTGAAATTTAAAATTTTTATTTTAAACTTAAACAAATATATATATTTTAATATTAATATTTTGGGTATCGGGGTTGAGTTTCGCACACTTCCCGTCCCGACGAACCCGATCTAGTAATTATTTTCACCCTATTCCTGATCCCGATTTAAAATATCTGAACCCGATCGAATAATCCTTTTCACTCCCCATTTCCGACTCTAATTTAAAATACCCAAACATGACTATCAGGTACATACATGTATGAATATACGAGTATCCATTATCATCTCTAATAATGATAATAATTATATAGTCATAATCATAATTTTCTTTCTTTATCTAGAAAAAACTCTCAAAAAGATGAAAAGTATTTTTTTTTGTCATTCTAGTGATTTTTCTAACAGTAAAGTGTCTTGTTTCTATTTCCATCACTTATATTTGAGTTGGTGTTGTATTTGTTCGATTCAGCATCATGTTTAATTGGATAAAATTTGTCGTAGTTGACTTTTATAATTCAAATACTCCAAACTTTTGGTGGGTCGTTTGACGACTGTATTGTGATATTGTTTTGAATGTGTGTAATCTATATATATAATGATGCTTAATTTTTAAAGTGTTCGGATTGCCGAGTCGAGAATAGGTATGGTTTGAACTTGCAACCTAACAAAACAAGTACGACCTTTTAACCAACTAGGCTATTAACACTTTATATTTTAAATTCAACCCAAAATTTGATAAACGTGTGACATTTTAACAATATAAATTCAACTTTTTAACTAACTAATCTATATATATATATAATGATGCTTAATTTTTAAAGTGTCCGGATTGTCGGGTCGAGATCTGTGGTTAATTTGGATATATGTGAGAGTAAATGGATATTTGGGTCGGATTGTGGGTTGACCCGCCCATAAAAACTTAAAACGGTTAAAAATAAAATTAAAAATGCTATAGGTATGGTTTGAACTTGCAACCTAACAAAAACAAGTACAACTTTTTAACCAACTAGGCTAATAACACTTTATATTTTAAATTCAACCCAAAATTTGATAAACGCGTGACATTTTAACAATATAAGTTCAACTTTTTAACTAACTAATCTATATATATATAATGATGCTTAATTTTTAAAATGTCCGGATTGCCGGGTCGAGAGCTGTGGTTAATTTTGATATATGTGAGAGTAAATGGATATTTGGGTCGGATTGTGGATTGACCTGCCCATAAACGGTTAATAATAAAATAAAAAATGCTATAGGTATGGTTTGAACTTGCAACCTAACATAACAAGTACAACCTTTTAACCAACTAGGCTACTAACATTTTATATTTTAATTTCAACCCAAAATTTGATAAACGCGTGACATTTTAATAATATAAGTTCAACTTTTTAACTAACTAATATATATATATATAATGATGCTTAATTTTTAAAGTGTCCGGATTGTCGGGTCGAGAGCTGTGGTTAATTTGGATATATGTGAGAGTAAATGGATAGGTATGGTTCGAACTTGCAACCTAACAAAACAAGTACAACTTTTTAACCAACTAGGCTATTAACACTTTATATTTTAAATTCAACCCAAAATTTGATAAACGTGTGACATTTTAACAATATAAGTTCAACTTTTTAACTAACTAATATATATATATATACAATGATGCTTAATTTTTAAAGTGTCCGGATTGTCGGGTCGAGAGCTGTAGTTAATTTGGATATATGTGAGAGTAAATAGATATTTGGGTCGGATTGTGGGTTGACCCGCCCATAAACTTAAAACGGTTAAAAATAAAATTAAAAATGCTATAGGTATGGTTTGAACTTGCAACCTAACAAAACAAGTACAACCTTTTAACCAACTAGGCTAATAACACTTTATATTTTAAATTCAACCCAAAATTTGATAAACGCGTGACATTTTAACAATATAAGTTTAACTTTTTAACTAACTAATCTATATATATATAATGATGCTTAATTTTTAAAGTGTCGGATTGCCGGGTCGAGAGCTGTGGTTAATTTTGATATATGTGAGAGTAAATGGATATTTGGGTCGGATTGTGGATTGACCTGCCCATAAACGGTTAATAATAAAATAAAAAATGCTATAGGTATGGTTTGAACTTGCAACCTAACATAACAAGTACAACCTTTTAACCAACTAGGCTACTAACATTTTATATTTTAAATTCAACCCAAAATTTGATAAATGCGTGACATTTTAATAATATAAGTTCAACTTTTTAACTAACTAATCTATATATATATATAATGATGCTTAATTTTTAAAGTGTCCGGATTGCCGGGTCGAGAGTTGTGGTTAATTTGGATATATGTGAGAGTAAATGGATAGATATGGTTCGAACTTGCAACCTAACAAAACAAGTACAACCTTTTAACCAACTAGGTTATTAACACTTTATATTTTAAATTCAACCCAAAATTTGATAAATGTGTGACATTTTAACAATATAAGTTCAACTTTTTAACTAACTAATCTATATATATATAATGATGCTTAATTTTTAAAGTGTCCGGATTGTCGGGTCGAGAGCTGTGGTTAATTTGGATATATATGAGAGTAAATAGATATTTGGGTCGGATTGTGGGTTGACCCGCCTATAAACTTAAAACGGTTAAAAATAAAATTAAAAATGCTATAGGTATGGTTTGAACTTGTAACCTAACAAAACAAGTACAACCTTTTAACCAACTAGGCTAATAACACTTTATATTTTAAATTCAACCCAAAATTTGATAAACGCGTGACATTTTAACAATATAAGTTCAACCTTTTAACTAACTTATCTATATATATATATAATGATGCTTAATTTTTAAAGTGTCCGGATTTACGGGTCGAGAGTTGTAGTTAATTTGGATATATGTGATAGTAAATGGATACTTGGGTCGGATTGTGGGTTGACTCGCCCATAAAAATTTTACCGTAATATTTTTTTTACTGTTTTTTATATTATTACTCGTGCAAATGCACGTGATACATGCTAGTTTTCTTAGTAAAAAGGTGATGAAGTTGCTAGATCTTAAGTTATTTCTCATTTATTCAATAATGAGTTATTTGAATTGATATTTCGTTTGGAGGTCATCTTATAAGTATCTTTATTTGATTTTACGGGGTTCTCATTATTGTCACAAGTATCTTTATTTGATTTTACGGGGTTCTCATTATATTGACAATATATGTAGATAATCAGTTATCACTTGACATAACTTTTTCTGCATTGTTTATCAACTCACAAGAATGACAATTTTCAAAGCCGCTCATAATATTTGATAGAAACTCTTTCGATATCGTTTAATTGGTTTGTTCGATTTACTCTACCTTCTCATTCATCCTTATGGAACTCTAAAAAACTCGTCTCTTTGAAACACACTCAAATTATTGGAAATTCTTTATTAAAATCTTAACTTTTACAAATTTATTATACGATTTAACATATATATTTTCATTTAGTCGTTTTAATTTTGTATTATTTACAAATTGATTTTTTTATATTTCATTTTAAAATTAATGAGAAATAACCCATTATAAAAAATACTAATATTTATCTTACTATAAATCAATATGAGTATTAATAATTTAATACTATCACTATATTTATCAAATGGTAGTCAAACATTTATTTACAAATATATATATATATATATATATTAATACATAAAATTATAAAAAAATTAATAATTTTATGAGATTTATATCTCTGAGTTCTATTTCACTAATCTTATGGCTACAAAATACCAAAGCAAAAGTGGAAGGAGATAGAGAGAAAAAGGAAGAACATGAAAGAGAGAGAAAGAATAGATGATTGAATATTACTCTTCTCTCTACGATTTCGATCTGCTGACGTACAGCCCCATTGTTCCCTTCGATCTTGCAGCAATCAGTGATGACGAAAGTTTCATCAGCAAATTCAGACGGAGAAGAGAAGAGGTTATTGGAAGCCTATCTGCCTATCTTCAATGTACTTGATGTCCCTTAGGAAGATTATTCTTAATTAGTATGGGAGGTCATACGACCCACTTATTGAACGGACAACCAAGTGTGAGTGTTCAAAAAATGCGACAAGTGTTAGGAGAAGTCAAATGGTCAAATTGGGCTTCAGTCTTTGTATGTGTTTAAATTCGATCGCCCAACGTTCCAAAAATGTTTTTATGTAAGCGAGTTCTTCGTTCTACCTAAGCGTTTACCAATTTTAGGAGTCCATATAACGTCTTGTATTTTAGGACATGAAGGATCTAATCTTAATCTTAAGATAGATTTATTCATTCGAATGCTCTGTCTTTAAAAGTATTTTGTGCAATCCGAAGTTGGTCGGTCTTATGCCTTACCCATCCTTTCGAGTGCTCCGCCCATGTAGGGGACGCATCGAATGACTTAAATGGTAAACACCCGTGCACTTTAAAAAAAAAGTTTATCTATGAAAGCTATGCTATAGAACCCCGTGGCTTACCTTCCTCTCGAATCTCACAAAAGTAAATAAGAGAACTATCCATATAGGATGTTATTCACGGTGAAATTCTTACGGATGATATGTGCATGAAAAAATATTGTATTATGGTTAGTCGTTGTTGTATGTGTCACGATGAGGATTAACTGACAACTCATTACTTTTGTATTGTCGAGGGGTGACTAGTATATGAAGCTTTTTTTTGGTGTATTACTAAGATTTTTTGTGTGATGCCCGAGTCTTTGAGTAGATATTGTGAAGATTGGATTGATGCGACTGATATGACAAACCTACATATTTGGATTACCATCCCAATTATTTTTTGATGGACTATCTGATTGGAGAAAAATCGTTGAACTTTCATTAATCGTAATCGTTTGATGCGTATTATTTATAATGCTATTCTTATTACACTTTTCTGAGATTCATTCCGGAAAGCAAATAGAGTTCGTCATGAAGTGAATCGTTCTTTTAAGTAGTTACGAGCTCGATAATAATATTTGTTTTTTAATTATACTTTGGTGTTGTGTTTAAATTATTTTTTTATCATTTTTAATATATAAGAATTTTTAAAAAAAATATATTCATATTTCATAATAATAAAGAAAAGGAGTTTTCCAAGTGAAAAGTTTACTTAAAAAATATATATTAAAAAAAAATATAAATATATTTGATAGATTTATTAGATAAAAATATATTTGAATAAAATTCTCTTTTGAAATTTTAATTAAAATGTTTATACTAGTTTATTTTCTTATTTATTTTTTTTAGGTATTGCTCTTTTAATTTTACTTTTATGTTCTTATTTATTATATATATATATATATGAATGGTTAATGGGTCAATAAGTTAATCGTTTTTTTAGACACTTATTTTTTAATAAGTGAATATATATATATATATATATATATATATATATATATATATATATATATATATATATATATATATATCAAAATTGATTTAAAAAAAATATCTTAAACAGACTCATAGTATGAGATTTAAAATAAATAATATTTTTGAAAACGATATTGTATCGATAAATTTTTAAAATAATTATAATTCGAGCCATTTTAAAAATTAAATAAAACGCAAAACAAATATTAATTAAAAGAAAAAATTAAACAAGGCACATTTTTTTTTATCACTAATAAAACTAATATTTGATTGGGAGGAAAGAAATAAATAAACAGGGAAAAGTCAAACGGAACCAAGGAAATGACCCAAACAAAACAATAGAACAAATGGTCGAACCTAAGATTAAATCCAAGCCAGACCATGCACGATAGGCCAGCCCAAGTAGACAACAAGACCCAACACGGAATGCCCCAACCCCCGCCAACGCCCATCGCGCGATTGAAGATCACCTGGATGCCTTGTCTTCTTCCTTTAGCGGATGAACTTCGACCGACTTATTTGAAAAGAAGTGATGAAGTCCAACTTCATAACTTCTCGACCAAATTCAATAAATCAAAAATCAAAATGATCACCAAGATATGGTGATCATTTTGCCTATAACCCTAAGCCGTTAATCACCATAAATGGATAAAATTCGGCCGAAGAGGAGACATGCGAGTAATAGTTTTTGTCTCAAATTGGACCGTCTTAGCCACTTGTCTCACTAAGACTGACCATAAAAAAACTTCCCAGTCATTACAAAGGACAAGGAAGAAACGAAAGAGAACAAAACTTCCTATATAAATAATCGCCATTAATATACTCTTCTAGCTTGACGGCAACAAAATGTGGATATCTCCGACCTCTATAAGAGGTTTTGGGTTTGAGCCCGTTAAACGACAAGTTCTGTACCTGGTTAAATGACCTGGTTAAATGGTTAAATATGTTTGCGGGCTATTTGCTTAACTCATTATGGCCATATTTTTTTCTCCAAAAATCGCCATTAAAGTTTAAGCTTTTGACACACCCAAAAGTTGATGATGTACAATTCATAAGAGCTGTTCTAAATCAATTATATCAGTTTATTTATTTGAATAAATAATAATTATGTTTGAACATGTAAATATAGATTTATTATACTTCTATAAAATTATAAAATAAAAATTATTTATAAACGTGTAAAATCATAAAATTTTAAGATATTGCAAGACCCGGAAATGGTGGTATTTTGTTTTCTCGTGAAAATGTGTTTGTATATTAGAATTAATTAATAGATAATTAATTTTAAAGGAGGTTTAATTAATCTGTAGACAAACTTATTTTTTATAAATTTTATTCCATAATCAAAATTGTATAACTTATCCTCCTCTTAAATCTTCTAAAAAATGAGATACTGAAATGATAGATTCAAATATAAAAAATTTATTAATTTATTTTAATAAAAAATGGCTGTCTTTTGATTTTTTGATTTTTTGAGAGTTGCAACTTGTTTAAAAAAAACAAGAAAATATGTTTACATGTATAAACATAATTTCAAAATTCTATTTATTTTTGGAATTCTTTGTTTTTGTGACACTCAGGAAATATTTTTGCTATATCGTATGTGGTAGTTTAAGAACGGTCTCCATTTCACAATATTTTGCCTATTTTTAGAATATTTAAATTCACCTTTTATTTATACAATTATTTTTCTAAATTCTAAACATTAATATTTTTTTGAATATTTTAATTTCAAATATTAAAATAAACATTAATACATTTGTAACTCCTAAAAAACTCTTGTCTCTCTAAACTCGAGGTTAGAGATATTTCAACCTCAGTATCTCAGTATGCGTGTCATAAATATTTTTAAAATAAAACATTATTTTAACAAATTATGACTGTTTGAATTTAATTATAAATAATAATTATTTTGGATTTAAGTTTGAAATAATCTTTTAGATTTTAAATAATCAAATTAAAATTTGATTTTTAAAAATATTTAAATTAATTAAAAAATAATTAATTTAAAAGAACTATTTATTTGAAATAGAGTCGCCAATTAATTTTTAGTTTAAAATCAATAAAACGATATACATATACACACTTATTTTAACTACTTTCGGAAAAACTCGAGGTTGAGATATTTCAACCTCAATATGTGTGTCAGAAATATTTTTAAAATAAAATATTATTTTAACAAATTATGACAGTTTGAATTTAATTATAAAAAATAATTAATTTAGATTTAAGTTTAAATAATCTTTTAGATTTTAAATAATCAAATTAAAATTTAATTTTTAAAAATATGTATTTAAATTAATTAAAAAATAATTAATTTAAAAGAACTATTTATTTAAAATAGAGTCGCCAATTAATTTTTAGTTTAAAACCAATAAAACGATATACATATACACACTTATTTTAACTGGAGTTTCGTTATGGTTCGTAGTTTGGTGATATTCGGGAAATCGTTTTCACGATTCATCTTCCGTACCTGTTTTAAAAACGGTCTTTACTTTATAAGTTTTGTCTTTTGAAAATTGGTTGTATAACGTTTTATTTTAACTAATTATTCTTCTAGTCCTAGACATGCACATGTTTTTGTGTATTTAAAATTGTAACAACACTATTTATATGCTTGGTACTTATAGCTGATGATGATGACTAAGGAGAAAAATACTTGAAGAATATTAGTATTTAAAGGAATTAGTGTTTAAAAATTAATCCTAAACAAGCCTTTATCAAAACAGTTTTTGTGAAAATATCCCAAAAATATTTTGAAATCATTTTCTATATTTTTATGGGATTTTTAGAAAATGGTTTAGGATTCCAAAATTACAAAAGTAATTTTGAAAATTAAAAGTACAACCAAACAGATCTAAAGATCGGTGTCCTCGGTCCTGGGTGTGTTTTTATCGGTCCGGGTCTAAGACCCTCTCTCTTGGGTCGGAAGTCCCTTGGTCCTGATATAGAATCATCGGTCGGGGTGCTGAAGTCCTGGGTTAGCCTAGGGCTAACTTCGTCGGTCCTAGGTTTGAGAATTTTTAATCGGGTGCAAGACTCCTCAATCAGACATCTCGTGATTGGACCTCTCGGTCCTAGTTGAAATTTCTCGGTCGGACCACTCGGTCCTGGTTGAAATTTTCGATCGAACCTCTTGGTCATACTTGAAATTTCTCGTCAGACTTCTCGGTCTTAGACGAACCTCTCAGTCCTCAAGAACATAAAAATGCAAGTTTTGTAATTTTGATTGCGACTCAGATCCTTTGATTTATGGGTCTAGGTAGCTTCACAAAGCTCGTAGGAACACTATGAACATTATCTCAAGGTTTGATTCAACCTCTATGATGTTTGATTTCATCAAAACAATTTTGAGACTAAAATTGGGTTTTTAGTTTTTTAGTTGTAATGAAGTGTAAGGAGCTTGACAATAGTGTAAGGAGCTTGGTAATTGCTTCCTTATACTTCATATGATTGATTGATACCAAAACATGAACACTGATTGTTCATTTGAACCTATTCAAGAACTTGATTTTTTTTAATAAATTTTTTGATTTTGTTCAAATATGATCGGGATGGATCAAACATGATCCAAATAGGTTCCCAACACCATTAGAAACATGTTAGGAATCTTTTTGGAGTGATGTTCTTGAGCAAAATTTAAGAACTGAAAACTTGATTTTAAGATTTTCCAAATTCAAATTTGGTGGTTTCTGTATTAAATCAATTTCTCGGTTTTAGCTTCAAAATAAAGCTTGGAAATGATTATATGATCGCTTTTTAATCAAGAAATCCAAAAACAAGACATTATACAAATTTATGAAAATTGAAATATGAAAATTTTAATTTCAAACTGGAAGATTAAATTAGAGTGTGATTGGAAGTTTATCAATGATTGAAGAATATTCCTTAGACCTTAGGGAAACTTTTGAAATGTCTAGATCTAAGTATTAAGGCTTGGTATAAAAATTTTAAAAAATCAAAAATTTGAAGCTTCATTGGCGGATTTTCTCCCGACGTTGCGATGAAGACGACAATCCAGGGTTGAAACGACGTCGTTTCGGGCGAAAAGGCAGACGCGAGACTCTCCTTTGGCGTTCCATCTAGGGATGACAATGGGAGGTTTGGAGTAGGGAATGCATTACCATCCCCGCCCTAATTTTATTTCGGGGATTTTTGTAATACCATCACTACCCCGTTCGGTTTCGTTCAGTTTTAGAGAATCCCCGTGGGGCACCGTTAATAAAATATTTTTAAAGAAATAAACTTACGATTCTTATAAAATATAAAGAATAAATAAATATATTGGTGATTTAATATATTTAATTACATTTATAGTATTCGGAGTAGAATCAAGGTGAGATCGGAGCAGGGCCTCGTTCAGTTTTGGGGAAAACCCGTCCCAAATGGGGCAATTCGGTTCAATTTTCATGGGGCGGTTTTAAATTGTCATCCTTAATTCCATCTACGTCTTGTCAGCGACTGAGCGTTATGTTACATTTCAGCTAACGGGGGCTAACACGCGCGTTAACTGATCCCCTACTTTGCAAGTGCGCATTTGCTTCGTTGCAGCGGGTGACACGAGCATCTCTTGGGCGTTGGATGATAATTTATCGCTCATCTGATGGTTGTAATTCCCGTTGCAGCGATTCCTTCGGGTTTCGACTACACTGAATTACAAATTTATTTTTTATTTTAACCTTAAGGGTTTATTTGAAATTGATTTTTTTTTCACCCTTTTGTCTTTGTTTTTAATTTTTTTTAAATATACACAATATTTAAAATAAATATGACATTTATTTTGTCAATTTATTTTATTTTTGTACATTTTTGGGTTTAATAAATAATTTATTTGGGATAAAATGGATATACTATTTATTCTAAATTATTTATTTTAATCTCTTTTGATTTTTCTAAAATTAATTTGAGATAGAATAGATACAACATTTATCCCAAATTATTTTATTTATTTTCTTTGGCCATTATTTTTAATTAATTTAAGATTTAGTTACTATAATAATTAATCTAAGCAATTGTTTGATTAAGCTTTGACCTATTTTGATTTTATTTATTAAAAAATAATCAAAATAATTATTTTAAAATTTATAAATTGGATATGCAGATTTTTTGTGCTTACAACCTTGACTGATGTCAATAATCATAGAAAACAGTATTTTAAAATAACAAATAAAGGAGTTAGATTTAAAAATAAATCTAAACCAGACTTTAATAATTTTTTTAATTCTTCTAAAAATATTTTAAAGACATTTTATATTTTTTTTCAAATTTTATAAAAATAGGTTGGATGCCTTTAATATATAAAAAACAAGAACAATAAAAATAAATATGCCTTAGGTAGTTAGGTTGGGCTGGTACAGATGCTGAGTGGACCACCGGTTTTTGAACATTGTTCGGGAGTGGCTTGGGCTTAATTTGGACATGGTCTAGGCCGGGTCAAGGCGGTCTGGACGTTGGTCATTGCAGAGCGAGGAGTACGAGTGGATCGGGCACGACACGAAGATGACTCAGGCATACGGGCTGAGTTTTGACCGAGTTGCCTCTATCGTCAACCTTGGGCAATAACCTAAACTATAGGTTTTGGATTTCCCTTTGGAGTCTTACAACTCCAAACAAGATGCACGAAAGGCTTCCCATGACCATTTAGAATACATCTACAATGGTCTAGGATCGTCACTCTTTACGTAGAGGTCTTGTTTGAGCCTCGATGGAAAATGTAATTTTTAATTAGAAAAACAGGTTTTGTGTTTGAAAGCTTTAATTTGAATTACAAGCATATAGAAAACTTCCTTCACAACACGTTTCTAAGCGTTTGGTGGATATTTGTTATAACCAAAACAATGAATTACCATCAACTGACTTAATTCTTTTATCATTATTAAAACTTAAATCTAAGAGTTTTTAAAAAATATTAATTTCCAACAAAAATGCATAAAATCTCTTAGAATTGATTTAAGACATTCTAAACATCATTTATAATGATTGAGAAGTTTGTGGGATCTCCATTCTTTAGTTAGAAAGATTCAATTTTTTTAAATTTTGAAATCAAAATTTGGTATTTCTTATTTATGTGAATTAATTAAAATTTGTTTCGACAAAAAACTTGCCAATGATCTTAGAGTCAAACTAAAATTAATAAATTAAATAATCATACAGTATTGAAGAACACATAAACCAAAATGTATAAGTATCAACTTTTGTTCATAGTATGAATTACAACATGAATGATAGTTTACAGTGAGTTGGACATTCTAATCATGTTGAATATTTTGAATAAACTAGAATCGAGCTTAAAAGTTTTATACAAATTTTCTAAAAACTTAGAAGAATTTTTAATAACTTATAATGATGGAGGATGATTGATGACTTGAGTTGGACTTGTTCTCTTCGTCTTGACTATGGTCATATTTATAAGAGGCATGAGCCAACAAGTGGATGATTATTATTTCATTATTTTAATTATTTGTATTTTAATCAATTATCTAAAACAATTATTTAATTTTAGTCTTTATTTTAATTATTTTGAATTTAATTATATAACATTTATTCAAAATAATTATTTAATTTTAGTTTTATCAGGAGTCTATAATTTTAGAAAAATTATTTTAATGGCATTGATTATTTGAAATTTTTATAAATTGGGTGAGTTAAATGTTAGTGTCTATAATTATAAATTTAAAATCACAAGAGTTTTTAACTAATTTAAGTTAACTAAAATAAAAATCGCTAGACTCGTTTAAAATCTTAAGATTTTAAGAGTTAGATCGAGATTTTAACTCATGCTTTCATATTGATAACCAATGGAGTTTTAATATAGGAATTATCTTCCAAATCAAAATTTACTTACAAAACATATATCCATACATAAAATTACAAATATAATTAAACAATCACAAGTTATCTAATGATTAAAGTATTCACATTTCACAGCAGAGAGACGAGAGTTCGAATTCTAAGTGTTATAATTTGATAGATTTATAAAGGTTCCAATCCCATTTGAGAGATTTTTAAATATTTAAATCAAAGATGGTGCTTCAATCCCAATCTATGCAAGTTTATGTAAGTGAGAATTTGAGGAGTTATATATTCGACTTATGCAAATTTTAGAGAACAAATGATTGTTGTATATGTAAGGGCGAATTTCATCGAGTAGTTATATGTAATTTATGCAAATTTAAGGAATAAGTTGTATGTGTAGACTGTAGAGTAATTTGAAAAATTATAAAGATTTAATTGTGTGATTTATTTTTATTTGAAAAGGAATTAAAGTATATTTTAAAGCGTTAGTTTGTAAGTATATTCAATTTATTTTCAAATCTTTTTGTTATTTTATTTATAAACAACTTGATAAATCTAAATACTAGTCCAAATAGAAAAATTATTTAAATGGGCATATATATAAGTAATGTTATATTCTTAATAACAATTCTTTTATTTTATTTATTAAAAATTCGTGGGTGTGAGACAGTTAATTAACAAAAGGGCACCATTGGTTATTGAGTATTTCATCTTTTATTTTAAAAGATTAACATTGGATAACTATTTGATATACGATTGCTGCGACAATTTTTGTGACGTTAAATTATTGTTGTTATATTATTGATGTGTTTTAATTTCCTAACATATATAATTATATTAATTTTTTCTTTTAAGTTCTATACTAATATATTTAAATTAAAGATTTTCTTTACTTTTGTTTAAAAAAAACTTTAGATAAATACTTTAGTGTCTATTTGTGATAATTCCATTTTTCTAATATAGGATACTAGCATGACCAGTCATAACTAGGGATATAAACGAGTCAAGATGCTCATGAATAGCTCGATCAAAGCTCGACTCAATCTCGGTTTGACCAAGCTCGACTCAATCTCGGTTTGACCAAGCTCGAGTCAAATTCGAGAAACTCAATTTGTAACCGAGTTCGAGCATTATATTTTCAATTTGTGTAGCTCGTGAGTAGATCACTTTATAAATATTGTAAACATTTATATCTTTTATATATTGGTCTGACTCGTATTTCACTTCTTACTCCGTGTTCGATAGCCCGACCGTAGTGATGTTAATTGTGGTTACATCCATAAGTAGCTCGGTCCATCTTTATTCTATTTTATATATGTCCGAGGATCTGCATAACCCTCGATTTATGTGTTATTTATCAATTCCTATTTTTTTATGCTAATGTTGTTGACTGGAGATAACTCTCTTCAATTATTCTTGGGATGGGAGGCGTAGTTCTTGCTTCATATTTGTTAATATATTTCTGGTTTACACGACTTCAAGCGGATAAAGCAACTATAAAAGCTATGCTTGTCAATCGAGTAGGTGATTTTGGATTATCTCCTAGGATTTCGGGTTGTTTTACTCTCTTTCAAACAGTAGACTTTTCAACAGTTTTTGCTTGTGCTAGTTCCCCAGAAATTCTTGGATTTCTCAATATATGAGATTGAATGTCATAACTCTTATTTGCATTCTACTTTTTATTGGTGCTGTTGGGGTCCCTCAATCGATGCTGCACATGAATATTACTTGAATCTATACATTGAGCTCAATCTTTTGAATTAGCCAACTAACTTTCCCTCTCATCGAGTGGAGAGCTCAAACTGAAGCCCTTTAGCATCAAAATGAAAATGACTAACTATCGTAAATTAGGAGGATTATACTTATAAGACTATAATATAGCCCAAGAGCGGTTACTAGGATCACAAATTCCCTTTTTGCTCGATCCTCCGTAATCGTACTAAGATCGGGGATCCTTAACTGATGATTGACATAGAAGAGACTATGCCAACCTCATTATGATTGATCACTACTCCCTCTTAAATATAAATTGTTCACCGTCCTTTATGTTATGATATGAATGAAGCATGGAAAGGAAAGTCGCTCTCTATAGCTAATTATAAAGTATCCTCTCATATGGATGATCAAGGCTTTCTAAAAGGGTTCTAACGCAAATGACAATGCACAAAAATCCGAAAGAAAGAGGATTTCTTTGTAATGGAAATAAGGGAAATAGAGCCTGAAATGCCTGCCCATTAGGACTTATTCTAACGAATGAGAGTAAAAAGGATCCTCAATCATTTTTACGAGGGTATCAAAATGAAAAAGGGGAGGGAGTGTGGTAGAAAGAAAGTCAGAGAGAAGCATTTGAGAGGGAAGGAAGGCACATTTTATAGCATTCTTCTCCGCTATCCACTTTGGGAGAAGGGCACTATCTTGCCTTAAAAAGAAGGGGGAGATCCGCAAGCCTTTCACACGCTCCTCTAATCAAGGAAAATAGCTCCTTTTTTATGAGAAAACTCAAGAAGGAAAACAAATTTGACACACTGTCTAGGGCTTTAGAAGAAATGTAAAGGAGTATTCCACGTGCATAGAGATCAAATCAACGACATATTTTAGAATTTCCTCCCATCGACCAAGCTTCAATCTCTTAGAACAAATGCGAGTATATGATCGAAAAAAAGGGACTCCTTGATCTATAAAGCTATTGATTAATATAACTCTCAGGTTCTATGGTTAGTAGGTAGATCCTGTGAGAGCTAATGAATTCAAAGATGCATATTCACGCATATCTTCATTGTCCGACTAGTCTCAAGGAGACTCATTCAATTTTTGAATCCTTTTGAGAGTTGCTAGAAAGGAAGAATCCCACCTTACTGGTAGAGGTCTTGCTTCAAAAAGAGAGTAAAAGGGATCCCGATAAACGGGTGGAACTCACCGAGATCAATAATCAAGCTAGCTACCCATGGTCAGAAGGGGAGTTTTTCGGTAAGAAAACCAATCGCTGCTCTAAGTCCTTATTTTCTCGAAAAAGAAAGACCAAGAGAGGGCAATGAAAATGCCACTACTACGACTGAAGGAGACGACTAACTATCTTGGATAGGAAAGATAGTCTTGATCGGTAACCACAGATTGAAAGGTCTTTCTCCACTATCTTCAACAATTTATGAGCATTTCCCGAAAAGTCAGCCTAAAAGTCCTGATAGTGACCTAACTCATGTCAAAGACTTTGTAGTTAAGCAAAATAGACCAACAAGCTTCTATTTTCCTGTTTTGTTTCATGCACCTTCTTCCTTATCTAAAAGACACTTAGGCCTTATTACCCATTTTTCATAGGTCTGAGAGGAAACATTCCATATCTCCTTTGATGTCTTTAGTAGGAGATAACCGTTACCAATCTCTGGTTGCATAGAATGAATCAACCAAGACATGAGCAAGGATGTGCAAGCAAGCGAAGTATAATCATCAAGCTAAAACGATTATGCAACTTGGCCCCTTCAACTACTTAGGTGCATGATAAAAAGTGGTTGAAAAGCATACCAAAGGAAAACTGAAGTTCTAATTCGAATAAAAAATACAAAATTCTTCGAAGAGGCATCATGTTCAATAAGTTATTATGATAGTTTGGAGAACGGGTGACTAGAACAGATCGGTAAAGACCTTACTCTATTCCTTATCAGGAATAGCGACCAACGAGCTTCTACTACTATCTTCTACCTAACATAACACTCGGGAAATCGTTTTATTTTATCCAAAATCAGTATTGTGATGGTGCTACGGTGATTTTGCGTATATCAAAATAGATCCGCGAGCCTATTGATTAACCTTAGATGCAAACCGATCGACCACTATCTAAGAGAAGATAAGTAGCGTTGAACCAACATGTATCGACTTGCCTATATATCGTATTTCCCACTCCATCCGTCGATCAAACCAATGATTATCTTCTCAAAGATCATAGGGTGCTTCAGTGGCAAGATAGGGGGATTTGTAGGTTTTTGTGAAAAAGATGATCTTATCATGTTATTGCTGAAAAGAAAAACCGAATTCTCATCCACACTAAAGTTCTTTGTAGAGGAAGGCTAACTACTTGTTGGCTGGGAGCTGTATGAGCGGTAACGTCCACATACCGCTCCGTGAGAAGGGCAGTGGACAGAAATGGCCTTGTTGTACCTCACTCTCGTCTTCAATAGGGTCTGCTCTTTTTTTAGGGAGAGTATGCCAATATGATCTTAATGAGGTGCAGGGTTTTGTATTTGACATTCGTTGGGCTTCCCTCTTAGGAAGCCTACGTCTCAGCGAAAAAGGGCAATAAATCCCTCCGGCCAATGACTAGTGATAGGTGGTCCCTAAGAGCTTTCGGAGAAGGGGAGACTAGTGTGTAAGCATAACAATGAACCGCAGTATACGCTTAGACAATCTATCTAATATTAGGAGGGATTGACTTGGTTGGTTCACTAATAGTCTCGCTCGCATATCACCCGCTGGCGGATCAACCGCTCTTCCATTTCTCTCTAGATTATTGTGGTTCATCCCTCATAGAAATTTCTCCCTCGCTCGTGTATTTGAGCACTCTCTATTCGATAATGCTTTCTTTACTTGACTTGTCTAATGGTCCTGTTGCACTTTTTACGATAGAGACCAATCATTTACTGAAACTAAAATCGATTCCCTTCTTGCTTGCCTACCACTCTCTCTTCCTTACCATTTTCTTTTCATTCTTCTCTTAATTTCACTCCTATACCTTTATATACTAAAGGCTCGGATGGGAATCACACTGATGTGATGGAAATGAATCAATCTTAGAGATTCTTTGCCTATTGACCCTTACAAGAGAGCTAAGCCTTACGTGCTCCTAATATTGGAGAGTTTCTAGTATAACGGAAAGGCTTAACTCAAAGACTTGAAAGAGCTTGTTGGAGGAAATTGATCAAAGTCAAGGGTCGACCATAGGGAGAGAGTGTTACACAGAGGGCTACTACTACTGCAACAGATGATTGACTAATGCGTCTATCGTTACAAATATCAATATCAATACGCTAACAGGTTTTTGCTTGCCCATTCCACCTTCCTATAAACTGGCTAACTAAGGATAAATGACTTATTACCGATATACGAATACTTAAAGGCACGGGCCTTTAAAATAAACAAGGGAGGCATTAAAGGGAAAGTTTCTTGACAATTCCTAAAATTTAGGCACAACTTTTTACACAGTTAAAGAAGACTTTGCCACAGATGACCTCTTTGACATATTTATTAGCCCGGATTGCACTTTCAAATTAATAGTTCATTGTCTTCTCTAACCTTTTGTTTGAACAAACCTTGTTACAAAAGAATTAATCCATTTACTGCTTCTCTTATTACTGATTACTGACCCAATCTATACAAGAGGTAAATTCATAGGTTACACAAGGAAAGCCTCCTCTTCACGTTAAGTTGTTAGGTTATGAAGAAGCTATTCGACTGGCCTACCTACCTTCTTTCTGTTAAGCAAAGGCTTTCCCATCAGAAGGAGAATAGGGGCGATCAAGCTAAAATATCGATTAACAAGCCTTCCCTAGCCAGTCATCAAGTCAGAGAAAAAGCTTAATCATCTCTTTCTGCTTGTGCGCTTGACCATCGAGGATCATAGACCAAACCGATCTATAAAGGGGGCCGATCAGACTACGAACTCAATTTACTGTTCATAGGGTATGAGATAAGCTAATATCTTTCAAATAATGACATCCTTTTTTTTTATCCTAGTTTACGTAATAGCTTTCCTCTTTCCCTCATCTTTCTCTCCTTTAGTTAAGGGGGGCGGCAACAAGTAGTAGTTCCTCTCTCAAAGGTATAAGATTTCCCTCAATTTGAAGGCATAAAGTATCGTATCTATTTCACTTTCCTTACTGTATTTCTTGTCTTGTATTTAAAGGGGAAGTTTGCTTTGTTGCATCTTCTTAGAAAATGTATTATATTAAATGTAATATAAATTATTATTTTTGATGCAAAGAATAGCGTAGTCAAGAACCTAAAGGAATAAACTCTCTTTATCCGATGCGACCTAGAGAATGAACTTCGTTACGTTATGAGGGGAGGGATAAATATACAGAAAGGAAGTTAAGCAAAAAAAGTAAACCTCAAGAATGGATACCCTGAAAGAGGACGATAGAGGGAGCACTCTACATTGAAGGGGAGGATGAGAAATTAGAAGGAAAGTTTCCCACAAAAATGGAGGAGGAACCAGCTACAGGAGTGGAAATCTCCATGCATGCTCTCCAAGGCAATCTAGAGTATCCTTCAATTAGTTGGGATGGTTCGGAAACGACCTATCACTATCCTTATTGACAATGACCCATAGTTTCCTCGACGAGGGTACTATTGCTCAATTAGGTTGCACGATACAAGAGACATCTCTATTGTCTGTCACTATTACAAATTGAGGTAAATTGTACAGCTGCTATAAGTGTCGACAATTCACTTGGAAGTTGCAAGGCAAGGAGTTCAAAGCTGACGTGATCACCCTTCGTCTAGGCGGCTGCAGCATGGTATTAGGTGTCGATTGGATGCGAGACTTGAGTCCAATCACATTGCATTGGACTATAAACAAATGATAATGATTATTAATTACTATGGCCAACTCTTCCAACTTAAAGGAAGTAAGAGTGTAGGCGAGTTCATGTTGATTAATGCGAAAGATGTGGGCAATTTTATCAATCAAAAGTGGAGTTGCTTAGTGGGCCAATTTTTATCACTCTCCACTGAAGAAACAGAGGAACCAACACCTAAATCCATACAAGCCTGCTCCCTAAATTTTCCCCAGTGTTCGCCGCCTAGACTTCCTCCTAACAGGGCACATGATCATGCGATTCCACTATTACTAGGGAGCAAGCCACCTAATCAACGACCTTACATGTATCCCTTTATTCAAAAAGCTGAAATTGAGAAATTGGTGGTCGGTCGAAATATTATTTACATGGATCATTCGGAGTAGCTCAAGCTCTTTTGCTTTGCCGGTTCTATTGGTGAGGAAGTGTTAAAATAAGTTATGTATCATGGGAATGTCAATGTATCGAGTTGTAAACATATGAATGCCTATGTATCAAGTTGTAATAATTTATAATTTAACTAGAAAACTTAGAAGATTAGATTTGATATAATTAGCATAATCATAAGCTAATATTAAGTTTGATATCATTTTGTAATTACAACAGAAGTCTAAGGACTATATTAAAATTTTACCACCCATTTTAATAAACGGGAGGTGACTCCGTAGGAGTCATCACATTTTGTGTTTTCATTCTCTTGTTTCTCTCCATTAGCCCTAAATCTCTATCAAGAATCTCTCAGTGTTAGTTTGAATCTTTAGATGGTATCAGAGCAAGATAAATTTAAAAAAAGTAGTGATAGATCTAAAGAAATCAAAGTTACGCCGAAATCAAGAGTTGAAGAAAAATTGGAGAAGATCGAAGCGAAATCATCGATTAAATCTCAAGAAACAATGGCGCAACTTTCAGATGATCCACTCTACGTTTTAGCACATGATAATCCTGGTATGCCAATCGTTACAACTTTCTTTAATAGAAACAATTATATGAGTTGGAGTAGAAGCATTTGTATTGCACTCACAACAAAATCCAAGCAAAGATTTATAGATGGATCAATTTCTTTTCTAGAAGATATTACTGGACAAGTTTGATGGATTAAAGTTGATTCACTTGTTAGGTCTTGGATATTGAATTCGCTAACTGCAGAAGTGAAAGAAAATTTTGTTCATAATGAGACTACAATGGAGTTATGGCAAGGAATCTTGAAACGATATCAGGTCAAGAATGAGCAGTCTTCTTTCCAACTTCAAAGGGAGATTAGTTTAATGAAACAAGGAACAGGTATTGTGGAACCCTATTATTCTAAAATAAAAAGATTGTGGGATGAATTTAGGGCATTAAACCCATTGCCAATATGCGACTACAAGATTAGAGTTTACAAATGCTACAGAATTTCAGACCAAGTAGAAGAAGCTGATGTTAAGAGGAGGATGAGTCAATTCTTGACAAGTTTAAATGACTCTTACGATTTTGTAAGAAATCAGATTCCTGTGTCTGAATCTGCACCAGATATTGATAAAGCATATGCTTCTATTCTCTCGGTTCAAAAACAAAAGGAAATTAGTCATGTTGGGGAGGAGATTATTGAACATAGTGCAATGGAAATCAATAATGGTGGAGCAATTTATCATAGTAAAGTTGGGTCAGAAAACAAAGGCACTAAAGGGGGAAGCTCAAAGGCAAATTTGCATTGTAAATTCTGTTGAGGAACTGGACATTTACAAGAAGGTTGCTTCAAATTAATATGATATCATAAGTGGTGGAAAGGGAATAAAGAAGCGAAGAAAATCAAGAATCAAGTTAACATGGCGTCCACTCCATTTAGTTACTTTGAAGAGGAAGAGAAGAAGAACATCTCTCAAAAAGAATATTCTCAAGAAGCAATTAATATGCTGAGTGCTATGCTACAACAAATGAAGCAGAATAGTTCTTCCTCTTTTGAATCATCATTTAGCAGAAATGCTGCATGTTAATTTTATTCTAAAGTATTTTGTGAAATCCATAATTGTTCTAAATTAAATAAATATAATTTTTTAAAACTCAAAGAACAGTTATGGATCATTGATACTGGTGCTAGTAATCATGTATGTTTTCAAAAATATAATATGTTTCAGATTAAACCATTAGTTGAACTAATTTGTGTATTTCTTCCCAACAAAACAAAAGTTTATGTCAATTTTACAGGTAAAGTGAAATTGATAGATAAACTTAATCTTGGAAATGTTTTTCTTATTCCAGAATTTGAGTATAATCTTAAATCTGTTTCAAAACTTTTAAAATCAAACAAAATAAAATGTTTTCTTCATTCTTCACATTGTAAAATGCAGGACAATGATATTGGTGATATTTTAGCTGTTGGTTTCATATCAAATTCACTATATGTTTTAGATAATAGAAATTCATTTTAATGTATTAAGAACGACGTTGACTTGAATAAGATGAATGTTTCACTTTGTACAAGTGTTGTTGAAAATGATATTTTGCATGTTAGATTTGGACTTTCTTCTGATTGTGTACTAAAACATATTTATCCTAAATACAATTCAAATAATAAATAATATGAAATATGTAACAAATCTAATATGAATAGACTATCATTTTCAATTAGTGAAACTAGTAGTTCAAAATGTTTTGAATTGATTCATGTTGATGTTTGGGGTCCATGTAGGGAAAAATATTTTATTAGTTGTCCTTTTATGCTTACTATAGTTGATGATTTTAGTAAGTGCACTTGGACGTTTCTAATTGAAAGCAAAGAAATTGTTTTTGATAAACTTATTGAGTTTTCTGAAATGGTTAAAACTCAATATGATGCTAATATAAAAACAATTCTAACAAATAATGGTACCGAATTTGTTAATTTAAAGTGTAACAAATTTTTTAAATCAAAAGGAATTTTACATCAAACAACATGTGTCTATACTCCACAACAAAATAGAGTTGTTGAAAGAAAACATAGACATGTGCTGCAAGTTGCAAGGTCTTTAATGTTTCAATCATATTTACCAATAAAATTTTGGACTTTTTCAATTCTTATAGCTACATATCTTATTAATAGATTACCTTCTCAAAACATAAGTTGGAAAAATCCATACAAAATTTTAAAAACTCAAAAACCAAATTTGGAAGAAATAAAGACATTTGGATGTCTTTATTAGGGTTCCAATAACAAACCAAATTTGATATTAGAGGAATAAAATCAATTTTTCTAGGATATCAAATAGGTAAAAAGGCATATAAACTATATGACCTTGAAAACCATAAAATTTTTACATCAAGAGATGTAAAATTTTATAAAAATATTTTCCCATTTGCTGAAAAAGAACATCAAATGAAAAACAATAATAATAATATTTCTGTTGAAATAAAAAATGATTTTTGTGATATTTTTGACACATGTTGTTCAGATCAAAATATTTCAGAAACAAAAATTTTAACAAAAAATCTTCAAGAAAATAATTTGACACAAAATGAACAACAACAAAATATTTCTAATTTAGATGAGAGTGAAGAAATGTCACTAGATTCTAATGATATTATTCAAGAAGGTTTTAAAGATTCATTAAGAAAAAGTGATAGACTAAAAAGAAAACCTGTTTGGACAAAAGACTATATTATGAGTATTAGTAAATGTCATTATGTTCCTAAAACTTTTCCTTTCCTGAATCAATTAAATGATTTAAAAGAGGAATCAATCTTGATGAATATTGCTAAGATCAATGAACCACATTCATACAAAGAAGCAAATATGAATGATGGTTGGAATACAACAATGAAACATGAAATTAAAGCTTTAAAAGATAATAAAACATGAGAAATGGTTGATCTTTCTAAAGGAGAAAAGGCTATAAGATGTAGGTGGATTTTTAAGACTAAAATCAATCATGATGGTTCAGTTTGTAAACTAAAAGAAAGGCTTATGGAAAAAGGATAAAATCAAAGAGAAGGAATTGATTCTACCGATAGTTTTTCCCCTTTTGCGAAAACTGTTACCATTAGATTGATTTTAGCTTTGGCCGCTCCTAATAATTGGAATTTGAATCAAGTTGATGTCAATAATGCCTTTCTTTATGGTATCCTTAATGATAATATCTATATAATTGCACCAGAGGGTTATTTTGATTATAAAAATACAAAAGTTTGTAAACTTTTGAAAAGTTTGTATGGACTAAAACAATCTTCTAGACAATGGAATGTTGAATTTACCAATATGTTGATTTCTTATGGTTTTAAACAATCACCACATGATAATTGTTTGTTTATTCAACATAAAAATGATAAGATTTTTGTTTTAGTTGTGTATGTTGATGACATGCTTATTGCTAGAAATGATTTGATAGAAATTTCAAAGATTAAAAAGTTTCTAGATGATCAATTTTCAATTAAAGACTTAAAAGATGCAAAGTTTTTTTCTTGGGCTGAAAATAAGCAGAACTAAACAGGGAATTGTGTTAATCAACGCAAATATATTCTTGACATTCTTAGCAAGACAGGACTTCTTAGTTCTAAACCTGAAAAAACTCCAATGATGAAATGTCTTAAATTGGAATAATCTGGTCATGAATTATTAAAAGATCCAGAAAAATATCGAAGACTCATAGGTAAACTTATTTACCTTAATTTATAAGGCCAGATATTGCATTTTTTGTTCAGCAACTTAGTCAGTATATGCATCAACCAAATACATTACATTGGTAGTCAACTTTAAGGATATTGATGTATTTAAAAGGTAATCATTCTCTAGGTCTTTTTTATACTTATAAATCTGATAAAATTGTAGAGTATTTTTCAGATGCCGACTGGGCAAATTGTTCAAATAGTCGCATATCTTTAACTGGATTCTGCATTAAATTAGGAAATTCAATTGTTTCTTGGAAAATAAAAAGCAGACTACGGTATCAAGATCAACTACAGAAGCAGAATATCGTAATCTTGCTTCATCGGTATGTGAACTTATTTGGATTAGTTATATTCTAACAAATTTGAAAGAAAATGTGCAGCTACCGATCACAATGTGGTGTGACAATCAAGCTGCAATTCATATCACCAAAAATCCAGTTTTTTATGAAAGGACGAAACATCTAGAAATTGATTGTCATATTACAAGAGATAAATATAAGGAGGGCTTTATTGTGCCCAAACATATTTATACTCAATTTCAGGTTGCTGATTTTTTTACCAAGGCATTGGATTGTGGTAGATTTCAAGATTTGTTGTCCAAATTGAACCTCAAGGATGCTCACCTTGAGGAGGGAGTGTTAAAATAAGTTATGTATCATGGGAATGCCCATGTATTGAGTTGTAAACATAAGAATGCTTATGTATCGAGTTGTAATAATTTATTTATAATTTAACTAGAAAACTTAGAAGATTAGATTTGATATAATTAGCATATTCATAAGCTAATATTAAGTTTAATATCATTTTGTAATTACAACAGAAGTCTAAGGACTATATTAAACTTTTACCACCTATTTTAATAAACGGGAGGTGACCCCGTAGGAGTCATCACATTTTGTGTTTTCATTATCTTGTTTCTCTCCATTAGCCCTAAATCTCTATCAAGGATCTCTCAGTTTTAATTTGAATCTTTAGAAGAAGAAAGACGTTGCGTTTTTGTGTAGATTACTGGAAGCTTAACGTTATCACCATTAAGGACAAATATCTGATTCCGGGACAAACTCCTTGATGAATTAAATGGAGCACAAGTCTTTTCTAAGCTAGACTTGCGCTCGGGATACCATCAAATTCAAGGAAGAGGTTAACATAGTCAAGTCTTTCGGACTCATTCGGGCCTCTATGAATTTCGAGTCATCCCTTTGGGCTGTCCAATGCGGAAGATAATTTCAATCTTTGATGAATGATATTTGAAGACCTTTTATACTTTGTATTGGTATTCTTTGATGACATACATGTTTACAGCTCATCAATGGACGCGCATCTGAAGCTTCTCTCTCAGGTCTTACAGGCAACATCACCAACTCTTTGTTAAACTATCTAAGTATTCTTTATGCAAGCAGCAACTGGATTACCTTGGGAATATTATCAACAAGGATGGTGTTTCGGTGGACTTAAATAAGGTGGCAAGCATTGCTAAATGGCCCCACGACAATCAAGGCTCTATGAGGATTCCTTGGCCTTGCGGGTTATTATCATCGCTTCTCTTCGTGAAGGATTTTGGACAGATAAGCAAGCCACTCACAGATATGCTCAATAAAAGGAATTTTAATTGGACACCTGCGACTCTCTCGAATTTTCAACAACTTAAGACTGCTCTATTTTCCACTCTGGTGTTGGCTTTGCCAAATTTCTCTTACCTAGAGACTAATGCTTGCAACAACGGGATTGGGGCAGTTCCTGATGCAATTTGGGAGGCCCATAACTTTCCTTAGTAAGGTCCTCGCTCCCACCCACTGGGGTCTCTCCACCTATGAAAATGAACTTCTCACTATTCTAATGGTAGTTAACAAGTGAAGACATTACCTCTACGGTCGAGCCTTCATTATTAGAATCGATCACCAAAGCTTGAAATACCTCATAGAGCAAGGCATAACCACAACGCTCCAACAAAAATGGTTGACGAAGCTTTTGAGTTATTATTATACTGTATAAGAAGGGCTCCATAAATAGAGTTGTTGATGCTCTTTCAAGACAAAGGGATGCTGAATTTTTTGTTATCTCTACTGTCAAACCAGTCTGGCATGTCGAATTGGAAGCGTCATACCAACAAGATGAGTTTGCTCAAGAGTTTCTCATCTATTTAGCGGCTTAAAGACAGCCAAATGCAGAGTACCAGACACATAATGGCATACTTAAACACAAGAGGAGAATTTATGTTGGTTGTGGCACCGATCTTCACTAGTAAATGACGTCTTGCACAACTCCAACATATGGGGCCATTCTGGTATGCAAGGTACTTACTAGAAGATTAAAGCTCTATTTTGGAGGCTAGGGCTCGAGAAGTTGAGCAGTGGGTTCGCAAATGTGACATCTACTAGTAGTTTAAAGATGATCAAACTTTTTACCTGGGGTTGTCTGCTGCTTATTCCTACTTAGCCTTGGTCCCATATCGCGATGGATTTAATCAAGGGCCTTTTCATGTCCGGGGAAGCTCGGTAATTATGGTGGTGGTCGATCTTCCAAATATACCCAATTCATTCCGTTGGCTCATCTGTTCTCAGCTCAACAGGTGGTTTGAACAACGTCTATAAATTGCATGGCCTTCACGAGACCATTGTCAGAGATCGAGATGCATTTTTGACAAGATTTTCTAGCAACATTTATTCTTGCTTCTGGGCACACAAACCTCCTTAAACTCCGGTTAGAACCTAAAAACGGATGGACAAATAGAGCGACTTAACCAATGACTCGAAACTTATCTCCGATGCATGAGTGGACATCGTCCCCATACTTGGAAGAAGTGTCTCCCCTTGGTCGAATGGTGGTACAATACGAACGAACTATCACACGACCTTTAAGATGACGTGAAAGCCGTGTACGAGTACTCTCCTTCTCACTTTCCCTTGGGTCCAATGGTCCGCACACCAGTGGGAGTAGTGTAAAACTTCCTGCTACATAGCACCCAAATGCACCAAGTACTCAAAGATAAGATGAATATGGCTCAGACTCGAATGAAGCAATTTGCCTTCGCCACCGCACTAAAAGGGAGTTTAAAGTGGGAGATTGGGTTTACTTAAAGTTGCAACCATACCAGAAAACCTCTATGGCTCTGCGAAAGAATCTCAAGTTAAAGTACTATGGCCTCTATCATCTTTTGCAATGGATTGGAGAAATTGCATATCGCCTCAATTTGCCAGATGGAAATTAAATTCACCCTGTCTTTCACGTCTCCTTGTTAAGGGCCAAATTGGGTCCCCTTCAGGCTGCTCAAGCGATTTCACGTCTTCTTGTTAAAGGCTAAATTGGGTCCCCTTCAGGCTGCTCAAGCGACTCTGCCCCCATCTTTCTACTGATGGGGCTTTCTTTGTGGAATTAGAGGCTATTCTATAAAGATGTTTAATTATCAAGGAGTCTAGTGGCACATGCCTTGGTTTAGTGGTCCCATGCTCCCATTGAAGATGCCACTTGGGAGAACTGTAATTTTTTCCGTTCACAGTTCCCAAAGTTCGCGAAGCAATTCGGCTCCCGACAGCCCCGTTTCTTGTGGACAAGGAAGGCCTTAGGGGAGGGAATGTCGTGTCCAAGGAGGCAACTGGTACAGGCTAAGAAGAAGAAGGAAGTTGTTTGACAGATACATGGTCTTATACGACGAACATCGTTCTAGCTAAGTAAATAAGGCGGGAAGTCTAGAGCCAAATACAATGTCGTTCTGTGGTTGTATAGCTTGTTTTGGTTGGACCACATGTCACTACTAAGCAATGTGAGTTTGTTATTGCCTATGGATTAGTTGTGTATATAGGGGAGAGGATGCAATGATGTATGCATGCAAGTTGAATGTGATCTTTTCTCTCTCTAATGCAATTATGAGGCGTCCTTCGAGTTCGGTTATCCATTTTCTTTCTAATTCTTTGCTTTTCTATAGTCAAGCTAAGGCTCTTACTAGATCTCTCGCCATTCATGGTGTAATTTTATTATAGAATGAGATTGCCTCAATGCGATTCTAGGAGAGCGCCCCATAGAGCTTTCTTGGGATTCAATTAAGTTAGGGTGGGTATAAAGTAGAAAGGAAAGAGAACGTTATCTTCAAAGCACAACTATAACGAATTAAAAATCTCAATCCCTTGCTTTTTGCTTTCAAGCCCAAGCCTACGCTTAGTAAGTAAGCTTTTTTAAAATAAAGGCGCATTAACGTTTTAGTTTAAAATAAGGGGCGGAAAAAGTGAAGTGAACCTATCAGAGAATTGTAGCGCATTATACTAATAACATAGAAAGTCAAGGCTCCCTCCCACTCGTTGCCCAGAGCCTTGACTTGAGCATTGTACAAGTATTTAAGGCTCCTTTGGGCTATGGGCAACATTATCATAGTTGACAAGTCTTGAAAGCAAACTATCAGCGCCTATCGGCGAGAACTGATATATATAATAGAAACTCTAAATATCATTCGCACATCTTTTCCCAAACTCTTCCTCTTCTCTACGGGAACATCTTCCCCTAAACTCACACTTCTTCTTTCTCTTTTCTCCCATATAATTAAAGATACAAATCGATCATGTTCTATCTTCTACATTTTAGATGAATGAGTAAATTGATCTTTTATATGCCCGATCTTCCACATTCCAGGGATTATTATTTTGGTCCTGGTTAGCTATTTGGATTGATATTTTTATTTGAATTGTTATTTTTGTATTGATGAACTTGTAAATTTTTTTTTTTTAATTTTTTATTCTTAGGAGTAATTCCTTGAGACTCGATAACTTGTTATAATGTTTGCATAACCGTAATAATCTTTTTCATACGTTTGATAACATCTATGTTTATTCTGCATAGTTTCTATAAACTATTGTTCGTCATCCTACTTTTGAAAGAGCTTTAGGTAAGAGAGTTCTTTTGAAAGTTGTTGCATAGCTCAGTCTTTTATACTCAGAATGTCTATTTTATTATTTTTTATTATTGCTTTGTTCTTTCTAAGAAGTTTAATTAGGGGTTTATAAGTTTAAGACTAAATGCAATCAATTTCAGGTATTAAAATTATCTTATTAGAAAAATCATCAAAATCCTATTAACCTTACAAAATCATATATATTTTTGCTTGTATAGAAAGAGCTAAGGATTAAAGAAATTGCATTAATTTCCTTATTAAAAAATTGAGCTTCAATCATCTACTATTTTTTTTACTGTAAGGATGATTGATGACTTTGTTGTGATATATTATGGGTTACAAATACCAACTTTTATTTTGTAATTTCTTAATGATATGTGATGGTATCTTTCAAATATGTACTTCTCTTTTGTAATTTTTAAATTATATTTTGATAGAATAAATATTTGTTATCTTTGAATTATGTAATAGTATTAATATTTGTCAATTTTAAATAATGTTTTAATTATATATATAAATATATAAAGTTTGATAATTAATAATATTTAACTTTTAAGTTTCTGAAAGGTACAATTTAATATATTATTTAGATAAGTATGATAGGGAATTTTAATTAAAAATAATTATTTTTTGAGTTAGAGTAGCTTGAAGGATTATTGACAAATATAATATTTCAATTTCTTTTCTTATGTTGGGAGGGCGAAATAATCAACAAGTTGATAGATCATGCAAAAAAAAAATTAATATAAACAGCACAATAAGATATGCTAAAAAAATTAATGTATGGAAAGAACAATTTCTTTTTAAAAATTATTATAATTTTACAATTCAAACACTAAATTATAATATCTTAAATTTACAAAAATATGAAACTAATTATTGAAACAGTTTTAGAACTACACATTAAATATGAGCTGAGCGTACTTTTTGTTTTTTCAACTAATTGAATTTCGTATATCTCATTTTATTTTATGACTTCCAATGTAATGTACATTTAATTTTAAAATCAAACCCATTAGAATTTTATATCTCATTTTTCAAAAAGATTAAACTGATTATTAAAATCAATTTATCACGATGTCATTCCAAAGAGGGGTAGGACTCTCTCTTAGACAATAATAGATTTAAAAATAATTATAATGATGGTAGGATTTGAGATTTGAGATTTGATATTTGAAATTGAGATTCTAATTTCAATTTCAATTAGATGAGAATTTATATTGAATTATAATTAACTATTATGTTTAGGAAACTTATAAAATTTTAATTTTTTTTAAAAATATAATAAAACTAATTTTAATATATATTATATATATTATTAAAATATTAGTTTGACAAAACGAATTAGGATAACTCAAGTACTAAAGAATTCTTTAAGTTTCGATTTTTATTAAAAAAAATATCGGTTCAACATATTAACTTCATATATTCTAAAAAATATTTGTTAGACATTTTAACTTTCTTTATTTAAAATAAAATATATGTTTAATATGTTAACTTTTTAAATTAAAAAAAATATATTAGGTTAAAATATTAATTTACTAAATTGAAAAGAAAAAAAAAAAGACATAGTTCTTAGAAAAAAAAAAATAGTAATAAGAAAAAAAATTGATAGAGTCAACGAATACGGCTGCCGATATTTTAGCATACTAAATTCAAAAAATATTTATCAATGGAAAACTTTATTCTTATTTTAAATAATAAAATAATAAGTTATTTTATTTAAAAAAAAAACATAAAATAAAAAAAATTTGGAATCACAATTTCGAACTAAAAAAATAAAATTAAGAATTATAAAATTACATT
Source organism: Impatiens glandulifera (assembly GCF_907164915.1). Taxonomy (NCBI): domain Eukaryota; kingdom Viridiplantae; phylum Streptophyta; class Magnoliopsida; order Ericales; family Balsaminaceae; genus Impatiens; species Impatiens glandulifera. Next base: position 212,350 of record NW_025918797.1, read on the forward strand.
AAATTGAATTTAATTGAAATTTTAATTCCAATTTTAATTCTAATTCTTAATATTTAAGGGCTTACAAAACTTAAGAATTTAAATTAAACCCTCAATTTCAATTTTAATGTCAATTCAAAGAGGGACGTATTTAATAAAAGGCTTAGGTTGGCTTAAGCCCATCCCTTAATTTATATATATAATAAAATTTAAATTTCTTAGATCCATATATATTATAGGATTATTCTCTCATTTTATTTGCAATTTATTTAAATAAATATCTTAAATTTTATTTCACTAATTTAATATTCTACTCTACTAATTCTGTATTATTTAATTATTTTTATTTAAAAAAATTATATTTATTTTTCTAATTTTCAAAAGATAGAATCTTATTATTTTTTTTTTCTAATTCTCTTTCTTAATATCCATCTTAACCTTATTATGTTTATAACTGATTTTATTTTATTTTATTTTATTTTATTATGTTGGGTTAAATATTACAATCTTAAGAGTTTATAATCTTAAGAGTTTATAATGTTAACATCATTTAATTTTTTCTTATAATTTTTGTATAACTTTTTAATAAAATATTTATTTAATTTTAACACTACAATTTTTACTATTACAAAGCAAAATTTTCATTAATGAAAATTTAAAGACCGAAATTCGCAATAAAATAAATGATGATTTTTTTGCCAATGATAATTTATATTGAACGAGATTTATCTATATATATATTATAGATGAATTTTATGTTTTAAAATTCGGTAGAGTTCAACTTTTTATAAATATTTTAATAAAACGTCTTTTTTGATATATAATTTATTAAAAAATAATTTAAGCCCACTTTAATGCGAATTCTTGAATAGTCCCAAATTCTAAAGTTATCAAACACACCTAAGAGAAATGATAAGAATAGAGATTTAAAATAGGAATGAAAAAGGAAAGAATGAAAAATTGAGGGAATTTCTCTCTCTCATATTTCCTTATACTTTTTCATTTTTTCAAGTGCCACACCATTCCTTATTCATTTCCCATCTCTTTTACAATAACGAAGTATTCATATTCTAACCTAATTATTTATGAGGAATGATTGATGAGAAAAATTGAGGGAGATAATAAAAGAAGGAATATGTGTCACTAAATCATTAATTGAAAAATGAAAAAATATGAGGATGGAGAAAAGAGAATTTCTTATTTATTTTATGAGACAATTAGATTTCGTCACATTTATCTTTTTCACCCTCCCTCCTTCAAACTCTATTTTCTAATAATTTTTCTTTGTTTATACAAAATTTAAATTATATATATATATATATTTGTAACTTATGGAAAAAACCTTTGTATTGGTTTTGCGGAAAAGCTTGAGACTCGAGAATTTTAACTTCGGTTTGCATATCAGGAATTTTATTTTAAAATAAAAAATTATGTTTTAAAAGATTTAATTGATTCTTGACAGTTTTTGAAATTAAAATTAACAATCCTGGGATTCAATTTTAAATAATCCGGAAATTTACGGTTATCAAATCATAATTTGATTTTTTTAAATCTTTTAGTTTAAATTATTTAATCATAATTAATTCAAAAGATTATTTATTTTGAAACAGAGTCGCTAATTGATTTTTGAAAATTAATAAAAGTTAACATACGTATACAAACAAATTGACCAGAGTTTCTTTTAGTTCGTAATTTGGTGTTACTCGGAAAATGGATTTCACGCTTCATCCTCTGTACCCGTTTTAAAATAGTCTCTACTTATAAAGTTGGCTTTTGAAAATCGGTTGTATAATGTTTGAGTTTTAACCAATTATTTTTCCGGTCTTAGTCATATTTCTAAGTTTAGCGTGATTTAAAATATTAAAGCAACAATATTTAAAATGCTGGTACCTATTGCTGATTATAAGAAGGGATGATTATACCTGAAGAATATCAGTCATATTCAAAGGTGTTAGGGTTTAGAAATAAACACCAAATAGTTTTTAGTCAAAATATTTTTTGTAGAAATATTCCAAAAATTATTTTGAAATTATTTTTTTTATTTTTTGGTATTTTTAGAAATTGTTTGGATTCTCAAAATTAAAAAAATAATTTTGGGTTTTGAAAAGTGGAACCAAACAAGTCTTAAGATCGGAGTCCTAAGCCTTATGTTCGTTTTTATTGGTTGGGGTCTAAAGACCCTCAGTCTGGGTGCTAAGGACTCTTGGTCCTTGGCTGAGATTACCGATCTAGGTGTATAAACCCATCGGTCATGAGTTAGCTCTGGGCTAAGTCCCTTGGTCGAGGTGTATAAACCTTTCGGTCTTGGGTTCGGGAGGTCTCGGTCCTAGGTTAGGAATTCTTGGTCCCAAGGTCAGATTTCTCGGTCCTAGATTGGACCTCTCGGTCCTAGATTGGACCTCTCGGTCCTAGATTGGACCTCTCGGTCCTAGATGAGAATCCTCGGTTGGATCTCTCGTTCCTAGCTCAAGAATATCGTTCGGACCTCTCGGTCTTGTTGAAATTCTCAATCCTATGTCTTGATCCAGACCGAGGATCCTTGGTTGGATCTCTCGGTCCTAAGATAACAAACCTCGATCCTCAAGAACACCAAATTTCAGGTTTTTAAATTCATTTTTTAGCTTGGATTCTTTGATCCAAGAGTTTGGGTAGCTTCACAAAGCTCCATATAACATCTTGATAATCATATCAAGGTATTAATCGACCTAAATGATGATCAATTTATTCAAAATAGTTTGTGATAAAAAATTGGGTTTTTGATTTTAAAGATGTTTTAAAGTGTAACGATTTATCCAATAGCTTTCTCATACTACATATATGTGATTGGTTTCAAAATAAGAACACTGCCTGCTTGTTTGAACCATTTTAAGAACTAAAAAATTTAAATTATTTTGAAAATTTTGATTTTGATCAAACATGACCGGGATGGATCAAACATGATCCAAACAGTTGCCCAACATCATTAAAATCATGTTAGGAAGCTTTATGAGTTGTGGTTCAACATAATTAGCCTAAAAACAACAAACCCGATTTTTGGATTTTAAAAATTCAAATTTGGGTTTTGTTCTTAAGATCGATTTATCGGTTCTATCATATCTAGATATTTCTAAATGAACCTAGGATCAATATTCAACCATAAAATACCATAAACAACAATCATACAAGTTTATGCAATTTGAAATATAAAAATTTCAAATTCAAACTGTAAATATGAATTAGAGGGTGATTGGATACTTAGTAAGGATTGGAGAACTCTCCTTAAACCTTAGGGAAGCTATTGGAATGCTCAGATTCAAGCTTTAAGGCCTTATCCAAAAGTTTTCAAAAAATCCGAAAGCTTGAAGCTTTAATTTAATGGAGGATTTCTGAAAATCGACAATTGGAAGGTGGAGAGTGGATCTCTTGCCTTCGGATAAGCTCAAGGGAGCTATTTATAGCTGCCAAAGGCGATTAAGGCTTCAAGTGGGCTGAATGAGCCAAAAGACATTAATGACGTTTTGGTTGTTCTTCCTCAAATTGGCCGTAATAGGGATGAATCTTTCCTATTCTTATAGGAGAAATAATCACCATCGTAGGGTTATAATTTCAGGCTTTAAATCAACCGAAATAGTTGACTAACGAGGGAGTTCTAAAAAGATAAGATCAAAGATGGGTCTTTGATCTTAACTTTCCGGCGTCACGTTGGAGACGAAGGTGACGTTTTGAGCGCGTTTGGGCGTTCCGTCCAGGTGCCGTTGCGTTTGGGAGTTCCATTAGCGGCCTGACTTACGGATGTTAGATAATTCGGTGCAATGCGCGCATGCTTCTCCTCAGCTACACAGGCTATAGGGCCGGTTCTTAGGCCCTGGATGAAAATCCAACGCTCATCTGAATGTTATAATTCTTGTTGTAGCGGATCATTCAGGTTTTGGCTGCCCTGGATTATTGATATATATTTATTAAATCCTTAAGTGTTTATTTGAAAATGATTTTTCCTATATCATTTTGGCTTTAATTTTGTTCTTTTTAAATACACAAAATATTAAAATAAATATGAAAAATATTTTACCAATTTATTTATTTATTTATTCTTTTTATATTTTTAGGGTTTAAATAAATAATTCTTTTTAGATGAAAAGGATACAAAAATTCATTCAAAATTATATATTTTTGTCCCTTAATTTTTCTAAAATTATTTTGAGATAATATGGTACAACATTTAACTTTAATAATTTTTTTTCCTTAACTCTTAATTAATTTGATTAATTCGTATAATAATTAATTATAATTAATACTAATTAATCATAATTAATTGTTTTAAATGAGTTTTGACCATTGAGTTAATTTTTTTGATTTTAATTATTTAAAAATAAATTAAAATAATTATTTTAATATTTATAAATTGGAGTGTAAATTTATAAACTTTGTAATGTTTACACTATTTTATTAGAAATTTAAGAAAAATTTAAAATATATATATATATATATATATATTAATTTTGTTTAAGCCCAATCAAAAAATAATAAGTTACCCAAATAAAAAAAAATAACCATTTTTTTTTAAATATCTTAGATTATTATAAAATTTAACCTTATTAAAATTTTATATTTTAAATTTCTAAAATATTTAATAGGGTATTTATTCCTTTGCCATATTAAAAAAAATATAATGATTTAGTTTAAACATTAATGTTTATAATAAAATAAATATTTTTATTTAAATAGAATTAACAATAAAGGATCATTTATATAATTATTATTTTAAAAAATATTATATTAAAAATTATATATAAACTCTGTATTATTATATATTGAAAAAACAAATTGAACCACACATTTTATCTCTCTACAAATTTGAAAATCATTTTGTTATTGTCATTGTTTATGACTATTTTTCTTGTTTTGTTTTCGTTATTTATTTTGACATCCTATTTAGTCGGATCGAATATTTTTGTCTCAAATTTTTATAATTTGAATAATATTTTCAATGGTTGGTAGGTCATTTGTTACTCAAACTCTTCGATTATATTATTAATCATCTTCCGAGTAACGTGAGTCCATTTATTAGCAGCAAAAGATACAAAATTATCAGATTATCGGATATGAAATTATTTTAATTTTTTTAATGAAAAGTTACTAAAATAATATTTTATATAAAGACTCTCTTACATATATTTTCTTATAATTTATACGTGTTTCTCAACATTTTAGGCATTTGCGTATAAGATGATTCATTATTATTTGACCGAACCTTTACGACGTTATTTAACAACTATTGGCTATGAATAATTTGAACTTGCGCTCAAAATATAGATAAAGATTCTCTTAACACTGTTTGATTGCTCGATCTATATCAATATTCATCCTTATAAAATCAATTGAATAATAATCTAGATATCAAATCAACAATTTACAAAATATATATAAGAAAAATAAAAGAAATAAAAAATATGACAAATGAGTATAGGAATTTCTCTATAAATATGCAAATATACAAGTTGCAATATAAGTAATTAATGAATTCATTCTTTAATGTTACAAAAATCTCATAATCATCTTCATACATATGTCTCTCATTTGGCCAGACCTTTATGGCCTTGTTTAACAATACTATGAATAATTTTAACTCGAGCTTAAAATATTGATAAAGATATTGGTTAGTTTGACTAAATCTAATCTATTTCAACTATCATCTGTTTTAAACTCAATTGAGTGACCTCAATAAATTTTATAATTTTTATTTTTTTAAATTGTTGATGGGATATTTAAATTATTAATTATTATTTTTTATTTTGTAAATACTATTTTTGTGATATTTATTAATTGATTTATATTAATATATATTATATATATAAGAACTAATTTTTTTTTATTAAAAATATAAAAATAAAAGAAAAACAAATATGACAAATGAGTGTCCTACTTTCTCTATAAATATGAAAATATACAAGTTGAAAATAAGTAATTAATGAATCCTCTTGATGTAACAATAATGTCATAATCATCTTCATATTTAGAAGAGTTTGCTTCCAAATTCTCCCTCTTCATCTGCCATTAATGGAGAATTCGTAAGTTCCCTAAGCTCTGATAAGCTCCTCCCCAGCTCCAACGCCACCTTCATTTCCATAACCTTCCCATTGATCCCTCTCTTCTCCTCCAAATTCCCCTCTATCCATTCCTCCATCAAACTGAAGAACCCTGCATTGCTTCTGTACATCTCGAACACCATTCCCACTTGCCCGCCGTGCTCCACCGCGTTTATCACCGCCGCCATAGCTCCGGCAGCAACTCCGACCACAGTCGCCAAACCAGAGTGGCTTGGCCCCATTAAAGCCGAACCCACAGCTGCCACGGTTGTTAAAACAGGACCGGCTATTCCTAACATCTTGTTTAACTTCAATGCTTTCTCCCCCAATCTCAAGTAATCTTCCTTATCTCTCCTTCTCAACACACCCACTACCCCTTTCATCCTCTCCTCCAGCCCTTCGTCCCATCCGTTGCCGCCGACTCTTGCTGCCGCCGGAGACATACTTTCTTGCCGTCTAATTCTCTTCTCCGGCCACCACTTGGCTGGCTCCACTCCCTCCGGAAACTTTTCTAGCATTTTCCCGAGTAAGGGAAGCGGGTAGGCTCTGTCCAGCGCAAGAACTTTATCCATAGCATCTCTATGGTCCTTGGACTCTGGATTCCCGATAGACAGTTTGGTCTGGATTTCACGTCGAAGTTTCTGGAACAACCTCGCCGCGTTCCTCTGTTCCTCCGCCAATTGAGAGGGTTGGATCTTGTTCACGATGATCAACAATCCAGTCGCGGCCATGTATAAGAGACTCGAGCAGGAGCTGAGAGCGACCACATGGGACCCACCGGCGGCGGCGATTGCGGAGATGGTTGCGGCGGTTAGGGTCATGGCGTTAACAGAATTTAACAGAAGACTGTTCCAGTTCTCTCGTTGTTCCTTGATGTTCCTGTGCATCTCTATCCTGTCGGCGATGGCTTCCAAGATGGCGTAGAGCTTGGGGATGGTGGTTGGAGACTTAGTGCCCTGCTTGGGGGAAGGTGTAAAGGGCACGTTTGATCTAATAATGTTCTTATAAATATTATTACTACCGCTGCTTCTTTGATGTAATTCTTCGACCAAGACTTTGGCGCTAAGGTCGGGGAGGGAGAGAGCATTGATGGTTAGCTTTTTTGGAAGATTAATGGTGGATTTGGTACTGATATGTCTCTTACAAGAAAAAGATGAAGATGTCGAAGAATATGACATATTCAAACTTGAAGCTTGAAGAGCGGCCATGATTTTATGTTAGGTTTAAGGATTTGAATCTTGTATATTAGAAGAGTTGGTTTGAAAAGAATGAGATAAAATATTAAGAATGTGTGCCTCATTATATAGATTAAAGATTTGTTCAATAGTGGATTGGTCCATATTTTGCCCACCCATCTTGCCCACCCATTTTGCCTAGACTATTTCTCTTCACATATTATTGACCAAAACAAGATCTAATAGATAGATAATTAGCTCTTTAACATATATTTGTGTATTCCTTAATGATACAAATAGATCGATGACATTGATCAATGATCATGTATAAACTTCATTCGGATTTACTTTTTGTTTCTCTAGCTAGATACATGCGAACTTTAGTTTTTAAATGTGTTCATATAACAATTTATTTAGACATGTTTCTATGTTTTTAATGAAATAAAGCAATAATATAGACATTTTTTTTTTTATATTTTAAAATTTATTTAGATTTTGATAAAGTTTAGGGTTTTTTGTCTGACTAACTATTTGATAAATCTAGTCTATATTTTGACTTTCAACGAGTTTCCTTTTTAAAACCTGCAAATAAGAGGTCTGACTATTTTTTAACTGAAAAATAAAATTAGTTTCTTTTATTCGATTCATTCAACAATGGACTGTGGGCTCTTTCCGACTTTCTACACTAGAGCTAGTTCGATCTTGTGTTATTTTGAATTTATTTTGTGGGGTTTTACAATTTTATCTATATCAAATTATTATTAATATAATTATTAAATCAGTTAAATTATCAATAAAAAATATTAAAATTGTCTTAAATTATTTTTTATTAAATTTTAATTTCAAATAATATTTTTTTAATTTATTTTAAATAAATCTCAAATAACTAATTATTTTTTATCTTATGAGATTTTTGTAAAAATACCTTATAAAAAATTCAAAATGAAATGAACTCTTGAGAGTTTGATATTGGGTTATTTAAGATTTGCCTGATTTTTTTAGATTTATTTTTGTTTTTATAAGAAATTATGTTATCTGGGTTTTAGTTGTTTGAATTTTTATATTATTCTTTTATGTTTAAAATTTATAAAATAAAATAAATATGTTTTTAGTACTTTGATGGATAAAATAAATGATTGTATAATAAAAAAATGTAATAAATATTTTTGTGTTTTTTTTTTGACAAAAACTTATTAATTTATGTAATTGTGTGCAACCAAAACATTACTAAAAGAAAATCAATAATGAGACAATTTCCGTGATGATTCGCGGTCACACTATTTATTTAATTTTTATAATTAATATTATTAATATTTCACATTTATTTGAGAAGAAATCTAAAATAATGCACTGCCTTTTTACATATTATTAAGTAATTCTTAATGATATTAAACTTGCTAATGTATTAATTTGACCATATCAATCAAACCGAACTTAACCAACTAAAATAAACTATATCATTATATTTAAAGACAAGTACTAGAAACAAAGTACTACTAATTTGACATAATTGCATCCAAATTAATTAATGAGCTGAGCATTTGAGCTTGCGGCCCGCCACCTGAGCATGCAATTGCGATGATTCATGCATGGGAGTTCCACAAACGAGGATGTTGTCGTGACGCTTTGGTTACGATGGTGGGGTCTAAGTTTATGGATGTATTCAATTTTGCCTCTTTCCATTTCCTTTCGTTTCTCTCCCGTTGGTCGAGTTAGTTCCTCCTCTGGATGCATCGGTCAGAACGGGGAAAGCTGCTCTTAGAGCGTACTCTTTCCGATCTAGGCAGATGGTTGAATCTACTGCGAGTAGCACTAGGCCTAGAAAAAGAATATTCGCTTAGGCTTGGGGAGTAGGAGCTTTCTGTTGAGAATTTTGAAACGAAGCATAATTTTATATATTAATCAATCAAAGTAGGAGATGGGTAAATGCACATGTTATCCAAATCTAAAATAGAAGATCAAACACAATAAAATAATACAAAATTTACGTAAAAATCCTCTAAACTTTGAAGGTAAAAAACTATGAGGCCAACTGACAAATTTCACTATAAATAAGAAACATATACAAATGTTCTTCTCAATTTTAAACCTAAAGTTCAAATATTCAAACAGAGAAAACCAATTTCATTCAGACCCAAGCAAGTATAGATATAAGACAACAAGAAATTAGAACCTGAAAGTGATAAAGTTAAGGAGATCGCTACTGTCTCATTCTCTTCTTCTTCATCTGTTTCTTCTTCTTCTTTGTTTCTTCTCTTAGAGGAATGTTCTCTTAGCAGAATGTTCTCCCTCTCTAACAATGATAGAATAAATAACATTATTAAGGTTTGTTTGTTTATTAAGTGCCTAATTGGGTTGGACACACAAGGCCCAACAATTTCCCCTTTCAGCACACACAGAGAGGCACATCAATCTTCAAGTCATCACTTAGTTTTCATGTCGACAAGCCGAAAATAAAGCTCGAGTTTGTCTTTTGGAACAATCTTCATAAACATGTCTGACGGGTTCTTATCCATGTGAATTTTCTTCAGCTTCATCTGCTGATTTTCTATTACATCTCTTAACCAATGAAATCTCACATCAATATGTTTAGTTCTAGAATGATATGTATCATTCTTGCTTAAATCTATGACACTCTAGATATCACATAAAATAATTGCATCTTCTAGTTGCATACCAAGCTCTAGGAGAAATCTAATCACCCACAATAACTCCTCACCAACTTCAGTTGCTGCAATATATTCTACTTCTATTGTTGACAAAGCCACACATTTTTGTAACTTGGATTTACATGACACGACTCCCCCCTGAAAAAGTAAACACATAACCCAAAGTAGATTTTCTGTGATCAGATCTCTAGCCATATCAGCATCCGTGTAACCTTCTAACATAGCTTCACCATTTCTAAAACACAAATTGGAAGTTCCTCTTAGATATCTAAGAATCCACTTCACTTTTTCCCAATGTTGTTTTCCTAGATTAGAAAGGAATCTACATACCACACCGACTACATGCCCTATATCTACCCTAGTGCAAACTATTGCATACATCAAACTCCCTACAACTGAGGAGTAAGGCACACTTGACATTTCATCATTTTCTTTCTCTGTTGATTGACACATCTTCTTGCTCAATTTTAAATGTCTAGGAGTGGACAACTTACTTCCTTTGGTCCTTGCATTTTGAATCTCTCAAGAACCCTTTCAATGTACTTCTCTTATGACAACCAAAGTCTATTGACCTTTCTGTCACAAGTAATCTACATGCCCAATATCTGACATGCTTGTCCCATGTCCTTCAAGTCAAATTTCTTGGACATCTCATTTTTCAACATAGCTATTATCTGAGCATCATATCCTACAATCAACATATCATCAACATAAAGTAAAAGAATTAGAAACTTTCCATTATAATTTTTTTGAAGTAAACACACGGATCTACCTTGGTTCTTTGGTACCCATGACTCATCATAAAAGAGTCAAATTTTGTGTACAAAGCTTGTTTCAAACCGTATAGACTCTTCTTCAATTTGAAAACTATGTTCTCTTTTTCTTTCACTTCAAATCCCTCTGATTGCACCATGTAGATCTCTTCTTCCAAGTTACCATGAAGAAATGAAGTTTTTACATTAAGTTACTCAAGCTCCAGGTCTAAATTAGCTACTAAACCTAACACTAAACGAGGAAGTCATCTTTACCACTTGTGAGAAAATCTCCTCAAATTCGATGCCCTATTTCTGTCCAAAACACTTTACAACCAATCGGGCTTTGTACTTTTTTTTTTTATCTATCTTTAGCTTGAACACCCATTTCTTTCTCAATACCTTTCGGCCCTTATGAAGCTCCACCAGCTCATATGTGTCCATTTCTTGCAATGACTTTATCTCATCTTTCAATAAATTTTGCCACTTAGTTTTGTCTTTATGAATTTGTGCCTCTTGAAAACATTTTGGCTCTCCTTCTTCTGTTAATAGAATATACTCTGAATAAGGGTATCTTTTAGAAAGTTGGTGCTCTCTTTTAGACCTTCTTACTGCAGTTACTATGGTTGTGGTGTTTCTGTTCTCATCATCTTTTTCCTGATTTTACCATCATTCTGTAGTCTTTTCCAAGCTCTACAATTTTTCTTCATGTTTTACCACATTGATAACACTGTCTTCCCTTTGATTTTGATCTACCTTTGGACTTGCAATGGCCTCTTGATTGTTGTCGGTATTCATCTCTTTCCCTGTTCTCTATGACAATGGCCTATGCATTATTTGTATTAGTTGACTTCCTTCTTGTCTCCTCATTGAACAAGTTGCTAGTAACTATATTCATAGTAAGAACACCATTCAGAGATGCATTACTCATACTATGCTGACAATTGATTAATCAAGCTCTAGACCTCATTTAAATGCTCAACAACACTTGTACATTCTCTGAATTTCAGATTTACTAACTTTCAAATTATAAACGCTTTGTTACCTGTTATTTTCTGCTCATACAATGAATTCATCTTCTTCCACAATTCATAGACACTCTTCCCAATTTCTACATGGTGGTATACACTATCATCAAGCCACTGTCTAATTATGTCGATTGCTTTTCGGTTCATTTTTTACAATCAACGTCAAACATATCTTTTGGTTTCGCACTATCTCTTTCAACTGGCTCATACAAGTCTTTACACTAAATGATATCCTCCATTTTGGATTTCTAAATCTGTTAGTTATTATTTGTCAACCTGATCATTGTGTTATTGCCTTCCATCTCAACCTACAAAAGCATTATTCAAAAAATAAACCTAACAACTCTTAAACCACTTGTTGGGAATTTTCAAAACGAATAATACTTTTATATTGTAATTAATCAAAGTGAAATGGGTAAATACACAGGTTATCCAAATCTAAAATAGGAGATCAAATATAATAAAACAACACTAGATTTACGTGGAAAACCCTCTCAACTTGGAGGGTAAAATACCACGGGGTCAATCGACAAATTTCACTATAAACAAGAAACATATACAAATGTTCTTCTCAACTTTAAACCTAAAGTTAAGGTATTCAAACAGAGAAAACCAATTTCATTTATACCGAAACAAATATAGATATAAGACAACAAGAAATTGGAACCTGGAGGTAATAAATATAATAAAATTGATACTTTCTCCTACTCTTCTTCTTCCTCTACTTCTTCTTATTTGTTTCTTCTCTTAGCAGAATGTTCTCTCTAAAATTGATAAAATAAATAATATTTTTAGGGTTTTCTTGTTTAATTAAGTACCTAATATATTGGGCTGGACCCATAAGGCCCAACACTATTGTGCATCCGAACGCCTGCGACCGCCATTTACATGCATGACCGAGACTTGTAAAGTCACATCCCTAGTTACCCATTTATCCCAGTCCACTTACTGTCACGGTCCTTACCCAACTTATTCACGGTTAGTGTGTTATTCTACCCCATTTTTCAGGGTTCATGGCAAATTGTTTCTCCATAATTTAGCCTAGAGTTTGTTTGATTAGCTTCAATTAATCATTTATTTCATTGTAGCATTATAATTATTTTAAGCTCTATCTTTAAAAGAAAAATTCAAAATAATATTTCTGACCAAATAATTTTGTGTAGGGCCTCTCTGGTTCACTTCTCTATTGTATACCTTACATTTATATTTATTACTTATAAAAAAAATCCAAAATATAAAATTAATTTTATTATATTCCAAAAATAAAAATGTGAATAAGTGGAGAACTAATTAATATTTATGCAATTGTTTTAGGTTTTATCTTTTCCTTTCCTTTCCTTTCCTCTCCTCCACTTATAAGTATTTTTAGAGTTTTGTGAATAAGTGGAGAACTAATTAATATTTATGCAATTGTTTTAGGTTTTGTCTTTTCCTTTCCTCTCCTCCACTTATAAGTATTTTTAGAGTTTTATCGATAACTAAGAAAAATCTTGTGTGATATACAGATAAAATATAAACAAAATAAATTTAATAAAAAATTTATAATAACATGTATTTTAATATTTAAAATTCTTAATAAATCACGAATAATATTTTAAAATAAAAAATAAAAACTCTAATTCCATTTAATTTGGTAAAACAACACATCTTCTCACATATCTCATCACATATTTTTTTTCCACTGAACATATCATCTCGTGACCTTACACTTTCACTTTGGTTAATCAAATATTTGATTCATATTTTTTAATATTTAGCATCTTGACCTCACATTTTGGTCAATCAAATAATTAATTCATATTTTTTAACCACTTTCAATTGTTACCGGCCTATTATTCCTCGGCACATACATATAGAATTTTTAATTTTAATTTTAACCGTTTTAAGTTTATGGGCGGGTACACCCACAATCCGATCTAAATATCCATTTACTCTCACATATATATCCAAATTAACCACAACTCTCGACCCGACAATCTAGACACTTTGAAATTAAACATCATTATATATATATATATTAGTTATTTAAAAAGTTGAATTTATATTGTTAAGAATGTCTCCCGTTCATTAAATTTGGTGTTGAATTTAAAATATAAAATATTATTATTAGTCTAGTTGGTTAAAGAGTTGTACTTGTTTTATTAGGTTGCAAGTTCGAAACATACATATAACATTTTTAATTTTAATTTTAATCGTTTTAAGATTATGGGCGGGTAAACCCATAATCCGACTCAAGTATCTGTTTATTCTCACCCAAATTAATCACAGTTCTCGATCCGACAATCCAGACACTTTGAAATTAAGCATAATTATATATATATATATATTAGTAAAAAGTTGAACTTATATTGTTAAGAATATACTGCGTTTATCAAATTTAGTGTTGAATTTAAAATATATAGTCTTATTAGTCTAGTGTGTTAAAAAGTTATACTTGTTTTTGTTAGGTTGCAAGATCGAAACATACATATATTATTTTTAATTTTAATTTTAACCGTTTTAAGTTTATGAGCGGGTCAACCCACAATTCGTCTCAAATATCCATTTACTCTCACATATATATCAAAATTAACCATAATTTTTGACTCGACAATCCAAACACTCTAAAATTAAGTATTATCATTATATATATATATATATATATATATATATATATATATATATATATATATATATATATATATATATATATATATATATATATATATATATATATATCATTTTTTTATATCGCATCATGACGTACCTAAACACATGCCTAGAAACAAATAAATTATCCTTAAATTTAGGATCTCGAAAGTTCTTGATAAAAATTTAAATTTGTATTTTTGTTAAAATGGGCAAATATTTGTAGTAGAAACCACCGTTCGTGTGGAAAATGAGACATATTTTCGACACTCTTTCTCATTTGTAACTAAGACCTGAACCATAAAATATAATTTTAAAACTAGTGTTCACACGCGTTGCATCTCTTTCATACTTTTTAATGAAAGTTATTTTTCATAATTTTTAATGAAATAACTTAGGTGTTGACTCTTACAAGACAAAACTAGTTTAGATCGACAATCTTAGAATTACTGTTGAATCTAAGCCTACCGTTTTGTTTCACGTCCCACTTGGAATTCGAGAGAAATGTGAGTTATGAGGCTTACGACGATTATAGTATATCCACTAGGCGAGTCGACATATTCTTAACTACAAATTTACTCAAACTTTTTCAAAGGGATATTCTATAGGGGAAATGATAGAGAACGAGAAATATATGACAGGAATTTATAGGGAAATGATGTGACATCTTGTAAGTGAATTGAAAACTTAATAGGAGAGAGAATTGTCAAATTTTTAATGCACTTATAAGATGTCACATAATTTCCCTATAAATTCTTGTCATATATTTCCCGCCCTCTATCATTTATCATTCTATAGACACTCAATTTACCCATCCCAATTTATAATTTTAAGTAATCCCGAGTTAACAAATATTTTGAAAATATTTGTATATGAGTTCATTGCACCTGATTAAAATAAATAATTAATTTGGAACCGACGTTCTATCTATTATTTCCAAACTAATTAAATTCTAGAAAATTTTAAATAAACTATATGAGATAACAAATAATTAAATAGATAGATAATAGAAGTGAAGCCTGAAATTAATTATTTATTTAATTATTTATTTTTATTTTGTAGGTTTGAAAAAAAAAACTGGGATTAGAAAAAGTCGTTGGTGGCCGTCGTGCATGGCAGCTGATGTAGGCCGACAATATCCAATGACGAGTGAGTCAACCAGCTACAAAAGATTCAACCAGCCGCAAGAAAGTCAACCTGTACATTCGAATCAACGAGAGCACACAATGTACGATTGTCGCACACTCGACATTGCCAACCCGAGGCTCGCTCATCGCGAGAACACGAGGGTACCAAAACATTGTAGTTTTGGACCTCCTTCAATGCACAGGAAAGAAGTCTAGTGACCATTGAACGATAATGATCAATCTTGTAAAGTTTCAAATATATTCTTTTCACTAGAAAAGTCGAACTTTCCCATTAAAACCAATGAAAAATGGGATAAACCTAAATTCACCAAACGGCCCAATCTCGTGACTTAGGCTTATATAAAGAGAATCCTAGGGTGATTATCTAGGTTAAGAATTAAGAGTTAGAGTGAGAGAGACCGCGTTCAATTTTCACCATTGTTTAGTGAGCTTAAGCTTCATTTTTGGGGTTTGAAGATTATGTTAAACTTTGGGCTGTGAATAGGAATGGTAATGAGTACCCAAAAGTATGATACTTGTGGGTTTTGACTCATATTTTATTAGAGTTTATATATTGTAATGAGTTTTATGCTTTTATTTGGCTTAAGAGTAGTTATTTAGTCTTTTTGATTTTGATGTACTTTTATATATAGAGACATTGTAACCTAGAGTTACTTGGATCATTATTAAATGGAAAATCAATAGAATTGACGACTCCTTGAGAATGCAGGCATTGTTCGCCAAACCTCGTTATATTTTGTGTTCTTTATTATTCTTTACCACTTTATCTTTATATCTTCTTTTATCTTATGTTTAAATTAGATCTTTTCTCAATAAGTGGCATCAGAGAATGTTTTGAAATATTTATCATAATCTATTTATGAAAATATGATAAAAACCCTAACCGCCGAAGAAGTTGTTGGATATTTGTGCTTTTGTTGAAGATTGTTGGTTGTTTGAGAAAATGACATTGGTTTTAGAAGAATTAGTCTTTGTAAAGATTTGAGTCGAAATTTTCAGTTGCTAAGGAGATATCGCTAGATGAATTTTAGAAGTGTTTGATAAGACCACTTCTTCCACCTTTTATAGCAGAACGAGGACACTTCAAGTGTCTTTTTCCAATAATACAAAAGAACTCTTGAGTTTCTGAAATTTTGGACTTCCAGGCTTTTGAATTTCTGGGTTTCTATCTTCTGGACTTCTTAAACGGAATGTGCTTTTTATTTCATAGTTGGGAATCAAATAACCCAACACTAAGAACTCCTTTTCACATGTGATCGAGTTTTTCTTGGTAGTGACCCATTTTTTCGGCCTTTAATTTTTGTTTCCACTTTTGTTGGTGATGTGTAGGGTTATGGTTTATTTCATGTTTTCTTGGTTTTGTTTATTTTTATTTTATTTTATTTTTTTAAAGTGCAATTACTTTATTCTAGGGTAGTTATTAAAACTAAAATATAAAAGCATAAAAACCTAAACAAAACAAAATATAAAAGTATAAAACCCTAAAATATTAAAATTTCTCTAAAAGTTTGCCTACACTTTGATCAAACATCATTTTATTATAACACTTTCATAGAACATTTTGATTTTTTTTACACTCTCTCTAGGGACTTTACCAAAAATGCTAAGATGTGATATTTGCCTAACCTCATTTCTTTTATAGGGTTTATTTCATACTTGTATATTTTACTTTTTTACTTTTATACTTGTTTATATTTTTATACACAAAAACAAAAGTTTCATACAAATATGTAGATAAATCATCCTTAACTTTAGATTCAATAAAAAATGAAAGCACTAAAAAATAAAGCGTAAAAATATATTTCAAAAGACAAAAATTGATTTAGTAGAAATCTACGGGGCGTTGTAGGACCCTTTCTCACACGTCACCCAGCGTCGAACTCATAAGAATCTCTAGTCATGAGGTTGTAATCAAAAAAATTTAAAAAGACCTATGACAACTTCAATTAAAATATCAATCTCTCTTAGATGCAACGAGAATGTAAGTTATGGAGTTGCATATAAAATCTTACTTTTAACGCTTAATTTTTAAAATGACGTAAAAATTATTTTCCCTACAAAAATGAAAACAAAAAGCGCATATATATATATATATATATATATATATATATATATATATATATATATATATATATATATATATATATATATATATATATATATATATATATAAATATATATATAAATATATATATATAAATATATATATAAATCGTGTAAACTTTCAAAACCAAACTTGACATTTTTTATCACGCACAAACCTGTTTTATTTATTCACCAAACACAGACTTCATCAAAATCATTCATTCTAATTAATAATAACTAGGAAGAGACTCACATGTGAATAAGATAAGCTTGAGGCAAATCATGCTTCTAGGTTGGTGAATAACTAATAAGCATGAGGCAAATCATGCTTCTAGATAGGTTGGTGAATAAGTGATAAGCATGAGGCAAAATCATGCTTCTTGGTTGCATAGAAAATATTATTTTCTCTGAAATATAAAGATTATGATCCATAATTATTGGTTTTAACTTTTTCTATTACAGAATCACGCATACTTTATATTTATCAAAACTCTTTACAAAAACTGAAACAAATAAGAAAACACTCCGTCAAATAAAAAACAAATTAAAGTTAAAACATTGATATG
This sequence comes from Impatiens glandulifera, assembly GCF_907164915.1. NCBI lineage: Eukaryota > Viridiplantae > Streptophyta > Magnoliopsida > Ericales > Balsaminaceae > Impatiens > Impatiens glandulifera. Next base: position 230,445 of record NW_025918797.1, read on the forward strand.
GAGATTTTACCTTGTATTAAATCGTGCACAGTTGTAATGTGTTTGTACACATGATGTAAATTGTCTGTTAATGAACTTAAGGAGCATAACACGAGATAAAAGAAATTTTTATTTTCATGTTTACAACAACTATTGGGATATGATAACATAGAAAAATAATGTCTTAAATTCAATACTATTTATGGAAACCAACTTGAAAACTGTAAAATTTCATAGGAATGATTCCAAATGTTATTCATCACCATAACCATCTTTATCATGATTATCCCGATTTCTCCTTCTCCCTGAAACTTTAGATAAATGCTTCAAGAATGTATGTATGCTTCAAATTAGTTAAGTATATTTATCAAAACTCTTTACAAAAACTGAAACAAATAAGAAAACACTCCGTCAAATAAAAAACAAATTAAAGTTAAAACATTGATATGGAGATTTTACCTTGTATTAAATCGTGCACAGTTGTAATGTGTTTGTACACATGATGTAAATTGTCTGTTAATGAACTTAAGGAGCATAACACGAGATAAAAGAAATTTTTATTTTCATGTTTACAACAACTATTGGGATATGATAACATAGAAAAATAATGTCTTAAATTCAATACTATTTATGGAAACCAACTTGAAAACTGTAAAATTTCATAGAAATGATTCCAAATGTTATTCATCACCATAACCATCTTTATCATGATTATCCCGATTTCTCCTTCTCCCTGAAACTTTAGATAAATGCTTCAAGAATGTATGTATGCTTCAAATTAGTTAAGTATATTTATCAAAACTCTTTACAAAAACTGAAACAAATAAGAAAACACTCCGTCAAATAAAAAACAAATTAAAGTTAAAACATTGATATGGAGATTTTACCTTGTATTAAATCGTGCACAGTTGTAATGTGTTTGTACACATGATGTAAATTGTCTGTTAATGAACTTAAGGAGCATAACACGAGATAAAAGAAATTTTTATTTTCATGTTTACAACAACTATTGGGATATGATAACATAGAAAAATAATGTCTTAAATTCAATACTATTTATGGAAACCAACTTGAAAACTGTAAAATTTCATAGGAATGATTCCAAATGTTATTCATCACCATAACCATCTTTATCATGATTATCCCGATTTCTCCTTCTCCCTGAAACTTTAGATAAATGCTTCAAGAATGTATGTATGCTTCAAATTAGTTAAGTATAAACCACACATTGTATTTCTCATAGAAGACAACTAAATTTTTAGATGAAATAAAGACCTGCAAAATTAATTGATGAAGAATACAAAACAAATCAATTAATGAAGAATACAAAACAAATCAATTAATTTGTTTGAGTTGCTACTAAATCAAATAGAAACCTAAATGTAGGAAGCAACTTTAGGGATGATAATACAAAAATATAAAAAAAACATGTTCGATACGAAACCTAGGTTAGTAATTGAGAAAAGATTCAAAAATATGAAGCCGCAAGTGATAATGGATAATAGACGCATTCAAATGACCCGAGCCTTATGAAGTCGTCGGTGTGTACAAGCTCAGCAGCTATCGCCTCCTCCTCCTTCAGATCGAGCCTCCTTCAACTAGCAACAAATCTTTCTATAGTTCCAACGTCAACGAAATTGCGAGAACGTTTAGTTTGACCTCAAAATCTTGAAGTCGCCTGTGTGTACGAGTAGAAGCGGGTATCGCCTCCTCTTCCTTTAACTCTCAGCTGCTAACAATGCCTTTCTTTTTAGCTCAATGAGAGTTAATGTTTTATTTTATTAAGTTTAATTTTAAAAATATTAGATATTAATAATTTAGCACCGGGATAATAAATCAGTTGCTATACATGTTTACTTAAATATTATTTTATGTTAATTAATACATTCAAGATTTTATCTGACTAGTAGCGACAACAATGCAAAACCGTCGTTAAAAGTTGTCGATATAATATTTCTTTACTAGTGTTATAAATAATCAAATTTTAGAATAAAATATATTTTAATTTAGAAACTAATATGATGCATATTGATGACACTTCAATTAATGTTTTTTATTTAAAGAATCAATCCGTGACATAAGATTTTTTAAGCACCGACAACTAATTATATTTACAACAAATTTGATTTCATAAATTAGTTTCTAAATTTGTAGTTGAAGGTTTAATTTTTCTTCTTTAATTATTTAATGTTGAAACTTATTTATAAATTAATAGTAAATTATCATTTTAATTAGTAATTGAAATTGTAAAATTTGATCTTTAATTACCGAACAATTTATGTTCACAATTAATTTCATATCTTAGTTTTTAAGTGTGTAGTTGAAGGTTTAATTTTTCTTCTTCATTTATATATTAGTTTTTAAATTTGTAGTTGCAGGTTCAATATTTCTTCTTTATTTATTTAATGCTGCAACTTATTTATAAATTAATTGCATATCTTTTTAATTAGTAGTAAATTATGTTAAAATAAACAAACAATTATTTTTTTTTTCTAATGTACGTGCAACAAGTTTGTGAACCTAGTTGCAGTGATAATTTTGCAATTGTATTTAATCTTTTAGTTGTAAATTTCAGTATCATTATCATCTATTCTTTAGAGGTTGTTTTAGGTTGGGTTATCTAAATGTTTTATTCAGATTTTTTAAATAAAAAATTATTTTATTAAAAGTAGCTTGTTTGAATTTTTAATTATAATTGAATTATTATAATATATTTTTATTTAAATTTTATAAAAATAATGTAAGAATAATAAATTATGAAAACAAAATGTGATAATCATGTTTTTAGTTAATAAATAAATAATAAAAAAACATAAAATTAGCTTTTGAGAGCGTACATTCTTACAATTTTGTTTTTGTATTCTATTACATCATATTAATGAACCTTGACAATCCATTTCAATGAAATACAATAATATTTTTAATAAAATAAATTTATTCAAACTGCTCTTTAACAGAATAGCCAGACGTCTCTTATATTTGAAAGTCAAAATGGACTAGCTAGATTTATAATTTTATACAATAATAAATAGTTAGTAAAATAAAAGTCTCTAAACTAGGTCAAAATGTAAATAAATAGATTTGAGAAGAAGTGAGATTCAACAGGAAGATTATGAAAATGAAGGTGACGTTAGAGTTAGAGTCTTCATTAATGACAGACGAACAAGAAGAATTTGAATTAAAACTCTTTAAATTTGTACAAATGAAATTCAATCTTTTATTGCTTATTATTTGATTCATTCCTTAATTGTATAGTACTAGATTTAGTAGTATTTGTGAGTTAAACTTTTCAACAATTGAAAAGATTGTGATTCTTATCATGAACTTGTTTTATTGAGGATTATGGACGAAAGATGATTAAATAAAAATTGAGAGATGGATGAGATTTATTATGACACGAGGCCTAATTTCAAGGTCAATCTATAGGAGAGTTACAAAATAAATTTAAAAAAGACTGCAAACATTCATAATGAACCATTATTTAAGATTTTATAGAAGAACGAAGACACATTCTTGCACATGTACAATCTTTCGACATTTGTGACGGAAGGCGCGATATTCAAAACTGGAAAATAGTAAAAGACGAGAAATTCAAATAAATGAAAATGAGAATTTGAATAAATAAATTAAATGTAATTTAATCAAAATAGATATAAATTCATATCAAATTCAAATATGAATTTTTGGTAAAATTTAATGTTAATAGATAAAATCAAATGTCAATGGATAAGATTGAATACTAAGATTCTAGAAATGTCAAGAGTCTAAGAATGACAATCGTTTGATTTGATAAATGAATTAATTGTATACCCTCTAATGTTGGAACTTTTCATATATCTCTTCTTTACTCATTTCTTATTTCTCTAAAATTCGAAAGTTTTTTTTTTTGTTTTCTTGAGTGTTCTTCGAGTTTTCACTCACCTTAAGAGACTAATGACAAAAGATAAAATGAGCATGTTCTTGGGTGTACCGGATGCACAACAAAGATTGAGACAATTCTCCATCTTATTAGAAGTTTCTCATTCACAATCAATATATGGAGAAAGTTTACACCAACTAAGGAGATTGGTTAACTTTTCAGAAGAATGACACCTGATCTAAAAAATGAATAAATTGAAAATATATAAATAATATATTTATAGTTAACGTTCTTAAGAAGAATTATCTTAAGGTTTAGACGGAGAAATGAATAAATTTGGTAAGATAACATTAGTTAGTTTCACTTTGTGTATTGCTCAATTCTAATATGTTGAGACAATTGGTTGTGTTGTTGACCAGCGAAAACAATTATTTTATTTTCTTACTTTGAGACATCTTAATGAAAAGATTACAAGTCACTTTTCTCAAAATAATAATAATATAAGATTTCTTCAAATAAATTAAATTAAAAATAAGACATTTAACAAAAATAAAACTATAGAAACACGATAACATTTCGATTTTAATGGATGTGTTTTATTTAAGTTATATTGTTGTCTCAAATTCATCTACCTAAAACTTATCATCTTGTGTATCTCTATACTCTTTAATTTCTTATTTTTTGTGAATTTTTTATTTTTAATATATATTTCTTAATTTTATTGTATTTAAACTATTTTTTATTTCTTGTAATATATAAACATATCAAAATAATAATAAATACGTACCCTAAATCGTTGACTATATTGGCTATAAAATAATAATAAAAATGTATATTCTAAAAAAGAGAACCATATAAATGTTTGAAATTATTGTTGGAGAGGTTAGAGAGTAATAATTAAATTTAATAATCTTTTCTCGTATAAAATATTTTAAATTTGATATTATTATAATATATTTTACATTTCTTCTCAAATACTAGTATTTCTTTTTATGATTCACTTATATTTTAAATATTATTTTAAGAGTATTAATACATTTGATTCTCACCATTATTTTTTTTTATTTCGTTCTAATTTTTTATATTTTTAGAGTTTGTTTGATGAAAGAGTTTTTGGAATAAAACTCAGTTTTTATCTCAAAATTCAAACATCTTATGAATAATCAAATCAAATAATTTTACATTTAAATATTAAAATTATTCTCTAATTTTATCCTCTCTCTAAACCATCATTATCTCACCTACAATATCCTCTAAAGTTAAAAAGTAAATTAGTCTTCAAATTTTAAAAACCAATTTTTTCTTAATTTTTACCAAAGAAGGGTTTTTAAGATAAAACCCAAGTAAAATCTAAAAAAATTCTTTTCTCAAACCAGCCTTAGCATCTTTGGTTATGGTTTTTGTTTTTTTAGACTTTCTTTCTCATTTTGTCTTTGTTTCTTTCTCATATTTAATTATTTAGATTGTCTCAACTACTTTGTCTTTAACCTATCATAAAACAATATTAGATTTAAGTAACTTGTACCGACTTATGCAAAATATTAAGATATTAACCAAAATAAAACAATAAAAAAATATGAAGATATCAACCAAAATAAAATTATAAAAATATATATTTCTTTTCAATTGATAATCCATCACCCACCGAGAAAGAGGAAACACATGTATTAAATAAAAGTGAAACCCATTAATATAAAGAAAAAATAGATATTTAGTAATATATATATATATATATATAAATAAAGTAAGGAAGTTATTAAATATTCAACTCTTTAACCAACAAATACACTAATAACACTTTATATTTTTAATTCAACATTAAATTTGATTAACATGAGAAGTTATAACAATATATTTTTAACATACTAGATTGAAAATAATGGATATTGATGATTAATTAATTATATCCATTGTTGTTTGAGAAAATATATAAATTAAATACACATAATTTTAGGAAAAATTTATGTTTAAGAAAAATATATATTTATTATATTTGAATAACAGTTATAATAACATTTTCAATGTTTAACCTATTAAATTAGTTCATTTAACTAAAGTTGTATTTAAAAAAAATTAAAATTTAGGTTAACCTTTTCAATTGAAATGAGAGTACTCATTATATCATTATATAGAGTCTTCCTAGTTGCTTCTATTAAAATAAAATAATATATCATATGAATAATTATTTTTGTATTTTATTTATAGATACTATTCTTTTTTTTTTATTTAACTCAGTTATATGATATAATATATTTGACATTTTTTTAATTAATTCATTATATATTTGACATCAATTTGACATATAGTTTTTATTTGGACCATATATAATTAATATTATTTTTATTATAATTTTACTATTTGTTAGAACATTTTAATTTTAAATGATTGAATTTCTATATATATAATTAAAAATAAAGTATAATGTTTAATTTGAAAGATTGAATAATATATAGCTTAATATTAAATTTCATTATATAATTATTTAAATAATATAATAATACAATCACACGAATAAAGCTAAATTTAGTATATTATAGTTAAATTAAATTTATATCACATATTTTAATATTTATTTCAAAATTATTAAAATTATAAATTAATCATTATCATGTTTCACAATTATCTCTTTCCATAAAAATAAAACAACTTTCAGAATTTATTGTAATTGTTACACTGTGGAGTTATAAAACATCATTGTGATTTGAATTTCAAAATTGTTTTAAAATAAAAAAGTTGTACAAGTATAAGTTATATTATGGTATAAATTATAAAAAATCTAAATAATATATATAGATTATTGTTGTTAATTTTATAGGATAAAAAATGATACTAAGTTATATATATATATATATATATATATATATATATATATATATATATATATATATATATATATATATATAATTTATAATTTATAATTTTATGTTTACTATGTAATAGAAAAATGCATTTTTAACATGAAAATATTTTTTTTTATAAATTAATTTCTTTTACTGTAATTTCTTTTTATTTTTACTTAAATTTAATTGATTATCGGATATTATTTTTAAATAATTAATTAGATTTTGACTAAATATATATCAATGTGGATTGTAATAAATATTTTTTTAATTGATTTTAATTAATTTGAATATAATAAATTGCATTATTAGTTAGTATTTATAATTATATTTATTATTTATTTTTAAATTTCTATTCATTATTATTTAGAGTAACTATATAAGGAAATTTGCCTGATGACCCTAAAAAAGTGTTAGATGCGTTGGTCAAATTACGCAAATAATCATTTCATAATATTTTGACGAAATTATCTCCGTCGCGTAACTTGAAATGTAAGATCGTTTCGTGAAAGGAAAGCCTGTGAAAAGTCTAGAATGATCGTACCCTTCGCGTGACGATTGTGCTCTTCGCGTGACGATCGTGCCCTTCGCTTGACGATCGTGCCCTTCGCTTAACGATTGTGCCCTTCGCGTTACGTGACCGTGTAATTTCACAGGTTTTCCCTTCGCGCGACGATTCTGCCTTTCGCGACGAAATAATTTTGCCAAAATATTTTGAAATGATCATTTACGCAATTAAATTTATGCGCTGATCACCCACCCATTTAAAATTCTTTTTAGGTCATTTGGCAAATTTCTCACCATACGTAACATGAATTTGAGGCTGACAAAGTGAATTATCTCTCCTCCCTTCAACTTATTTTCTTTTTCTCTTTTTACTAGTTAATATTTTTAATTTTTAAATTTTCATAAATCATAAATTTAAAATTTAATATTTAAATTCTAAACCATATACCTTAAAACTCTAAATCTTAAAATCCTAAAATTCTAAGAAAAAGAAAAGAAATTAACTTTTCGCGCGTTATAGGTCATTATTCATAAAATTTATGATTTATGATGTAGAATTTATGATTTATAGTTTATGTTTTAAAGTTTAGAATTTAAAATTTAGGATTAAGAAATATAAAAAATATTAATAAGTTAGGCTAAAAAAACAAATAAATAACAAGAGATAAGAGAAATAATAAGTTATACAACTTATACTTAATTTTTTTTTATGAAAAAGCTTAAACCTAACATTTTAGTATTAATTAATTGTACTGTCCCAAGTATTGTCACAAATCCAAATGTTATGGATGCAAGTTACTTTATTACCCTATATCGTTGAACAACGACTCCAATTTTATAAAAATATCAATTATTTAAATAATTGAAAATTTATTCAAACCATTGTTTAAATAATTGAAAATTTATTCAAACCGTTTCAGTTACAAAAAAGTTGGACCTAATCTTATCTGTAGGTTTAAAAAAGAATGTTGAAAGTCAAAAGATAGCCATCAATAACAAATAGTTAGTGAGACAAAAGGCCATAAACTTTCTCAAAATGAATATTAAATCTCTAATTTTGTAAAATATAAAAATTAGTCCAAATTCTTAATTTAGTATTGTGATTCTCATTCGGGGTTTATTTATCAGAAAAATTAGTACGACATCCCATCAGAATATTTTTGGTAAAAATTTAATCTCAAACATTTTATCTCTTATTTAAATAAGACACCTTAAACTATCATAATAACTAATAATATACATATTAATGTTTGCTAAGTAACTAGATTATTTTCTAATTTATAAATTTATATTTAACCTAAATTCTTATAACATCTAATCAGGCCTGGTTGGATTGAGTTATTTAAATAATAATAACTCAAAAATATTATATTATTCCATCTATTTCATTTAATCACTTAATTCATCACTTAAAATACTAAAATATCTTTATTTTAAATTAATTTTTTTATCATTATATATCAATACTTTAAGTATTTTTTTACCAAAAAAATTCAACTACATAAAAAAAAAATAATCATCAATCATTATTTTCTATATTATCGTATTATTTGAATAATCTAAATTCGAACTAGACCTCAATTAAAATGTTAACTAATTTAGAAATAAATTTAAAACTTTATTGTGGATTTTTGATTAATACCTAAACCTTGAAATAAATAACCAAGTATCGAAATGAAGTTATAAATGCCCAACGAGCTAGATGAATAAGAGAGAACCAAATATATGTTTTATGAAAAAGTTTAAGGTCTAATTAATCAATTATGAAAATAATAAGGACTTTTTTTGGTCAATAATATGTGCATGAAATAGTCTTAGGCAAAATGGGTGGGCAACTATGCATAAAAAAAATTATGGACCAATTCCACTATTGAACAAATCTAGTCTTCTCTTTGTCTATATCATGTCTAGTATATAATAAATACACACATCCTTCATATTTTCTCATATTCATTTCAAACCAACTTTTCTTATATACAAGATCCAAATCCTTAAACCTAACATAAAATCATGTCCGCTCTTCAAGCTTCAAGCTTAAATATGCCATATTCCTCGACATCTTCATCTTTTTCTCGTCGGAGACATATCACCAAATCAACCATTAACCTTCCAAAAAAGCTAACCATCAATGCTCTCTTGGTAGAAGAATTGCAGCAAAGAAGCAATGGTAGTGGTAGTAATAATATTTACAGAAACGTTAGATCAAACGTCCCATACACCGCACTTACACCTTCCCCCAAACAGGGTATTAAGTCTCCAACCACCATCCCCAAGCTCTACGCCATCTTGGAAGCCATCGCCGACAGGATAGAGATGCATAGGAACATCAAGGAACAACGAGAGAACTGGAACAGTCTTCTGTTAAATTCTGTTAACGCCATAACCCTAACGGCCGCAACCATCTCCGCAATCGCCGCGGCCGGAGGGTCCCATGTGGTCGCTCTTAGCTCGTGCTCGAGTCTCTTATACTTGGCGGCGACTGGATTGATGATTATCGTCAACAAGATCCAACCATCTCAGTTGGCGGAGGAACAAAGGAACGCGGGGAGGTTGTTCCAGAAACTTCTACGTGAAATCCAGACGAAACTGTCTATTGGGAATCCTGAGTCCAACGATGTGAGAGAAGCCATGGATAAAGTTCTTGCGCTCGACAGAGCCTATCCGCTTCCCTTACTCGGAAAAATGCTAGAAAAGTTTCCGAAGGAAGTGGAGCCAGCCAAGTGGTGGCCGGAGAAGAGAATTAGACGGCAAGAAAGTATGTCTCCGACGGAAGCAAGAGGCGGCGGAAACGGATGGGACGAAGGGCTGGAGGAGAGGATGAAAGGGATAGTGGGTGTGTTGAGAAGGAGAGATAAGGAAGATTACTTGAGACTCGGGGGGAAAGCATTGAAGTTAAACAAGATGTTAGGAATAGCCGGTCCTGTTTTAACAACCGTGGCAGCTGTGGGCTCTGCTTTAATGGGGTCAAGCCACTCTGGTTTGGCAACTGTGGTCGGAGTTGCTTCCGGAGCAATGGCGGCGGTGATAAACGCGGTGGAGCACGGCGGGCAAGTGGGAATGGTGTTCGAGATGTACAGAAGCAATGCAGGGTTCTTCAGTTTGATGGAAGAATGGATAGAGGGGAGTTTGGAGGAGAAGAGAGGGATCAATGGGAAGGTTATGGAAATGAAGGTGGCTTTGGAGTTGGGGAGGAGCTTATCAGAGCTCAGGGATCTTACTGATTCCTCATTAATGGCAGATCAAGAAGAAGAATTCGGAAGCAAACTCTTTTGAGTTCTACAAAAGAAATTTATTCTTTTATTCATATTACTTTTTCATTCATTAATTGTACAGAAAGTGGACTAACATTTTAGACTATTTTCAACAATGTGAAAAGATTATGGTTCTTATTGTGAATTTACTCTCTAGCTCTTCAAAATGTTAGGTACAAAGTTATAACCAATTTTTTAGCTTCATATATATAAACTTGACATCACGATCAATAGTCAAACTTCACCCAATAACACATTTAACAAGATACACTTTTTACTAGTATGATTAGGAGCAATAGCGAACGAAATTAGGACGGTCTACATTATCTGTTCGGTATGGATAGGTGGAATAAAGTAATTAATAAAATAAACAAAGAAGTCCATAAAGTTATGAGTTAATATAAAACGAGAAACATAAAACGGTAATAATAGAACATTAATAATTTTTTACACTCCTCCTTCAAGATGAAAATATATTGTAAATAAAGTTTGGAACGTAGATCGTCAAATTGAATACTATCCAAAACTTTAGTAAAAATGTCCGTAACTTGATTCATGATTGAGATATATCGATGATATATAAAGTCACTTTTTTTTATTAGTCACAAATTGATGCCAATGTGTTTTGTATGCTAATTGAAGATGGGGTTTTAAGTGATATTAACTGCAACTTGGTTGTCGCACCAAAGAGGAATGATAATTTAAAGTTTGACTCCCATATCCGAGAGTAAGTACGATATCGAAGCAATTCACAAATATTTGATGCGAGGTTGCGATACTTCGCTTCAACAGAAGTTCGAAATACTGTGGTTTACTTCTTTATTTCTAAGATATAGCTGCAGTCCCTAATTTAATGCAATATCCTATAAGCGATTGTCGACTATCCAAGCACCACCAGTAAAAAAAAAACAGTCAATAACCACCAAATTAGCCACTATATATATTTTAATTACTGTCGCTATTAAACAAAATAATAAATATTCATACTTTAATAAGGACACTATCTATCTATTAGTATCTACAGTCATTTCATCCCGTGGCCAAATGCCCATATTATTAATTTTAAAAACCTAAATATAAAATAAAACTTTTTAATTTAAATATATATAAGACTTTTAAATTGGTATTCTAATTATTAAATGTGGGAGTTAGAGAGGGAGGCTCATCAAGCCCTAACAATCATTCATCCGCTCGACATGCCTCGTTTGTTTGATCTATTTCCATCGACGAACCCTCGATGACAAAGAAGATACAAATAGGAGATGTATAGTTAGAGTTGGTCATGCTGTTTTCTTTGATATGGTTTCGTTTGGACCAATCTCGCTAGGTCTTTGACGTGTTGCAACCGATTATACATTTGATAGGAATCACTGCGAATCTCTTCTATTTATGTATATTGCTTCGATATCCTTGATCATATTCATCATCTTTTTTTTTGTTTGTTTTTATTGTTAATTTATCACACACTTCATGTTTTTGCCTATAAAGAGTTCGACAGAATGTCCACAAGGATTTTCTAGCTAATACCATTAGAGATTAGTGACCACATCACTTATTCTTAGGTAACAATACCATACATAAGTTCTTATTCCTTTCTCATATATTTATTCTACTTTCATAGATCTCTCTTGGTCAGCTTATAGTCTATATAATTTGTTTTCTGGATTCTACCACAAAGTACCAACTTGTTTTTTTCTACCTAATGAACATCCATTTCTTATTAAATATTTAAGTTTGTTTATCAAGTGTTTGATGAAATTTTGTCTGAATAAAGAGATTATGTTTATAATTACCATGAAATTATGTTTATCATTATATGATATCATCTATTATACTTATGAAATTCTTTAATTTTAGCTAATGTTAAGATGATGGACAATATTACTAGCAATATAGGTGATGACATATATATATATATATATATATATATATATATATATATATATATATATATATATATATATATATATATATATATTACTTTAATTATATGTATTTCATTGCTTTCTTGTTCTTCCGGTCAATTCAAAATTATATATATTTGATTTAATTGAACAACCCTTCATAATTTTGGATAGGAAATTGATTGATGGAGACTATACCATTGGAGATACTCACATTGTAGGTTTTATATTTGCATCTTTTATTATTATTTCTCATTACAAATAACTCCAAACGAGATCAATTCAATAATCTGAATCGGATAGAGAAATCAAGTTGTTCATGAAGTTATTTAAGGATCTGTATTCTTGTTTATTAACTTTATTAATCCCTATGAACAATTGACATGTATCAATAATAAAAAAAACTTGAAACTTTTAAAATGTTTAGATTAATAATTCTTACTTTCCCAGTCATGGTTGAGGATGTCAATGTATACTTATATGACTTGGATGATTCTCATAAGGTCGAGATAGAAATTATGATTGTTGAACCTAAAATGTGACTTTTTTGCTTACCTTTTTTAAGAATCTGAATGTTTAATTAACTTTCTTAAGAATATAGACTGTGCTTGGTTTTAAAAAAATGTTGATGTTTATATTTAATTGGCATAGAATAGGTGTGGCAAAGGGCTAGGAAAGGAAGTTGTTGTCATGATGATGGAATTTGCAGTTGAGAATATGGGGATACATGTCTTTACCACTAAACTTGGGATTTAAATTAAGCTCATCTTCATATGTTTCAAAAACTAGTATGAAATAGTTTCAAATTGTATGTCATTTCATTTAATTAGGTTAAGTTATATGACTGATTGGGTTTCTTTCAATATAGGGATTCGAAAAAGTTTCCCACAGTCATGTCTTCAAAGAGGTAAGCTCCTCTTTTTTTTTTTTTTTTTATCTATTTGAGGACTAATATTACTTGAATCTAGTATTCCTATATAAATATGAATTGAATGGTGAGATAGTGTGCACCATATTTCTTAGAGGTTGTATACCAATATTAAATTTAATATTTTGTAATGTCATAGCTTCACTAACTAAAAGTAAATATTAGGTTTATTTTGTTGGTAGTATATACTTTGTTAAATTTTACACATTCTTTTTTAAAACTTTTTTCTACATTGATTCCTCAAAAAAATATTATTATGTTTTTTCATGACTTCAAATTTTCCAGTTCAATGATTAGCATATAAATTGTACAAATACTATTAAATTATGTTGTTTGTAATACATCTTTTGATTTATTTCAAACTAAAATCAAAGTATTACATCTACAATAGATTTGGTAATTTTACTTTCTAACAGAATGTGATAACATTCAGCAATGACGCTTTCAACTGAATGTGTCTAACATTCAACAAGGAAAGTAGGTTGGACCATGTCTCAAAATATACAATATCATCAAAGAAAGTAAGTTGGATCATGTCTCAAACTATTGTTAGTTCATTATTCATAATTACATGCATATTTTCTAATTTTGAACTAATAATTTTGAATGATGTCTTGGAATCCTAAGAACTGATGTATTCATGAATGTTAAAATGGAGGTTGAAGCCTCAAGCTCACTTCAATCGGACATGGATTAGTATAGGAGGAAGATGAGAATTCTAGATTGTAAGCTTTGTCTAAATAATATAACATATCTATTAATCTTTCTGTAATTTGTGCAGACAACAAGATCTTTTTGGTTTTACATATATATAATAGAAAGATATCAATTCCTGTTTCAGTATTTGTTTAAATATGTTTTTTAGGAATCTCTGCTGCCATCAAATCACATTACGTCGACAAAAGGATTGTTGTATGCCTTGGTGGTGAAGATGGTGAGTTTAGTTGTTTTGTTATCCAAATTAGACTGTAGGAAAAATAAACTTGGTTTAGTTATGATAGTATTTTTGTTGTAAACAAAGATGAGCATGAATGTTATTTGGTTTTGGATAGAGAAAGAAAAGGCACACAAATGTACTGTCTTCTCACAATATTTTGAGGTGAGTCTTTTATTATTCTCTAAATCATTATTTACTGTAGAAAGTAATGACCATGGTAATGAATATGATGGGGTTATTTTTTCCCATATCTTAGGCATTGTTTCACTATTCTAATATTAAAATTAATCTATAGTTTCATCATTTTATAAATAAATGCTAAATGAATTCATGTTCAATGCAATTGTTAATTATGTATTGGTTGAATGCATCATACATAATATGGAAAAACTGTAGGATGATTAACAAAATTTTAATTCTTCACAGATGATACATCGGCATATTTTGAAATGTAAGTTTCTACTTCATATTGTGGGTATTTATCTCTGTGATTCATTCTTGCAAAAACAAATTTATTTTGTTTTAAATGTATGTACTCTTTTTTATATGATTTGAGGCATTTTTGGATGAAATTGTGAACATTTTAGGGGCAAAATTGGAAAGAACGACTATCATTTGGGTTATAGCTGTGGATTGAATTAATTTTTGGTTTTGTAGACTTTATAGATTGTGAGTTTACTAAATTTGATTAGCCAAACTCAATGTTAATAACCTAATTAATCATTAAAGGTTTTATATTTTTGTTTTATTTAAATAGCCAAGTGAATGTTATATTTTTTATGCTATTATATTGATTAACTTTCCAGGTTTTATTCTGAATGTGACAATAAATTGGAATGTAGTTATTATGATTAGAAATGATCTTGATGAGCCATTGTTTTTAACATGGTATCTTTATAACAAACAATACTAGAACTAAACAAACTTTAATATAATTGCAGGAATGGGATACACCAAAAGAAGAACTCATGGCATGATGGAGAATTAGGAACAAATTATCTTATATCGTCTAGTTGGAATTGGACTTATCAGTTCCAGGTTAAAGATCAGATTGATATTTTCTTTTACTTTCCTTTCATAAGCTTACAAAAAACTTGGTGGGTGGGGGGGGGGGGGGGGGGGCGATGCAAGAATCAATTTAAATAGCAGGGATGCCATCCTCATTCCCTTTGGATCCCCTAATGGCACTATAACAATCTTTATTAGTGATTGGTAAAAAAGAGTCGTGATGTTTTTTGAATTTATATATGTTTGTCCAGTTTTAAACTTTAATTCTTCAGTACAAGTTAGTAAGTCAGTCTTATTTATTTGAAAGTATAATAGCTTAGGAAGTATACTGACAAGATTAGCAATCTTGGATCTCCTTATCACAGTCTTTTTAACGAATTAGGTTCTTATCGCTATGATGCAAGAATCAATTTAAATAGCAGGGATGCCATCCTCATTCCCTTTGGATCCCCTAATGGCACTATAAAAATCTTTATTAGTGATTGGTACAAAAAGAGTTGTGATGTTTTTTTGAATTTATATATGTTTGTCCAGTTTTAAACTTTAATTCTCCAGTACAAGTTAATAAGTCAGTCTTATTTATTTGAAACTATAATAGCTTAGGAAGTATATTGACAAGATTAGCAATCTTGGATCTCCTTATCACAGTCTTTTTAACGAATTAGGTTCTTATCGCTATGATCAATCACTTGTCCCTAAATGTATATTTCAGAATAATGATACAAAAATATCCAGACATGGAGGGTTATGAATTCTTTGTTATTGGGTGAGTCTTTTTGAAGAATTTTGAAAGTTCTAATGTGTTTGAACTCTTTTGTGTAGAATGGATTATGGGGTATGGGTAAAATACCATTTTAGTCAGATTTGAAAACTAAATTAAAGTTTGGAAAATTTTAATTTATATAAAATGATAGGTGTACCTAGGAGCATAGACAACAATTTTAGTTTATCTTAATAACCTTGGAATGTGAAATATTCGTTCGGAGAGCCTTGATTCTTGGTATTTGGGGGCAAGAAGCTTATGTGAGCATTGTTAACCCTAAGAAAGACGAGAGGGAGGTTTCAATGGTTTTACTGAAATCAAAATAATGATTTATTTCCCGTTGTTCATGTCGAGACTCGAGATAGATGTGTCCTAAGGTGATTATTTTGAATATGCCATTTTATTGTTGTCATGCAGAATTTGAGAAACTAAATCATCTTTGTGTTGTACCAATACTAATTGACAGAGACATTGTTTTGGACGACTCTCTTACGGTTCTTTTGGTTCGTAATTAATTTTTTTTGTTCATTCATTATTTTAGATAGAGATCATTTAATTGAACTGAATTCTAATCTCAGAACAATTTTGGCAGTATTTAGAAGAGAAGTATCCAAGAAATCGGTAATTCAGTTAACCTTCTTTTGTCATTTGTCCTCTATATTGAACAATGAATGACATCTAATCATGTTTGATCTTATTATTTTTTTGATTTTTGGTAGGAATTACTTTGATGACTATATGGATTACAATAGTAAAAGGAGATTTTTAAAAAATGAATTGAATGGACTTGTTAAAGAGTTCAAATTTAGATTTGATGTATTTTATACTCACTTTATAAGATTTGTTATTTGAGTAATATAAATATTTAATTTAAATATTAGAAAATTGTATTTCAGTTTTAACATTCTTTTTAATTAATAATAGGTACATTAGTCAACAATTTTAAATTTATGTATTCAGCCTTTTAGCAACAGTATTTTTTTCCGTAGCTACTCTTTAGCGACAATAATTTATTCTCGTAGCCATTCTTTTAGCGACAGTACTTATTCCTGTAGCCAATTTTTAGCTACGGAACCAATAGCGTCAGTTGACGACGGGTTCATTTACTGTGGCTATTGACCTTTAACGACAGGTGAATGTGCAATAGCGACAGTATTTATCGTCGCTATTGAGCTCTTTTACACTAGTGCACTTTGCCGAGTCAATATCTGAAAAGGCTTCAAGAACAAAAAGATTAGAAAAATAATACAAACATCCAAGGGAATGTGTGTCTTTAAGGTATCTAACCATTTGTAATCCAACATCTCAATGAACATTAGTTGGTTTGTGCAATACGTATTGACTTAGTTTTTGAATCGAGAATACAATGTTCGAATGGGTAAAATTGAAGTAAGCTAATCAACCAATGAGTCTACGGAATAATTTCGGTTCAACAAAATACTTTGTGAATATGGTTCAAGTTTGATGCCTTTAAGTATCGAAATTTAGCCGACTTTGTTTTAATGAGTTCAACATCGACAATAATGTTAAAAATGTGTTTCTTTGATTAACAAACAAACCTGTGAAGGTTTTGCCAATTTCAAGGCCAGAGAAATACTTTGCTTCCTTTAATTATTCTTTAATATCAAATTTAGAATGAATAAATGTTTTAGTTTTAAAGATCTCATCAAGGTTGTTGCAAGTTAGTAAAGCATCGTCAACATAAATCAATATCAATGTAATAACATAGTTTATTTGTTTTGTTGATGAACAAATAGTGATCATAAGATGAGTGAATAAAATTAAAACTAGTAAGATTATTTGAAAATTCTTTATTTCACTCCCTAGAAGTCTATTTGAAGCCATAAAGACTTTTTTTTAATTTGCAAACCTAATTTGGTTCACATAACCATTTAGTTGTTGCATATAAATGTCTTTTTACAAATTACCATGGAGAAAAGCATTGTACACATCAATCAAATAAAAAAAAATCATTTTTAGCAGCACTTAATGCAATTAAAAGTTGTATAGTCACAAATTTTTCCACCAGAGCAAAACATTGATGAAAATCAATGCCGATTATATCTTTGACAACTCAATTTTAAATTTGTCGATCGTACGATCCATATTTAATTTGGTTTTATAAACCTATTTGCTGCTAATAGTCTTTTTGCCATGTGGAAAAGTGATAATTTCCCAAATTTATTGGCTAAGGAGTCAAAATAAATGAACACGATGCTCGAATTTTAACATGCATAGCTTTGATCCAATAAGTATTGAAAGATGCTTCTTTGTATCTTTGTGGTTAACACACATTTAAAATGTTAGATAGAGAACATTTTAAAATAGTATCCTGCAATTAGAAATAAAAGAAAATGTAGGTGACAACATATATTTTTGTTTTGTTTAGCCATGTTATGATAAATCATGTAGTCATCAAATTAATAAGGTTTATTTTGAGATTTTGTTCCTTTTCTAGAAATAAAACTAGCTAGATGAACATGTTCTTGAATAAGAAAATTAATATTAGGAACATTAAATTAAGTTTCGTAAAGGCATTATGTTGGTTTTCATTAAAATATTAGACTCATGATAAGAAACATCAAATTCATCATAAACATCAAACTTATCATAATAAGGTTAAGATAAAGTGAATTCTCATTATTATTAAAGAATTGTCTTAATAAAGCCAAGTTATCTCATGGTTTTAAAACTCTAGATTGAATAAATATAAAGATATTCTAAAAAATATGAATATCTCTAGAAGTTACACATTTTGTGAGTACATTTATACTATATAACTCTCTTTATCTAGAGAATATCCTAAAATAATGCATTTTTTACCTCTAGGTTCAAAATTGCATTTATAAGTTGAATATTTGCTATGTAACAAAGACAACCAAATGTCCGCATATAGAAATAGTCAACCTCTTTGTTGGGAAGTAAGGAAAATAGTGTTTGTCAATTGAGAACACTATTAGGTAACTTATTAATGATATGAGTAACCATTAATAAAAAAAAAATGACCAAAAGTTAATAGCAATTTTGATTAAAGCATAGGGATCTTTCTATTTGAGTAATGTGTCTATGTTTACGTCCACAACTCCATTTTGTTGTGGAGTGTAAGTACACACGAGGTATGACATTAAATGTCAAGATGAGAAAAAAATCAAAACATTTTGAATTAATAAATTCAAATACATTATCACTACGAGTAATTTTAACAAAATTTTCATAATAAGTTTTAACCTTATTACAAAATGATTAATTGTACTAAAGATTTGGGGAACCATTATATATGGACCCAATTATTGAAGGAGGAGATCACTTGTCATTTGCTAAAATTAGCATTGAAGTGCATCCTAGGAGTGTCCTGCCAATTAAAATGACAGTTGTTGATAAAAAAGGAAAACACAATGTCATGGAGATCTCTTATGAAAAGAAACCAAAGAGGTGTACTTTCTGTAATACTTTCCTGCACAATAAATGTGATAAAGCTAAAGAAGAAGAGCAGAAAAACCAGAAAAGTTGGGAATCATAAAATAAAAAGAAGGAAACAGAGGAGGCCAAACTCAAAGATCAAACAGTTGTAGAAGAAAGCAAGAAGGATTCTAGGAAAAAGGAAAACATTGAAGGAAAGAAAGTAAAAGGAATCAAGGTGAAGAGGAAAAGAAAATGTTTTGTAATGCAAAGGATCATGATGGAAATGGAAGATGAACCTTAAGTTGTTGTTGAGGAAACTCAAGAGAAAGACACCCAAAATTTCAAAACTGAAATAGAGAATTCAAAAGTCGATAAAGAAGATTCCAAAACCGATGTGGAGTCTGAAGCTGAAGCCGAAGATAAGGAAGACAAAAACAAAGAAATTCAAGTTGAAGATAAAAAGGTAAAAACCCTGAAATTCTCAGAAACAATTCTTTCTATCAAATCAGAACAGACTCGTACAAAAAGATAATTCAAAATGAGAAACAACAATACTCATCACCCTCTTCAATACAATCTCCTTACATCGTCAGAGGAAGAGGAAGAGGAAGGGGAAGAAGGCCTATCAATGAAGATAGGCGGCATGCAAAAATCTCAGGCTCGGATAGTTAGGTTTGAATGTAGTCTTTTCTGTTTGTAATCTCTGATTTTTTTAGAATGTATGAATGCTACTAATAAGTTTTTTTAGAGTTTTTTGATTGTCATCCTTAATCATAACTATGGTTTGTCTAGCTTTGATTTATGACCCTCCCACTTTTGAGATTTTAATGAAATGGTTTTAACCGTTTCCCCTAAAAAAATTGTACTAAAGATTATTATTTTATTGGTCCATGTAGTTTACTATAATTATATACAATGGTTAAAATATGTGGAGTATTAATAATTAAAGACTATTTGTATGGTCCTCATAAATTAATATGAATTAATTCAAAAATAGAGTTAATTTTGGATTCGAAAGTATAAAAGGATGATCTAGTCATTTTAGAAAGAGGACAAACTTTAAAATGTCTAGGCTCATGTTTTATATTTGGAAAGATTATTTTTTGTAAAACCTTATGAGAAGGATGACCTAGTATGTAAAACAACATATTAATTGATAGTAGTCATAGATTGTCTATTACAAAGTTTACAAAATGAAAAAATTTCATTTTCATTAATATAAGTTGTCATACTACATTGCTTACAAAATGAAGAATTAGTCTTGGTATTGATAAAATGATTACCAATAAAATCATCCACATAATTTTAAAAATAGTACAACTTGTTTACCCTAACACTTTTTCCTAATATTAAATATTTCTCAACGTATACAAAGCACAATATGTTAAAGAGTCGACTTAAGATACCAAAATGTCACGGGTTTGATTCAATCTGAAAGTGCTTTGAGTTTAAGCGGGGGACATGGTTATGGGGCGTCATGCTAGTTCACCTTTAATTCAAAAAAATATTTAATGTTATCTGATTCTAATAATTGTGCAACGGATATAAAGTTGCATTTAAAATCGAAAGAAAGCATAATATTTTTGAGCTGAAGATGTTTAATTAAAACAACTATACACATTTGTTTAATTTGTTTTTTACTGCCATCTCGTAAAAGTAATTCTAATAGTTTAGTAATGGTGTGAATATTACACATAAGCTTTCTATTGTACGAATATGAGCAATAGCTCCAAAATCAATAATCCAAGTTATACTAAAATTATCAACATGATTAAGACCCGTATTAAAATTTAATTCAATGCTAAAATGTTTACTTTCCAAGTTGCTTCTTTTATATTTTTTTCATATTTTACATGAAATCTATGAATAGATTAAAATCATTAGTGGTTACATTGTTGGGGCCGTTGTTGACATCATATAGAGTATTGACAACATTCACAAAGGTTTTCTTCGTTTGGTCTTTTGGTTGCTTAAACTAGTCAGAATAATCAATAAGTTTGAAACAACATTTTTGAATATGCCCATTCAATCCATAATGCTTACAAACTCTATTTTTGTACGAATTTGAAAAGTTTTCTTTTGTTTTTTACAACCTTATTGTTCCTTATTTGACTATTAGCCATTATTTTTTCAATAGAAAAAGTGACACTTTTATCAAAGTCTAGGCATTTATTCTTTTGATTTCTTATTTAGAGAGCATTGAAACTTTTTATTTTATTTTCATCAATTTCTTGTTTTATCTCAACATTCAAAAGCATAGTAAAAACTTTTTAAATTGTAGTAGATGTATTAGCAATAAAGATCAGATCGATATCTGATCTGTTCATAACGATCATTGAGACCCATAAGAAAATGAAGTAATTTTTTGTTTTCATCATTTTGAGTAATATGCTCTCTGTATTTTCTAAAAGTGCTCTTATATATAAATGGATCGACAAAAGAGTCACCATAATTCTTGGAGAGAGAAGAGTCAACAGTAACCAGAGTAAGAAGATGTTTCATATGGAACATATCACCATGTTTCAAGATGTTTGAGATGTAGTTGGTCTTACTAAGATATAAGCCAACAAATGTTCGAGTGGTCCTAATCCCAAAAAAGTAGTGAATAGCTCCCATGTCTGGATGGGGAACATGCTTTGTAGTTGTGTAATAAAGTAAGAGATATGAGATGGAGAGTTACTTGTAAGGATGATGTCATAGACGTAAACAAGTAAGTAGGCACATATATCACCATTGTGATAGAGGAAAATGTATGTGTGTGATTTGGATGTAAAAAATCCAATAGAGGATAAAGCATTATGGAGAGTAGAGTTCCATGCACAAAGAGCTTACTTGAGTCCATATATGGCTTTCTTGAGATGACACACATGATTCAATAGTTCTAAAAGAGTGAAGTCGAGGGTTGAACCATAAATACTTCTTCAAATAACGTACCATAGAGAAATGTATTAATGACATCAATTTGGTGACGGGTAACAACAAAGGAGATAATTGTTCGGATGGTCGTTGGTTTGATAACCTAACTAAAAGTCTCTTCATAGTCAATACTAGATTTCTCAACCTCCCTAAGGTCCTGAGTTCGAGCCCATTAGGTGACAAGTTTTTCACCTAGTTAAATGATTAAATGTGTTTGTGGGCTATGTGCTTAATCCATTTTCCCCATTTTTTAGATTGTTGATGTAAACCTTTCGCAACTAGGCGTGCTTTGTGGTGTTCAATGGTTCTATCATATTTATATTAGAGTTTGAAGTCGCATTTGAATCCAACAATATTTTGAGTAGAAATGGTGGAACAATATCCCACATATGATTTTGTAGTAGAGAATTATACTCTCATTTCATAGTAGTTCTCCATGCTTAATTTTTCATGATTGAAGAGACACATATTGGTCAGGCATGGGTGTTGAGTTGAGGCTAGTGAAAGTTGAGAATGTACGATTTTTGCCTCGAGTGGTTATAGGATGTATGGAAAAATTAGAGTACAAATAGGAGAATGATGAGTGAGAGGAGGGATAATAGTTATATTTGTAGAGCTGGAGAGTAGATGTTGGCCTAGGAAGAGAATCACTCACAAAAATTTGAGAAATTTCTATAAAATCTTAAAAAACAATTACAAGAGTTGTTATCTCTCTCTTATTTTTCTTCCTCTAATGAGAGTAACATACACTTTATTTATACTAAAAAAACTCTTAATTTTCTAATTTAATGAAATTTATTGAAAATATTCTATTTTCCTTATTATTGCAAATATTTTGTTTTCTTCATCATTGCAAATCTGCCATTTTCCTCATTAATACAGATCTTCCATTTATTTGTAAACGTTGTAACAGCCAGGAGTAATACAACATTCTCCCCCTTAGTCCTGGCGTGGTTCGAGATCACGAACACCGATCAGGTGTCGCATCATCACCAGTTTTGATGCTGGCAAAGCTTTCGTAAGTATGTCGGCCTTTTGTTCGTCCGTTCGAACAAACTCTACTTTGATTTGACTTCCTTCAACACACTCTCGAATGAAATGATATTTCATGTCGATGTGTTTGCTACGACCATGAAAAACTGGGTTTTTCATGAGTGCAAGTGCAAACTTGTTGTCAACGTAGAGCTTCACTGCCTTAGGTTTCGAACCACTTAGTTCAAACAACAATGATTTCAACCAAAGTGCTTGACACGCTGCCGCTACAGCCATGAACTCTGCTTCACATGAGGATAATACCACTGTTTTCTGTTTCTGGGAGGTCCACGAAACAAGACTATCGTTAATGTAGAACGCCATGCCCCCCGTACTTTACCGGTCATTTAGGTCACCTGCGAGATCACTATTAGAGTAACCCACTATTTTCTCGTCACCGCCTCCTTTTCGAAACACTAGACCTAAGTGTATAGTGCCTTGAAGGTATCGAAGCACCTGCTTCACTGCCTTGTGATGTATCTCAGTTGGCCTCTCCATGAATCTACTGACAACACCAACAACATAAGAAAGATCTGGCCTTGTATGAAGGAGATATCGCAGACAACCAATGACTCTTCGATATTCAGTTGCATCAATCGGTAGTCCTTCGGGATCCTTATAGAGTTGAGACATATGCTCCATTGGTGCCTTTGTTGAGTTACAATCAAGCATTCCAAATTGGTTCAACACCTTTTTGGCATATGTTGTTTGCTTGATCGAGACACCTCCTTCGAACTGATCTACCTCGATTCTAAGGTAGTATGAAAGCAATCCAAGATCATTCATCTCGAAATCCCCCATTATCTGCTTCTTAAAAAGTTTAACACCCTTTGGATCTCCACCTGTTAAAATAAGATCATCCACGTAAATACCAACAATAATTCGGGTATTAGCGTTGCCTCTTGTGTACACCGCTTGCTCCTGTGTACACTTTTCGAAGCCCATTTTCTTCAAACTTTTGTCCAACTTTAAATTCCACGCACGAGGAGCTTGCCTTAGGCCATACAATGCCTTTTTTAATTTAAGCACCATATTCTCCTTCCATGTTTCCTTGAATCCTTCCGGTTGAGTTACGTACACTTCTTCTTCCAGTTCTCCATCGAGAAAAGCTGACTTTACATCGAGATGATATATTTTCCAGCCACAATTGGCTGCCAAGGCAAGAATGACTCGAATTGTGTCCATTCGAGCAACTGGAGCGAAGGTTTCTTCGAAGTCAATGCCTTGTCGTTGCACATATCCCTTTGCAACTAAACGAGCTTTATGTTGGATCACCTCACTATCTGAGTTTTTCTTGAGCTTAAATACCCATTTGAGTCCAATTACCTTGTGTCCGACTGGCAATGGGACGAGAGACCACGTCTCATTTTTCTCAATGGCTTCAATTTCTTTAGTCATTGCTTCTTCCTATTGTGGTTGTCCAGCCGCTTCATTGTAGCAAGAAAGCTCCTCTGTTTGTGCTAACATCAAGTCTTCAAAATCAAGTGTCACTCGAGGTGCTTCTTCTAAGATATCGGTCATGTTCTTGTATCGAAGAGGTCCTTCATCACTCCCAATGTGTCCACCTGACCATGGAGTGGGTAAGCCATCGCCTTGGTCTGTTTGTTCAATTACTTGCTCGAGTTGTGGAGGATTCGAGACAACCTCTTGGAACATTTCTGAAGTATATTGTCCTCTTGTCGATCCACTCTCAAATGGGATCGTTCGAATTCCAACATGCTCGTGATTAACCTCTTCGTAAACTTTGAAGGGTTGATCACTCTTTTCATTTTGCCAATCCCATGCTGCACTTTCTTCAAACACAACGTCACGGCTCACATGGATCTTGTCATTTTGTGGTTCGAGCAACCTGTGTGCCTTACTTCCTTCTTCGACACCTAAATAGACAAACGACTGACTTCTGTCGTCTAACTTTTTTAGATGGGGAGTGGTCACCTTGGCATGCGAGTACACCCCAAAACACGAAGGTGCGCTGGGTGTGGGTTCATTCCAGTCCACATCTCAAATAGAGTTTTGTCTCGAACAACTTTGGTTGGAACCCGGTTGAGAAGATAGACTGCATGACGAACTGCCTCCCCCCAATACTTGCTCGGGACTGCCATGCTTTTGAGCAACGACCTAGCCATGGCCATCACTATTCGATTACGCCTCTCCACCACACCATTTTGTTGAGGAGAGTATGGTGCTGTGAATCATCGCTCTATCCCTGCTTCTTCACACATCTCTCTAAATTCCCTCGAGAAGAATTCACCTCCTCTATTTGAACGAAGGACTTTGATTTGAAGTCCGGTCACATTCTCGACCAATTGCTTCGTCTTCTTAAACGAAGAGCATGCTTCGTCCTTTGTTTTTAACATATAGAGCCACATCCACCTGGAATTATCATCAACAATCAGCATGAAGTATCGATTTCCTCCTGGGGTTGATGGCGTGATTGGCCCACATAAGTCAATGTGCAACAATTCGAGTGGCTTTTTCGCTCGAAACTTGGCTTCTAACACAAACGGTTGGCTCGTTTGTTTTGCAACTAGGCATGTTCGACAAAGTTGTTTTGGAGGAGAAATTTTTGGAACACCAGCAGCCATTCCCTTATTTATGAGGGACTTTAGTGCTTGGAAGTTAACATGACCGAGACGAGCGTGCCATAACCATACTGGATCTTCAAGATTAGCTAAAAGGAAAACCGTTTTTGCTAATTTCAAGAAAATTTGATATAGTCGATTATGCGTTCGTCTCACTTTCATGATAAGGCATGAAGGGTTCTTAGCGAAGACTTCAAGCTCTTCTCCGTCTATCACCACCCTGTGACCTGTCTCAGTAAGTTGCCCGGGACTCACTAGATTACTTTTTAAAGAAGGAATGAAAAAAACTCCCTCGAGAAGCCACTGGTCGCCATTTTTGCATTCGAACATGATAGAACCTTTTCCACAAATTTGTACCGTGGAACCATCTCCGAACTTCACCTTTCCAGTGACTGCCTCGTCTAGTTCAAAGAACTTCTCTTTATCGCCGGTCATGTGATTGCTAGCGCCATTGTCCAAGAACCAAACATCTCTTGATGTCTCATCGTTCTTAGCTTCTAGAATTTCTGGAGTCAGCTTCATTTCATTCAGCATGAGAACATTGTTTGGCGGAATCTCCTCCGAGATTGCCATAAGTAATGCTGGTTTGACGTTGTCTGCGTGGGTAAGGTGTGACACCTCGTTCTTCTTTGCTCGACATTATGTTGAGTAATGTCCCATCTCGTTGCAATTAAAACAACGAATGTGACTCTTGTCTCGAGGATCTCCTCGACCACCTAAACTACCTTCTTTATCTTTCCAAGACGGTGCTCCTCTACCTCCTCTCCCTTGGCCTCTACCTCGGGTTCTACCTCCTTGACCACGGGTCCCACTATCTGTGGAATCATTTTTCCACTAGTTCAACGAGTCTTCCTCGTCCTTTTTCAATCGTGCCTTCCACTCCTCCTGAGTGAGTAACACTTGTCATTCGTTTCCTCCAAATTTTGTGTTTTTCTTGTGCGTACGCTCCTCGAAGACCTTCAGCCTTCCAACAGCTTCCTCAAATGTTAACGTCTCGAGGTTGTAAAATTGCTCGATGTCGGCTACCACACTGATAAACCTTTCTGGCACGGTGTCGAAGAGCTTCTTTACTATCGCAATATCATTTAGTGTTTCTCCAAGGCTTGAGTACCTGACTGATATGGATGTGAGTCGACCAACATATTGATCGAGCGACTCACTATCGTTCATATGCATCATATCAAACTCACTCTTCAATGTCTGCAATCGTGCATTCTTCACTCGGTCTGCGCCGATGAACCTCGTCTTGAGACAATCCCACACTTCCTTCGCCGTCTTCTTATTTGCCACCTGCATTAGAAGATCCTCCGGAAGTGTTTGTAGAAGATGTGACCTCGCCTTCTTATCAAGTCATACATCAACCTATGTGCCTTCTATTGACTCGACTGCCTCCCATACTCCTTGGTTCTCCATTATAGCCTGTACACGAATCACCCAACTGATGTAGTTCGTGTGTGTTAGCTGCGGATAGTGAAATATGCCATTGTTTTGCTATGCCCCTGATGATCCTGCACCCTTCGAAATTTGATACCACCGGATGATTTTGGGTATTCACTTGATGCTCTGATACCAAATGTTGGCCCAGGAAGAGAATCACTCACAAAACTTTGAAAAAAATCTATAAAATCTTAAAAAATAATTACAAGAGTTGTTATCTCTCTCTTATTTTTCTTCCTCTAATGAGAGTAACATACACTTTATTTATACTAAAAAAATCTCTTAATTTTCTAATTTAATGAAATTCATTGAAAATATTCTATTTTCCTCATTATTGCAATTATTTTGTTTTCTTCATCATTGCAAATCTGCCGTTTTCCTCATTAATACAGATCTTCCATTTATTTGTAAACGTTGTAACAGCCAGGAGTAATACAACAATAGAAGGATTGTAGGATGTGGTTAAGAAGATATAGTATTACCTAGAGATGATGGTTGTGAGTGTGTAATAAGAGAAGGAGGTGTCTTAGTTGTTGTTTCAGTAGTTGGATGAGTAAGAGAAATATGAAATAAAATGGATGGGGTGTGGGTAATGATGATGGAGGATGTGCGGGGTTTGATGTTATAGAGAAAGAAAACACTATTTCATCAAACATAACATGAAGTGAGATTTAAAGACGGTCAATGGGGATATTCAAACAACGATAACATTTATGAGAGAGACTGTAGCCAATAAAGGTGTAACAAATAATGAGAAAGTTGGTGTTGGTCCCTAAACATCGACATGAATTAAATTTAAAGGAGCATTATTTCACAATTTCAATCTATAAAAAGGTTGTTTGTGTAAATTTTGAGATGATAAACTTTACAAAAAGGAAGAGTTTTATTGTCCAACATAGGTAATTGAAATCATGAAATGATACAAGACATGGTAACGGGCGAAAGATGTCCAAACTACTATGTCACATTGATGTTGATGATTGGGATTCGATGAACGCTTGTTTTGTGGGGCTAAGTGGTACAATCCATTTCTATGTGTGTCGTGGAGAACCTCTGTCTTTGTAATTCGATCCTTTACCGCCCAATATGATGGATGAAATGATAAAAATATTATTATCTATAGAAAAATTGTGGAATTGGACATAGGGTTTTGAGGTCCAATTTGATGTGCCTCAATGTTAGGTACAAAAAGGGGTAGGAAAATATGTGCGATTATTTGTTGGATTCAAAAAGGTATAAAATCACATAATGGTGAAGATGTCAATCAAAAATTATGAAAATGTCAACTAAATCTCCATGAGATTATATCATGTTAGAGATGTCAAAGATATCACATGATCTTTACCCTAATTGTGAATTCTAACAACCTATATATTTATACATTGTAAACGAGAAGAGGGGTGAGACTGAATTAATGCAGCATCTTCATCTTCGATCTTAACATCTATATTTCTAAATTCAAGTAATATAGTGTTTAACTTATCAAGATATTCACGAAGAGACTTACCTTCAAGCATACGAAGACTGAATAGACATTGCTTTAATAACAACTTGTTAGTTAGTGATTTTGTCATGTACAAAGCCTTTAACTTCGACCACAAACCGATTGCGGTATCTTCATCAGATACCTCAGTAATCACTTCATCAACCAGACAAAGTAAAATCGTTGAGTGTGTCTTCTCTTCCAAGACCTCAAGCTCAGTAGTGATTTTACCAGAGGTAGACTCTTTTGTAAGGCCTGCAACTATCTTCGCCTTTTCCTTCGACAATGTTACCCAGACGCCTTGTTGTTTAAGCAAGGCTCGCATTTTGATCTGTCATAGATCAAAACTATTTCGCCTTGTGAATTTTTCGATTTTCAGATTCATTGAAGACATCTTCTCGCCAGAAAATAAATGATGATAAACTGATCGGATCTAACCCGCTCCGATACCAATTATTGTGCGGAATGCAAGAAAGTGATGAACAATAAAGTACGGAAAAGCAGATGAAGAGAGATTTCTTATTGTCAAAGATGAAAAGATTATAAGATTATAACAAATAAAAAAGACTACAACTTTAAAATTCAGAAAACAAGAAAACGTAAAACATCTAACTTAATTACGCGTAACTGTAAAAATAATT
The DNA here is from genome assembly GCF_907164915.1 of Impatiens glandulifera. NCBI lineage: Eukaryota > Viridiplantae > Streptophyta > Magnoliopsida > Ericales > Balsaminaceae > Impatiens > Impatiens glandulifera. Next base: position 259,914 of record NW_025918797.1, read on the forward strand.
GTGATGTAACTGAAATTAATGTAACCCACAAACAATTGATGGCTGATATTAATTCCTATACTAAAGGTAAAGCGTTACATCTTTCATCTTCATGTTTTCCAGGTCGCCCTAAGGGTTTGAAGCCAAACTTGCTTTACCGTTTGTTTCCTTTGTTCTCTATTTCGAGTGTAACCCATGCTACTTTGGAAGATTTTGCGTCGGCTATCTTTTTAAAGCTAGATTCATCGACAAATCGGTATAGCAGATACAAAGTCGCCTTGTCTTTAGTTCGAACGACCTTCAACGTGTTTAGATGGGCATTTGAATACCCATCTGTGTTTATAAACTAGAGATTGGAATGTATTTTACATTGTCCAATTTAATAATCATGTGTTTGAATCAATTATCTAGTTCACTGTAATGTTTTACTTATTGAAGCCTAATAAATTTTGATATAGTACTCTTATATATGAAAATTTCTAAAAGAAATGAAATTCTGTAAATATTTATATATAATGTTAAGTGCCCTAACAAAAATAGTTTGATAGTTGCATAGTATTTGAAAGCAAAATATTTTTGTCTTAGTTGGTGATGCATATATGACAAGGTAGTAATAATATATACGATAGTCAGCGGTTCAGATTGGTTTGTTTTTAAATGGTTAGGTCTCTTATATTCTAAACAATGGAAAGAGTGTTGAAAGTCAAACATGGACTAGATTCAAATCAATAATAAGTAGTAGTAAAACAAAAGCTGCTAAACTTTATCAAAAGGAGAAATAAATCTCTAAACTTGTAAAATATTAAAACTAGTTCAAAATTTGAAATATAAGAGAAAATATAATTTATTAATTAAGCAAAACTATAAGGACTATTTTTTTGTTGAATAATATAGGTAGAGAATATGTCATTTTCTAAGACAAAATGGGTAGCAACTAGGGCATAAATTTAAGGACCAATTCCACCATTGAACAAATCTAGTCTTCTCTCCCTATTATATATTGAGCACATATCCACACACTAATTTCTTCAATTCTTTTCAACCCAATTCTTCTTTCTACAAAACCTTCAAATCCTCAAAGACATATAATCATGGCGGCTTTTCAAATTTCAAGCTTGATATCGTCTTCTTCCTCGTTTCCTTGTCGGAGACATGTCGCCAAATCCACAATCAACCATCCAAACAAGCTAACCATCAACGCCCTTTCCCTCCCGGACCTAAGCGCCAGAGTCTTGGTCGAAGAATTGCAGCAAAGAAGCAGCGGTAGTAACAATAGTATTTACAAGAACATTATTAGATCAAACGTCCCGTTTACACCTTCCCCCAAACAGGGCACTAAATCTCCAACCACCATCCCCAAGCTCTACGCCATAATGGAAGCCATCGCCGACAGGATAGAGATGCACAGGAACATCAAGGAACAACGAGAGAACTGGAACAGTCTTCTGTTAAATTCTGTTAACGCCATGACCCTAACCGCCGCAACCATCTCCGCAATCGCCGCCGCCGGTGGGTCCCATGTGGTCGCTCTCAGCTCCTGCTCGAGTCTCTTATACTTGGCCGCGACTGGATTGTTGATCATCGTGAACAAGATCCAACCCTCTCAATTGGCGGAGGAACAGAGGAATGCGGCGAGGCTGTTCCAGAAACTTCGACGTGAAATCCAGACCAAACTGTCTATCGGGAATCCTGAGTCCAAGGACCATAGAGAAGCTATGGATAAAGTTCTTGCGCTGGACAGAGCCTACCCGCTTCCCTTACTCGGGAAAATGCTAGAAAAGTTTCCGGAGGGAGTGGAGCCAGCCAAGTGGTGGCCGGAGAAGAGAATTAGACGGCAAGAAAGTATGTCTCCGGCGGCAGCAAGAGGCGGCGGCAACGGATGGGACGAAGGGCTGGAGGAGAGGATGAAAGGGGTAGTGGGTGTGTTGAGAAGGAGAGATAAGGAAGATTACTTGAGACTGGGGGAGAAAGCATTGAAGTTAAATAAGATGTTAGGAATAGCCGGTCCTGTTTTAACGACCGTGGCAGCTGTGGGCTCTGCTTTGATGGGGCCGAGCCACTCCGGTTTGGCAACTGTGGTCGGAGTTGCTGCCGGAGCTATGGCGGCGGTGATAAACGCGGTGGAGCACGGCGGGCAAGTGGGAATGGTGTTCGAGATGTACAGAAGCAATGCAGGGTTCTTCAGTTTGATGGAAGAATGGATAGAGGGGAATTTGGAGGAGAAGAGAGGGATCAATGGGAAGGTTATGGAAATGAAGGTGGCTTTGGAGTTGGGGAGGAGCTTATCAGAGCTAAGGGATCTTACTGATTCCTCATTAATGGCAGATCAAGAAGAAGAATTCGGAAGCAAACTCTTTTGAGATCTACAAATTAAATTTATTCTTTTGTTCATATTACTTAATTCATTCATTCATTATATAGAATTTAAGACTACTTTACAAAAATATGAAAAAAATTAGGATTCTTATTGTTAACTTGAAAGTAACAAGAGGATTCTTATTGTAAAAAATTAGGACTCTTTAGAGAGATTTTTTTATTAATTTTTTGAAGTAAATGTTATCTTAAGGATTTTTAAGTACAAAATATCACAAATTAATTATTTAGTTTTATACAAATTAATCGTATTTCACTCAGGAATGTTGAAGAGATCAATAACGAAAAGTTCAGTCGATAGCGCTAACTCAATTTTTATAGAGCGGCATATTCCGATTTCTAGTTGATATATATATAGCGGCATATTGTTGTCATTTAGCAAAAAATATCCACACAAAAATCGGGTGATAACAACATAATGATTGTTATTAAAAGGGTAATAGAAACTGGTATATCAGTAGTTTCTTTTGCTAAACAAATCAGCCTAAGAGCGGCCAAGGGCAGGGCTAAGGCAAGCAAGTTAAAGGCTAGGCGAACAAATGATAGCGGAGTTGGATGGGTGAGGACATCGTTACGCTAGAGAGCTAGGTTGAAGTAGATGAAGATACAAGTTTGAGTGCAATAACTTTAATTTATATAATCTCATTTGATTTCTATAGAGTTTATACTTACTCTCTTTACCAACTTTTTTTTCGAGTTGGTATTGTACCCACAATGGTAATTATGTAAAAAACGATAATAAGATCCTTTACTACCAAATTTCCTCGGCTTCAATGTTCTCTCACAGGAAGTAGTCATTTTACAAAATAAAAAATATAAAAATAATAATTATATTTTTGTCCCTCCGCTGTGGCTGTGAGAGAGAACGGGAATAGAGAGAATTTGGGAGTACACAACCCTAAGTGAAAAAATAGGATTCTTTGTTCTCAAATATCCTTTACTTCCCATGTTTCCTCTTAGAGGGAGGAATTATTCTACAAAATAAAATAAAATAAATATAATTACACTTTTATCCCCTCCTGTGAGGGGAAATAGAGGAGCATAAGAGAATTTGGGAAAAGATAGCCCTAAGTGAAAAAATAGTTGATTGTATCGGTTGGTATTGACGTCTTTTTTATTCTTTGAATAAATGAGTATTGATATTTTTTTATTTTTAAGTCTTTCGTTAGTTGTCGATAGATTTGGATGGAGACAACAAATATGACGAGTCTCAATCGTTGAGTTATTATATCTATTTTTATTATTTTTGTGATTGTATTCGATCAATACTAACATAATTATTATTATATTTTTTAAGATTGTAGAGTTTATCGCCTTTTTGAAAACATTCATTTTTTTTTTGTCATAGCCTACTATCTTTTTGTTTTTCACTCATTGTCTTTCCTGTATTTTAATTTTAATTTTTTTTTAATGTTTGTATCTTTATGTCTAAATGATTTTTTTTTATATTTTATGAAATTTTTAAGAAAAAAATTATTTAAAGTTTAATTACCATTATGGCCTATAAATAAATGAAATTGGAATATGAGAGTGAATATATTAAATAAATAAAAGATATTTAGATGGATAAAAAAGAGTAATTGAATAAAAGAAGTAAAAATTATTAAATTTTGAGTAAAAATCCCATAAAAACTCATATTATTGAATCAGCTCCAAATCTCCACATAAATTGTCATTGGATTCATTTGAGCGGTTTTTAAGGAATAACTATAAATTTTTAGAGAAGTGATAGAGAGAGAATTTGGGGAGAGAGAATGGTAGAGAAAATGATTTGACATCACTCATTAGTTGGAAAAGTGGGAGGAAAAAGAGAAAATAGAGAAATTATTTAATTTTTTCAGTTATGCTGAAAAAGATTTCCTCACCTAAATTCCCTCCCCAATCATTTCTCAAATTTTTAATAGTGATTTAAAAAAAAAAATTAGTCGTAAACAATTATAAATAATAATGGACTTACCAAAACAAAACAAAAATTATTTATTACTTTATTACATAATCTTATAGCCACTTAATTTATCAATTAAAATAATATAATACATTTATTTAATTTTATAAAATATAAAAATAAATTAATAATATAATAATTAAAACTCAAATAACATAGTATTTTATTAAAAAATTTAACAAAATAAATAAAAATTCTAAACCCAATTTGAAACTCATAAGAGAACATTTTATATTGGATTTTTAAGGATCCTCATAGGCAAATAATAGATAGAATAATAATTTTATTCTTTTCTTAATATATGAAATTAACATCATCCTATAATCAAGATATGCACTTCAATTTAATATTTGGACGAACTCATTACCTTAATCTCTTAGTTACATACTCTTTTCATATGAGTTACATACTCTTTTCATATGAGTTATCTTATTCGGTTAATGGTTAATAGTTAGAAGGTAGTGATGAAATAAAATAACTTAAAATAAAAAAAAATTAAAATAACTGAAAATCAAACTAGTTCTAAAATGTCTAAAAGAGCCTAATTTGGTTCATTGTTAAATGAGTTGAATAGAAGAAACTATAATTTTCTTTTATTAAAAATGTGATCCCTAAAGTATAGTCAAATAACGAGTAATTTGGTATACAAACAGGTAATGAATAATTAAGTGAGAAATGAACTGGGTAATTTAAAAGAGGAAATAAATAATAGACAAGAAAATGTTGACATAATTTGATTGACTAGAAAAATAATAAAATTTATCTCTTTACTCTTTTTTCATATACAATTTTTTCTTTTTTCGAGCAATTTTTTTTCTCAATTTTCTTACTCTACCTCCTTCCATCATTAATTTAATTTATTAATTAAAATATTGTAAATTATTTGACCGATCAATTAATGAGACAAAAAGAAAACATAATTAATTATTTTCCTAAACATTAATAGGTTAAATAACTGAAATATATATATATATATATATATATATATATATATATATATATATATATATATATATAATAATGATTAATTTCAAAGTATTCGAATTGTCGGGTCGAGAGTTGTGATTAATTTGGATATATATGTGAGAGTAAATGAATTTTTGGGTCGGATTGTGAATTTTCCTGCCCATAAACTTAAAGCGGTTAAAAATAAAATTAAAAATATTATATATATGTTTCAAACTTTTAACCTAACAAAAACAAATACAACTTTTTAAATAACTAGGCTAATAAGACTTTATATTTTAAATTTAACACAAAATTTGATGAACGCGGGACATTTAAACAATATAAGTTCAACTTTATAACTAACTATTATATATATATATATATAATTATAATGATGCTTAATTTTAAAGTGTCCGGATTGCCGAGTCGAGAGTTGTGGTTAATTTTGATATATATGTGAGAGTAAATGAATATTTGGTTTGGATTGTGGGTTGACCCGGCCCGCCCATATATTTAAAACAGTTAAAAATAAAATTATAAATGCTATATTTATGTTTCGAACTTGCAACCTAACTAAACAAATACAATCCTTTAATCAAGTGTAGTTATATTCAATCTTTTCGTGCAACCTAACTCAACAAGTACAATCCTTTAATCAAGTATAGTTATATTCAATCTTTTCGTGCAACCTAACTAAACAAGTACAACCTTTAATAAGTGTAGTTATATTCAATCTTTTCGTTCAAAAATAATGAGATCTCTTATATGCAAGAAAACGTATAAAGTCAAAATATGGACTAGATTTATAAATAATTATATACCACCAATAACAAATAATTAGTGAGACAAAAGCCCCTAAACTTAATCAAAATGAAATATATCTAAGTTTAAGATCTAATTTATCTATCATGTCAAATTATAAGGACTTCTTTTTTGTCAATAATTGTGCAGAGAAATAGTATAGGCAAAATGGGTGGGCAAATATGCATAAAAATATGGACCAATCCACTGTTGAACAAGTCTTACCTTGTTTGATATGGGTTTTTATTTACTTTTATGATTTTATCCAACTTTTTATAAAAAAATTTATTATATATCTATTAACTAACCATAAAATTATTTATTCCATCAATTAAAATATATCTATTGTATTTTATTTTTATTAATTTTAATATTTGGCCCATCAACCAATAGTAAATGATATTTTTACTTTTATTTATCCAAACATATCTATATATATATATATAATGATGCTTAATTTTTAAAGTGTCCGGATTGCCGGGTCGAGAGATGTGGTTAATTTGGATACTTGGATCGGATTGTGGGTTTACCCGTTTTAAAATTTAAAACGGTTAAAAATAAAATTAAAAATGCTAGAGGTATGTTTCGAACTTGCAACCTAACAAAACAAGTACAACTCTTTAACCAACTAAGGTAAAAAGACTTTATATATTAAATTCAAACACCAAATTTGATAAATGCGGGACGTTTTAATATTAATATAAGTTCAACTTTTTAACTAACTAATATATAATAATGTTGAGTAAATGGATACTTAGGTCGGATTATGTGTTGACCCACCCATAAATTTAAAACGGTTAAAAATAAAATTAAAAATGTTATCCGTAATTTTTTTCACGGTTTTTTATATTATTACTCGTGCAAATGCACGGGCTAAATGCTAGTATATTATAATGTCTAAATAAACTCATAACTAGGGGTGGAGCCACTTGACGGGTTAGGATGGACTGTAGCCCATACTAAATTTATATAAGAGTGATGATAGGGTTTAGTTCGATGTTACCAGTACATGCATTGCCTATATCCACTAAGGCAGTACCATCTATACAAAGAGAAAAAAACTTAACAAATGAGAAGAGTAATGCTTTACTTTTGTGTATAGGTGAAATACAGACAGTATCTATACTTGTTGCATCGAAATAACCATGATAAGGGTAGCGACTGGGGCAACGACTCCCCCATGTAGCCGTCAACCTGAAAAAAAAGGCACGTGAAAAAAAGGTCAACGCTCTTCTTCTCTTTTGATCAAATTATAGCCTAACCTATGATTAAATCGTAGTTTTCTTCTATCGAAGAATAACTATATCATCGAGGTTTAGATTTTTCTCTCTATGAAATCCCAAATCGAAGTAGACGACCGCGAAGAATACGACATCGAATAAGACTTGTAAATTGAACTATAATATGTTTTAAACTGATTTGTAATGCTATATATAAATTGAACAGTAATGTTATATAAATTGAATTGAAACGTTTTTTAAAACTGAACTATAATGTTTTTTAAATTGAACTGTAATGTATTTTATATTAAAATGTAATGTCTAATAAACTGAAATGTAATATTATTTATACTGAACGGTATTGTCTTATAAACTAAACTGTAATATGTTTTAAAGTGAACTGTAATGTTGTATAAACTGAAGTAAATGTTATATAAACTTAACTTGTAATGCTATATAAACTGAATGTTGTACAATGTTTAAATGTAAAGCAAGCTTTATACGAGATCTGATGTACAACATGTAAAGCAAGTTTTAAACGAGAGCTGATGTACAACAACTATAATGTAAAGTAAGATTTACACGAGAGTTGTTTTATAACATCTATAATTTAAATGTAAAATAATCTTTTACACTAGAGTTATTGTACATCAACTCTAAAATAAAGCAAACCTTACACGAGAGTTGTTGTACATCAGCTCTAAAGTAAAGTAAGCTTTACACGAGAGATGTTGTATAAGAGTTCACAAGTAAAGCAATCCTTACACGACAACTTCTTTACAACAACTCCAAAGTAAACAACCTTTACACGAGATCTATTTTACAAAAACTCTAAAGTAAACAAGCTTTACACGAGAGTTTCTTTACAACAACTCTAAAGTAAAACAAGCCTTATGTTAATGTAAAGAAAATCTTACACGAGAGTTGTTGTATAACAACTCTAATGTAAAGAAAACCTTACACGAGAGCTGTTGTTTAGCAATTTTAATTTAAATGTAAAACAAGCTTTACACGAGAGTTCCTATACAACAACTCTAATGTAAAACAAGTCTTACAACGACAGTTTTTGTACATCAACTCTAAAATAAAACAAGTTTTACACGAGAGTTGTTGTACATTAGCTCTAAAGTAAAACAAGCCTTATAAGACAACTGTTTTAAAAAAACTCTAAAATAATGCAAAATTAACACGAGAGCTGATTCACAGCCACTCTAAAGTAAAGCAAGCTTTACACGGGAGCTGCTTTATAAAAGCACTAAAATAAATCAAACTTTACACGAGAGCTATTTTACAACAATTTTAAAGTAAACAAGCCTTACACGAGAGCTGTTTTACAACAATTCTATTGTATAACAAAATCTTACACAAGAGTTATTGTACAACAACTCTAATGTAAAACAAGTCTTACACGATAGTTGTTGTATAGAAACTCTAATTTAAATGTAAAAAAAGCTTTACATGAGAGTTGTACTAGAGCTCTAATGGAAAACAAGACTTACAACGAGAGCTGTTGTACAATAACTCTAATGTAAAACAAGCCTTACACGGGAGTTATTGTACATCAGCTCTAAAGTAAAGTAAGATTACACGAGAGTTGTTGTACAATAGCTCTAAAGTAAGAAAGCCTTACACGAGAGTTTTTTTAAAGCATCTCTAAAGTACAACAATCTTAACACGAGATCTGCTTTATAGTAGCTCTAAAGCAAAGCAAGTTTTACACGAGAGCTGTTTTACAACAGCTCTAAAGTAATCAAGCTTTTACACGTGAGCTGATTTACAGTAGCTCTAATGTACAACAAGCTACACGAGATCTACTTTACAACAGTTTCTATGTAAAGCAAATCTTACACAAGAACGGTTGTACAACAACTTTAAAGTTCGGTTATAAGACATTATTGTTCAGTTTATAAGACATTACAGTTCAGTTTATAAGACTTTACATTTTAGTTTAAATAATATTATTTTAGTTTAAAACACATTTGAATTTAGTTTTAAATAATGTTAAAATTCAGTTAAATAACATTACAGTTCAGTTTTAAAAAACGCTATAGTTTAATTTTAAAAAAAACGTTACAATTCGGTTTATATAACATTTTAGTTCAGTTTATATAAAACATTACAGTTTAGTTTATAAGACATTACAATTCAGTTAAATAACATTATAATTCAAAAAATAGCAACAAAATAAAATCAATATTTGAAACAGTTAAGATGAAAAAACAAAATAGAAGAAAGTGAATCAATGTTATATATTCATAAACTAATAGGGTTAGGCAAGGATTCGACATTTCTAACTAATGTTGTTATAAACTTCCTTCTGACTCCAATCAATGAAATGACATTACAGATCTGGAATGAGAGAAAGAAGATTGCAATCGTTAGAACCTAGCATGTGGACTTTGATTAGAGTGATCTCAAATCTCAATACGAAAAACAAGGAAAGTTGGATAATGTATATGACCTGCAACTGAAACAACTCTTTAAAGATTGGAAGATAGAGAGAGAAATCTTACATTCAATCTAACCATGAAGGTATCTTGAAATCTCTAATAGAGAAAAGAGACTTCAACTATGGAGATGACAAAAATTTTAGCTGTGGGATTTATAAAGTCGCATGCAAGTCGAACGGTGAACGATGAACATATATAGAGAGAAGACAGAAGGGGAAGATAAATATAAAGAGGCGCGTTGTTTTTGTAAAAAATATTGAATATTTTATTTATTTAAATTTTTTTCCAACATGGCAGCCACGTGATCAGTCAGGAAGTCGCTCCCTATATCAATATTATTCTATATATAATATCTATAATATAATATATATTATTATATTATTATATTATTATATTTTTCATATTCCCACTTAAACTTTCATATTTTTTAAATTTATATAGTTAGCATTCACTTATTTAAAACCTAACTAATTTAAATTCTCACATTTTCCTTAAATTAATTTCTCTTCAACTATCTTTCGTCTCTTTTTTTAATCTCTCGGTTAGCTCTTGGTTAGTTTTCTTTACCCTCAATCTCTCGATTAATTGTTTTATATTATAATATTATATAAATTGTATTTATTATCATTCTAATTCTATATTTTTGTTAATTGATTACAATTAATATTGAAAGAAGTAAAAAATATATATTATAGTCAAACTATTGGCCAACTTGCTCACTTCCTCGTCCTCTACCACCTAGGTCTCTGCCTCTAGTACTCTGAGCATATAACACATTCTCCTCTTTTATTGTCGCATTCACATGGAAAGTCTGTTCAAGGGATTCCCCCTTCTACACATGTGCTTCTAGGGATCCAACAAACTCTTCGTGAGCATTGATGTGTCCTTGGATTCCTCTATTGCGCACACGATATTTTCAAAATTATATGTCAATGACCTCAAAATCTTTTCAACAACTCAGTTTGGTGAAAGACTCTCTCACCATTCAGATTCAGCTTATTCACCATAGTCTACACCCGAGTGATGAACTCAAATACACTTTCAAACTCTTTTGTTGTGTAGAATGCAAGAAAGTGATGAACGATGAAGTACGGGAAAACAGATGAAGAGAGATTTCTTATTGTCAAAGATGAAAAGATTATAGCAAATAAAAATTACTACAACTATAAAATCCAGAAAACAAGAAAACGTAAAACACCTAACTTAATTGCATGTAACTGTAAAAATAATTGTGATGTAATTGAAATTAATATAAACCCTAAACAATTGATGGTTGATATTAATTTTTGTACTAAAGGCAAAACGTTACAAATCTCCACCTTGTCTTAGTATCACCCAACAAGAAGAGCCTTATCAGGCTACTTCCAACTGTCAACATTTAGCAAGTCCAAACAAATGGTGAATTTATTAAGTGAGACTGGCTTCGTGAACATGTCAGCAGGATTATGATGAGTGTTGATCTTCTTCAACTTGATTCTCCTCTCAGTACGAAGAAAATGATAACGAACATCAATATGTTTGGTTCTATCATGATGCACTTGATCTTTGGCCAAACAAATGGCACTTAAGTTATCAAAAAAAAATAATTGCCTGATCATGATGGATACCAAGGTCACTAATTAATCCTTTCAACCATATACCCTCCTTTGCTTCTTCCGTTAGCGCCATATACTCATCCTCGGTAGTAGACAACGTCACAGTCGACTGTAATGTTGTCTTCTAACTAACCACAGAGTCACCAAGGGTGTAAACATAACTAATCATTGATCTTCTACCATCGATATCTGTAGAATAATCTAAGTTCTAATAACCAGTTACGAGACACTTGTTATTACTCCCATAAATGAGACCAACATCGGATGTGCCTCTCAGATAGCAAAATATTCGCTTTACCGCTTTCTAGTGCTCCTTACCAGGTTTAAACATAAACCTACTAACAACACTAACTAAATACACAATATCAGGTCTAGTGCATACCATAAAATACATTAAACTACCCACCGCACTAGCATACGGATCATGAGACATGTATAACTTTTCAGCTTCAGACTAGGGTGCGAATATAGAAAGATAATAGGTAACAACTACAGGAGTATTGTGAGCCTATGTTGTACTCATCCCAAAACAAGACAACATTTTCAAAATATAACTCTTCTGTGAAAGAAATAGCTTCTTTTGAACTCGATCTCTTACTATTTCCATGCCTAGATTTTTTCGTGCTCCACTTAGATCATTCATATCAAACTCAGAACTGAGAAGGTCTTTCAGTTCTTGAATCTCCAACATTTTCTTGGCCGCGATTAACATGTTGTCTGCATACAGGAGTAAATAAATCAAAGAACCATCACCAATTTTGTTTTGATAGACACAACAATCATATGAACTCCTATTGTAACAATGTTCAATCATGAAATTGTCGAACCGATTATACCACTGTCGAGGAGACTGTTTAAGTCCACGCAAAGACTTATTTAGACTACAAACATGTGTTTCCTTACCAAGAACAAGAAACCCTTCAGGATGACTCACCAGTATATCATCCTCAATCTCACCATGTAAGAAGTTGTCTTCACGTCTAATTGCTCGAGTTCCAGATCCTAATATGCTATTATAGCTAGTAGTACCTTGATAGAAGTGTGTCGGGCTACAAGTGAAAATATCTCATTGTAGTCTACACCTTCCTTTTGACTGAATTCATTTGCAACTAATCGTGCTTTATATCTAGTCCCTTCAACACTAGAGGTTCAATCTTTCCTTTTGAAAATCCATTTGCACCCAATGACTCTTCTCCCCTTAGGTAAAGTAACCAACTCCCATGTATTATTCTTGTGAAGTGATTCTATTTCCTCACACATGGCCGTAATCCATTGCGCAAAATCACCACCATTAACAACTTTATTGTAAGAAGATGGCTCATTATGTATGACATCTTCAGCTACTTGAAGTGCATAACTTACCATTTCTTCAGTATCATTCATAGAGGGACTGAATTTCCTACTTCCAGGACTAGTTGAGATCTTTCTTCCCTTGATTGAATGAATTAACCTTTTAGGAGCTTTAATTTGCCTTTCCATTCGTGTAGTAATGTCAGATTGACTTTCAGGTACTCCAAATTGATAAACTTTATCAGATGGTTTATCAGTATCGTGTGTCATGTTAGTTGTCCCTTGAACTGGAGACACCTTAAGCTCCACTTGTTTCTCAGTATTATCATTTTCTTCAAAAAGTGATGGTTTGACAAATGAGTTAAGTATAAACATCTCATTAAATGTGACATCCGTACTGAGAATTACTCTACCTTTAGAAGATGACCAGATTCTATATCCCTTGACACCATCTCCATAGCCCATGAAAATACACTAGTTTACCCTTGGTTCCAACTTTCCTTCATTGACATGATAGTAAGATGTCCACCCAAAGACTTTCAAATGAGAATAATCAACGATGTTACCAGACTATACCTCATAAGGGAATTTGCAATCAATCCCAGTATACGGTGCACAATTTATCAGATAGCAAGCCGTTAAGACAGACTCGCTCCAATACTTTCTAGCCAATCCAACATTAGAGAGCATGCTTTTAACTCTCTCTAGCAGTGTTTGATTCACCCTTTTTGCTACACCATTCAGTTATGGTGTACCTCAGACAGTATGATGTCTTGCAATCCCCATATCCCTATAGAACTCATTAAACTCAGATGAATAGAATTCAAGTCCATTATCTATTCACAGCCTCTTAACCTTCTTTCTAGTTTGATTCTCCACCAGTGCCTTCCAATGTTTGAAGGTCTTAAATACCTCGCTCTTATGTCTTAAAAGATACAACAAGGTCATCCTTGAGTAATCATCTATGAATGTTACAAAATAGATATAACCTCCTATACCTTCAACTTGAGCAGGACCCCAACAATCAGAGTGGATATAATTCAGTGTGGCTTAGTTTTGTGAACTCCCTTACTGAACTTACTGCGATGCTTTTTCCCAAAAATGTAGTGTTCACACAACTCAAGGTTAGTAGACTTGTGGCCAGATAAAAGATCTCATTTGCACAGAATTTGCATCCCCGTCTCCCCCATATGTCCAAGTCGCATATGCCACAACTTGGTTACATTAGGGTGCCGATTCACAGATTTGGATGCGACCGCAGCGGAACTTGTCAGCGTCTTACCTTGTAGTTTATACAAGGTATTTTGTTTAATACCTTTTAGTATTACTTTTGAACCTTTACTGATGCATAATGTTCCTTCTTCACCTCTAAACATGAAACTTTTAGCATCTAAAATGCCTAAAGATATTAAGTTCTTCTTTATTTGAGTAACATGTCGAACTCAAATTAAGGTCCGTATCTTACCATCATCAGTTAGAATCTTGATAGTCCCAATACCCATCGTTCTATATATGGCATTATTTCCTATGACAATGTTTCCACCATCATAATCTTCATAGGTATTGAATCAGTCTTTATTCGGACTCATATGATATGAACACCCTAAATCCAACACCCACGTATCAATAGGGTGTAGAGAAGTGCTAACTACAAGGGCAATTTCCTCCTCCAAATCGGTGTCTCTATCTTTATGTTCTATAGCAGTCGTAAAATATTTGCCCCTTTTCTTAGGACAATTATTCTTACAATGACCAGGTTCTTTACAGTAATTGCAGATGTCTTTAGTAATAGGGCCCTTAGATTTGTATTTTTTATCCTTCTTCTTTCTAGACCCTTTGTAGTTGACTATGTTGGCAATCAACCCAGATGCTTGATTGTCTACAATTTCACCGATCTCCTTATGGCGTAGTTCTCTAGTATGAAGTGTTGACTGAACTTCCTCTAGAGTTATGGAGTCCTTACCCACAATGAATGATTGAACAAAATTTTCAAACGAGTTGGGTAAAGATACCAACATAATTAATGCAACATCTTCATCTTCGATCTTAACATCTATATTTCTCAGTTCTACTAATATAGTGTTTAACTTATTAAGATGTTCAAGAAGAAACTTACTTTCAAGCATACGAAGATTGAATAGACGTTGCTTTAATAACAACTTGTTAGTTAGTGACTTTGTCATGTACAAAACCTCTAACTTCGACCCCAAACCGATTGCAGCATCTTCACCTGATACCTCAGTAATCATTTCATCAGCTAGACAGAGTAAAATTGTTGAGTGTGCCTTCTCTTCCAAGACCTCAAGCTCAACATTGATTTTACAATAGGTAGACTCCTTTGCAAGACCTGCAACTATCTTCGCATTTTCCTTCGATAATGGTGCCCAGACGCCTTGTTGTTTAAGCAAGGCTCGGATTTTAATCTGTCATAGACCAATTCTGTTTTGCCCTGTGAATTTTTCGATTTTCAAATTCATAGAAGACATCTTCTTACCAGAAAACAAATAATGATAAACTGATCGGATCTAACCCACTCTGATAACAATTATTGTGCGGAATGCAAGAATGTGATGAACAATATAGTACGGAAAAAACGGATGAAGAGAGATTTCTTATTGTCAAAGATGAGAAGATTAAAATATTACAACAAATAAAAAAGACGACAACAATAAAATTTAAAAAACAAGAAAACGTAAAACACCTAACCTAATTACGCGTAACTGTAAAAATAATTGTGATGTAACTGAAATTAATATAAACCACAAACAATTGATAGTTGATATTAATTCATATACCAATGGCAAAACGTTAGAGCAAGTGCATATCTTACTCTAAACACAACCATCTATGCTATATTAGATTTTTTAACAAATTTTTTTTCAAAAAAGACCATACATCAGTTAATCTAAACATTAATTCTAAATTAGAAAATTCTAAAATTTTGACTCTCCTAGTTTAAATTTAGCAAACCAAATACAAATTTTTTAATTTTTTAATAATTCTTTTTCTCTCCTCTCTCTTCTCTACCATTCTTTCTCTCTCCTCTTTCTCTCTTATTATAATAATAGATTTTGGAGATGATGAATATTTTATAATTTTGTAGGATAGAATTGTAAAATTTAGAGTAGCTGATGTATTGACCAGTTAAAATTTGAGATGCTAAAGTAGGTTTATGTTGTTTTAATGTATTTTAGATACTCAAATTTAGAGTAGCTGATGCAGTTGCTCTTACATCTTTCATCTTCATGTTTTCCAGGTCGCCCTAAGGGTTTGAAGCCAAACTTGCTTTACCGTTTGTTTCCTTTGTTCGCTATTTCGAGTGTAACCCATGCTACTTTGGAAGATTTTGCGTCGGCTATCTTTTTAAAGCTAGATTCATCGACGAATCGGTATAGCAGATACAAAGTCGTCTTGTCTTTAGTTCGAACGACCTTCAACGTGTTTAGATGGGCATTTGAATACCCATCTGTGTTTATAAACTAGAGATTGGAATGTATTTTACATTGTCCAATTTAATAATCATGTGTTTGAATCAACTATCTACTTCACTGTAATGTTTTACTTATTGAAGCCTAATCAATTTTTATACAGTACTCTTAAATATGAAAATTTCTAAAAGAAATGAAATTCTGTAAGTATTTATATATAATGTTAAGTGCCCTAACAAAAATAGTTTGATAGTAGCATAGTATTTGAAAGCAAAATATTTTTGTCTTAGTTGGTGATGCATATATGAGAAGGTAGTAATAATATATACGATAGTCAGCGGTTCAGATTGGTTTGTTTTTAAATTGTTAGGTCTCTTATATTCTAAACAATGGAAAGAGTGTTGAAAGTCAAACATGGACTAGATTCAAATCAATAATAAGTAGTAGTAAAACAAAAGCTGCTAAACTTTATCAAAAGGAGAAATAAATCTCCAAACTTGTAAAATATTAAAACTAGTTCAAAATTTGAAATATAAGAGAAAATATAATTTATTAATTAAGCAAAACTATAAGGACTATTGTTTTGTTGAATAATATAGGTAGAGAAAATGTCATTTTCTAAGACAAAATGGGTAGCAACTAGGGCATAAATTTAAGGACCAATTCCACCATTGAACAAATCTAGTCTTCTCTCCCTATTATATATTGAGCACATATCCACACACTAATTTCTTCAATTCTTTTCAACCCAATTCTTCTTTCTACAAAACCTTCAAATCCTCAAAGACATATAATCATGGCGGCTTTTCAAATTTCAAGCTTGATATCGTCTTCTTCCTCGTTTCCTTGTCGGAGACATGTCGCCAAATCCACAATCAACCATCCAAACAAGCTAACCATCAACGCCCTTTCCCTCCCGGACCTAAGCGCCAGAGTCTTGGTCGAAGAATTGCAGCAAAGAAGCAGCGGTAGTAACAATAGTATTTACAAGAACATTATTAGATCAAACGTCCCGTTTACACCTTCCCCCAAACAGGGCACTAAATCTCCAACCACCATCCCCAAGCTCTACGCCATAATGGAAGCCATCGCCGACAGGATAGAGATGCACAGGAACATCAAGGAACAACGAGAGAACTGGAACAGTCTTCTGTTAAATTCTGTTAACGCCATGACCCTAACCGCCGCAACCATCTCCGCAATCGCCGCCGCCGGTGGGTCCCATGTGGTCGCTCTCAGCTCCTGCTCGAGTCTCTTATACATGGCCGCGACCGGATTGTTGATCATCTTGAACAAGATCCAACCCTCTCAATTGGCGGAGGAACAGAGGAATGCGGCGAGGCTGTTCCAGAAACTTCGACGTGAAATCCAGACCAAACTGTCTATCGGGAATCCTGAGTCCAAGGACCATAGAGAAGCTATGGATAAAGTTCTTGCGCTGGACAGAGCCTACCCGCTTCCCTTACTCGGGAAAATGCTAGAAAAGTTTCCGGAGGGAGTGGAGCCAGCCAAGTGGTGGCCGGAGAAGAGAATTAGACGGCAAGAAAGTATGTCTCCGGCGGCAGCAAGAGGCGGCGGCAACGGATGGGACGAAGGGCTGGAGGAGAGGATGAAAGGGGTAGTGGGTGTGTTGAGAAGGAGAGATAAGGAAGATTACTTGAGACTGGGGGAGAAAGCATTGAAGTTAAACAAGATGTTAGGAATAGCCGGTCCTGTTTTAACAACCGTGGCAGCTGTGGGCTCTGCTTTGATGGGGCCGAGCCACTCCGGTTTGGCAACGGTGGTCGGAGTTGCTGCCGGAGCAATGGCGGCGGTGATAAACGCGGTGGAGCACGGCGGGCAAGTGGGAATGGTGTTCGAGATGTACAGAAGCAATGCAGGGTTCTTCAGTTTGATGGAAGAATGGATAGAGGGGAATTTGGAGGAGAAGAGAGGGATCAACGGGAATGTTATGGAAATGAAGGTGGCTTTGGAGTTGGGGAGGAGCTTATCAGAGCTCAGGGATCTTACTGATTCCTCATTAATGGCAGATCAAGAAGAAGAATTCGGAAGCAAACTCTTTTGAGATCTACAAATTAAATATATTATATTGTTTATGTTGGGTTTCTTTGCCTAGAATATTCTTTTTGTATGATTGTCCCACATCGGAAGATGATGGGAGTTGGGGAAGTTTCTTACTGTATAAAAGAAACTCTCCCCTCTTTGGTTTACTGCACCCAATATTTGTTAGTTCTCTTTTGAACTATTCTGAGTATCTGTAATCCGTGTTAACGATTATAGTGAAATATTTTTCAGTGGCTCTGCCCGTGGATTAGTCAGCAATTTTGCTGGATACCACGTTAAATCGGATGTCATTTTCATTTTGTCTTTTACTATTATTATCATTGTTCTTGCATCCGTTATAACAAACTGGTATCAGAGCAGGGTTGTTCAGATTCGCTCAGGCAAGAATGATGGTTGAATGTAAAAGTTTTGAAAGCCGACAAGTTTACTGGGAGGAATAGTTTCAGTTTGTGGCAGATCAAGGTCCGGGCATTGTTGAAACAACACGGCCTATGGGCTCCCTTGATGAAGCTTACACCTGTCCCGCCACCTGCTGATATGAAGTCTTTGGAAGAAAAGGCACACTCAACATTGCTCTTGGCTTTGGCAGACGATATCATTACTGAGGTGGCTGAGGAGGAAACCGCTGCTGGTTTGTGGTTTAAGCTGGAGACTTTATAGATGAAGAAGAGCTTAACCAACAAGATGCTTTTGAAGCAACGTCTGTTCAGTCTGCGTATGCAAGAAGATTGTGGTGTCGAGAAACAGGTGGAGCAGGAAATGACTGAGGCTAGTTGTGAAGCAGAGGAGAGTTTTTCTCAACCACTTTCAGCGGTTGCAGAGGAAGTGGATCCTCATGAGCCATCCACCTACAAGGAAGCTGTTACGGGTACTGAGTCTATCCAATGGCTTGCTGCCATGGGAGATGAGATAACGTCACTTCAAAAGAATCAGACTTGGGAATTAGCTAGAATACCACCAAGGAGAAAGATTGTCACTTGTAAATGGTTGTTCAAGAAGAAGGAAGAGTTGTCACCAGCTGAGGGGGTCAAGTATAAAGCCAGGTTAGTTGCTAGAGGGTTTAGTCAGAAAGAGGGAGTGGACTATAATGAGATATTCTCACCAGTAGTCAGACATACTTCCATCAGGGTGCTACTTGCTATAGTTGCACATCAGGACCTGGAACTCGAACAGCTAGACGTGAAGACATCTTTCTTACATGGAGAGTTGGAAGAAGAGATATACATGACTCAGCCAGATAGTTTTCAGAAACCTGGAAAAGAGGAATATGTTTACAAGTTGAAGAAGTCCTTATATGGACTGAAATAGTCCCCGAGTTAGTGGTATAAGCGGTTCGATAGCTACATGTTTAAGATTGGCTATTCAAGGAGTCCGTATGACAATTGTGTCTACTACAACAAGCTCAAAGATGGTTCCTTCATCTATTTGGTATTGTATGTAGATGATATGTTTCTAGCTGCTGAGAAGAAGTCTGACATTCAAAAGTTGAAGGGACTACTCAGTATAGAATTCGAAATGAAGGATTTAGGTGCTGCTAAGAAAATTCTGGGAATGGAGATCTACAAAGATAGAAGTCATAAGAAGTTATTCTTGTCACAGAAGGGTATATTCAGAAAGTTCTATCAAGGTTTGGAATGGCTACTGCTAAGTCCATTGATACTCCTAGTGCTTCAAATGCACATTTGTCTGTAGCATTTGCACCTAAATCATCTCAGGAAAAGGAATACATGTCACATGTTCCTTATGCTAGTGTAGTGGGAAGCTTGATGTATGCTATGGTCTGCACTAGACCGGATCTTGCACATGCTGTTAGTGTTGTCAGTAGGTTCATGGGAGACCCTGGTAAGGAACACTGGAAAACAGTGAAGAAGATTTTCCGCTACCTTAGGGGTACATCTGATATTGGTCTCAGTTATGGTGGTGATAGTCAGTGTCTAGTATCTGGTTACTCAGATTCTGACTATGCTGGAGATGTAGACAGTAGAAGATCGATGACCGGTTATGTATTCACGCTTGGTGGTTCTGTTGTGAGTTGGAAGGCTACTCTGCAGCCGACAGTAACCTTGTCTACTACAGAGGCAGAATATATGGCCTTGACAGAAGCTGCTAAGGAGGGAATCTGGTTGAAAGGATTGGTTAGTGACTTGGGTCTACACCACGATCAGGCTTCAGTGTACTGCGACAGTTTGAGTGCAATATGCTTAACCAAGGATCAAGTTCACCATGAAAGAACAAAACACATTGATGTGAGGTACCATTTTCTGAGAAGTGAGAAGAGGATCAAGGTAAACAAAGTGGGGACTGCAGACAATTCAGCTGATATGTTTACCAAGCCGGTTCCGCAGAGCAAGTTTCAACACTGTTTGAACTTACTCAATGTTAGAAGCTGTTGATTGCCCTTGAAGGGGCAAGGCCTGAGGCAGAGCAGGTCACATCTGGGCATTCAGTATAATGCATCTGTTTTGTTTATCTGGGCATTCAGTGTAATGCATCTGTTTTGTTTATCTGGGCATTCAGTGTAATGCATCTGGCACATCTGGTATTTAAAATACATCTGGTGCATCTAGCACATCTGGTATTTAAAGTAAATCTGGTGCATCTGGCTATCTGGGAAAATATTCAAGTCAAGGTGGAGATTTGTTGGGTTTCTTTGCCTAGAATATTCTTTTTGTATGATTGTCCCACATCGGAAGATGATGGGAGTTGGGGAAGTTTCTTACTGTATAAAAGAAACTCTCCCCTCTTTGGTTCACTGCACCCAATATTTGTTAGTTCTCTTTTGAACTATTCTGAGTATCTGTAATCCGTGTTAACGATTATAGTGAAATATTTTTCAGTGGCTCTGCCCGTGGATTAGTCAGCAATTTTGCTGGATACCACGTTAAATCGGATGTCATTTTCATTCTGTCTTTTACTATTATTATCATTGTTCTTGCATCCGTTATAACAGTTTATATAATTACTTAATTCATTCATTCATTGTATAGAAAGTGGGCTTAACATTTGAGACTACTTTACAAAAATGTAAAAAATATTAGGATTCTTATTGTTAACTTGCAAGTAACAAGAGGATTCTTATTGTAAAAAATTACGACTCTTTAGAGAGATTTTTTTTTTTTTATTAATTCTTTGAAGTAAATGTTATCTTCAGGATTTTTAAGTACAAAAATATCACAAATTAATTATTTAGTTTTATAAAAATTAATCAATATCTCATAGAAAATTTTTAAAGATATAAATAGTCAAAGTTCACTTGATAGCGCAATTGACAAGATTTACTCAATATTATAGAGCCGCAGATTCCAACTTTGATTTCTAGTTGGTACAGATAGTTGTTATTTAGCAAAAACATCCGCACATTAATTGGGTCATATACATTGCTAGAGACTGTAATGACAGTTGGTAAAAGGGGTAATAGAAACTCGTATATGAGTAATTTCTTTTGCTCAACGAAAACCGGCCTAAGAGTTGGCTGAGCGAATAGGGTTCGGAGTTTCATTAGTTAGAGGTCACAAGAGAGCGGACAAGGGTAAGGCTAGGACAAGGGCATGCAAGTTAAAGGCTAGGACTAGGACTAGGACAAGGGCAAACAAGTTAAAGGCTAAGCGAGCAAATCATAGTGGAGTTGGATGAGTGAGGGCGATATTTCGCTAGAGATCTAGGTTGCAGTAGATGAAGATACAAGTTTAAGCTCGGGAACTTTAATTTACATATAATCTCATTTGATTTCTAGCCTGTTTAAACTTTCTCTCAATACCAATTTTTTTTTTTACCGTTGATAGTGTACTCTGAATGGTAACCGTGCAAAAAATGATTGGTTATATTGGTTGGTATTGATGTCTTTTTTTATTATTCGAGTACTCCAATTAAATGAGTATTGATATCTTTTAATTTTTTTAGTCTCTAGTTAATTGTTGAGGGGTTTGAATCGAGAGAACAAATCTGACGAATCTCAATTGTTGAGTTATTATCTTTATTATCGTTAGTGATTTTATTCGACCGATACGTAACATCATTTTATGATACTTTTTCTCATCACATTTTTTAAAACATTTGTGCACGTTAATATTTTTTTTTTTGTCGTAGCCTAATTTTTTTTTTGTATTTCTCCCTCAATTGTCTTTCTTGTTTTTTAATTTTTTTTTATAATATAATGTTTTGTTGCATTTAAAGGAATTTTATTTTTTAATATTTTAAGGATTCTTTTAAGAAAAAAGTTTTTTTTTTTAGATTATTTACCATTATGCCTTGTAAATAAATGAAATTGAAATATGAGAGTGAATATATTAAATAAAAAATATTTAAATGAATAAAAAGAGTGATAGAATAAAAAAAGTAAAAGTAAAAAAAATATTAAATTTTAAGTAAAAATCCCTTAAAAATCTAAAATTAAACCAGCTCAAATCACCACCAAATTGTGTAATTGGATTCATTTGAACGTTTTTAAGAAATAACTACAAATATTTAATAGTGATTTTTTATAAAATATTTTTGTTGCAAAGATTATATATAATAATGGACTTTTACCAAAAAACAAATAATAAACTATTTATTACATTAATTATTTTTAATCTTATAATCACTTAATTTATCAATTAAATTAAAAAAATAGATTTATTTAATTTTATAAAATTTAAAAATAAATTAATAATTAAATAATTAAAAACTCAAATAACATATTTTATTAAAAACAAATTAACAAAATAAATAAAAATCCTAAATAACCCAATATGAAACATCTAAGAGAACGTTTTATATTATTTTTTTTAAGGATTCTCCGTAGGCTTATAGATAGAATAATAGTTTTTATTATTTTTAATAACCTACAAGGGGTCTTGGGGGCCCGGGCCTCCCCCAACCAGGGTAAAACTTTTAAGAAGTTATATATATGATTATCAAATAAGGCTTTGCCGGAGTGTTTTTGGAGCTGGGATGTATAGTAGAGGTCAGGTGATCAAACCCTGCCTCTAACAATTCTTTAATTATAACCTTATTTTATACCAACACTATTTATAATAAACTAACCATTCTTTTTATAAAAAAAACTAATTCATAATTATAGTATTCTAATTTTAAATATAATTTTATTAAAGTAATTATTATTAATATTTTATTTTATACAAAAAAAATATTTTCTAAAATACAAGTAATTATTAATATTTTATTTTATACAATTTTTTTTTCTAAAATACAATATTTATAATAATACATAAATTTTAGTTAATATATAAATAACATTTATTTATATAAGTTAAAATATAAAGAATTATATATAAAATAATAAAATTATATAATATTATTATTTATTTTAAAACTACATTTATATTATAATTTATTTATATATATATATTTTATTAATTTTAATATAATTAATAATACAAATTACTTATAAATATAAGGGTAAAATAACCATTTATATAAATATAAGGGTAAAATATTATTTTATATTTCTTAATTTTAAATTAATTTTAAATTATTTCAACAAATAAATGTATTTGTTAGATTTTATTTAGGGGTTGTGACACATATTTATTTTTAATCATTTATTTTATGTAGGATATAGAATAATGAAGATGTTCTATAAACGAATTTGTATTTCTACATCACATGACCGAATTTGTATTTCTACATCACATGACCAGCATGAGTCTTCTCAATCAATTAATGAGTCTACTAATGAGTCTAATGTTACTGATCAAATATACATGGTTAGAAGATAGCATATCAAAAGATGCATCATTTTGTTTTTGGTGTTATCTTTTCAAACTTGTAAATAGAAAAAACGTAAATGATACATTTATAGGAGATGAGTACAAAAATTGGAAAAGAGCATTAGAAAGATTCAATCGTCATACGAGAACTTCAAATAGTTGTCATAATGAAGCTAGAATTCAATTTGAATCATTTTAAGATCAAAGATATAACGTGAGAAACGTTTTACGTACACATGGTCGTGATATAGAAATAAATTATCACACATGTTTAACGACAATATTTGATGTAACACGCTTTCTATTGAGGCAAGGATTACCTTTTCGAGGACATGATGAGTCAAGTAGTTCATCAAATAAAGGAAATTTTCTTGAATTGATTGATTGATATAGTCAACGTAATGAAGATATTTGTCTTCTTTTGTACCGACTCATGGACAAGAATAATTTAGTAATTGTGCTTATTAGTATTTTTTTGTAATTATCGAGTAAAATTTTAATTAAAAATACATTTATTTGATAGCCAAAAAATGTTACGTTATTAAGTATTTGGCCTCTCCCAAGAAAATATTTCTGGGTCCGCCACTATATATATATATATATATATATATATATATATATATATATATATATATATATATATATATATATATATATATATATATATATATATATATATATATATATATATATATATATATATATATATATATATATATATATGAAGTTAGCATTATTATCTTATAATTAAGATTTTCACTTCAATTTAATACTTTAACAAATCCATTACGTTTGCTCTTTTAGGTATATAAAATTTTCACATGAGTTATCCCATTGAGTTAATAGTTATAATGGTAATATTGTAAAAAAATAATTTATTTTAGAAAAAAAATTAAAACAAATGAAATAAACTAGCTTGAGTGTAGAAAGTCTGAAAGAACCTTAGTCATTGTTGAATGAGTTGAATACAAGAAACTATAATTTTTTCTATTCAAAATGGGGTCGCTAAAGTATAGTTAAATAACCTAGTAATTTGGTATACAAATAGGCAATGAATAATTAAGTTATTAGAATATTGTAAATTATTTGAGTGACAATATTAATAAGAGAAGAGGAAAACATAATTAATTATACCACCAATAACAAATAATTAGTGAGACAAAAGCCCCTAAACTTTATCAAAATTTCTTAACCATCTTAATAGTGCTTGCTGAATGTCTGAATTATTATTGCTTTATTTAATTAAAAACATAGAAGTTTGTCTAAATAAATTATTATATGAATACAATTAATTAAACTTACGGAAAAGTTATTATTGATATCTCATTCGTATCTAGATAAAAACAAAAGGTATATCGAGATGAAGTTTTTAAGTGACCAATGTCATCTATTAATATCATTAAGGAAGACCAAATATATGTTTAAGATCTAATTTATCTATCATGTCAAAGTATAAGGACTTATTTTGGTCAATAATATGTGCAGAGAAATAGTCTAGGCAAAATGGGTGGGCAAATATGCATAAAATATGGACTAATCCATTATTGAACAAGTCATAGACCTAGCTTGTTTGATATGGGTTTTTATTTTATCTAAATTTTTAGATTTCTTTTATTATATTCATACAAATACATGTTGGAATTTAGACTATGTAGATTATTTCCATTATATGAATGGAAATGAGAATTCAAAAACAATTCTGAGAATGGGTGAGTCCCAATAATAAAATTGAGTTAGTGGATTTGTCCACATTGGAAAAATAGCAAAATGTAGCATTTTTCCATTAATCCAAGTGGGGTTTAATTTATTTGTATAATGCGTTTTATTACATAAAAATAAATAATATATTTGGATTAAATATTAATTGAATGAGTCAGTTAAATGAGTATTAATATCAAAATGTGCAAATGAGAAATTTTCAATCAAATGCAATGATAAATGCATACGTTTGAAACCTTTCACATGCAATTGATGAAAATGCAATTGATTGCATTAATTGATTTTATTCCTACGTTAAAAAATTAGTCATTATGTTGATTGGCTAATTTATCTTTATATATCTCAATTGATCACACGTTGTTAATAAGAGACAATAACAATTGCAGAATTACATAGCTTTTTATCCTTCAATCACCCTAAATGAACTTTATTGGTTTTTATTTTCAACATCACACAAGAAGCTAGCTACTTCTTAGTTTTTAGAAAACCTTCCATTGATCATTTTAATTGTGGCTTCACACAATTCTGTTTTGATCCCGGTGATAGTTCAGGTACGTTGGTCAAGTTCGTTGTGTAGTGATTTTGGTGTTGAATCACTACTAAATTCGTTGTACCCTAGGAGACAGCCATCTACGATAAGCTCCAGCACAAACGGGAGACGGTGGAACTGTTTTAAGAAAAATGTGCTAAGCACATGCCTTGAATCAACATCGCAATCGGTGATTTCGTTCTTTGTATATCTTATTTTATTTTTATTTATTTGTAACACCATTTTATATATATTTTATGTCATTTTAAGACAAGAGTATCTAACAATCTTAAAACAGTTTCTTTGTGCTAAGCTATTTAAGAGCTTGCGCCATCAAATATTTTTTTGTCTTTGATGTTTCAGAAATACGAGTTACGGTGTTGCGAAAGAGATGGTGTTCATTTCGAAAAAAAATGAAAAAGATTCATCTTAAGGAATCAACAAATAAAGATAAGTCTTTATTGCATATAAATATGTTTGATTATTAACACATATGTTCTTATGCTGTTAAAGCTTAGTTTTATAAGCTAATATATTTTGATATGAAAATTTTCTCAAGAAACATTAATTTGTATATTCATTATACAAATGTTATATAGAAAATAAATTAGAACACAATAATTTAATTTGTTTTAGTCTTATTTAAAGTTTTGTTTGGTTATTAAAATTATTAATAATAATGAATGAAAATAAGAAAGTAACTAATATGTTAGCTTTCAATTTTTATAAAATATATGGTGTTAAAATTAATTATAATTGAAACATATGGTTTCAGTTTTAAAATAATTAATTATATATACCTTCTTTTTAATGAAGCAATATAATTAATAAGATTATGGTAGAATGATTTAATTAATAAAGAGAGATGATATCTTTATTTATACATTGTCTTATATATTACATTTTATTATGGTAATAAGTTATCGTTTTAAATGTGTGTATATATTCATTGGTTGACAGAGTCTAGTCAAATATGAAATATAAGTTGTCTCTAGAAAGAAGACAAAACGTCATAAAAGCGATATATCAATGAAATGGCGCCTTGGTGTAGTGGTTCAAAGTTCAGACGCAATGGTGCCGATATTACGGAATGCAAACGTGCAACCGAAAATAAATTTTTAAGCGACTTCGGTCAAAGATGCTTGAAACATTATGATTTCTTTTGTAGAAATCATGTGATATGGTGAATATTTATTGGATTAAATATTCTAATTTCTTTTATAGAAATTAAGTGTTGAAATAAATATTTTAATTAATTAAATATTTTTAATTTCTTATGTAGAGATTATGTGAAGAATGATTTATATATGAAAACATTATAATCTCTTGTATAGAAATTATATATTATTCAATTAAATATTTATGATATAGTTATCTTATTCATTGTATGATAAATATAACAAAAGAAATCTGTAAAAGAACTGTGTGAAAATTTCTTGATTAGAAAATCATTGATTTAAATCATACAAATGTGTGATTTAAAAAAGATACCAACACGAATGTGGGGGCAAATATTTTTATTGATTATAACACAAAATTAATTGTGTATATTATGATAAATAAAAAGATAATTTATTGTTAGAGAAATATATTCTCTATAAAAGATAAAGTTGTGCAACTTTACAAAAAAATGGAAAATAACAAGAAAATGTCTTGTTTATATTTGCTGAGTTGGTGCTAAAATTGATATTTTAAATTTGAGAATTTTGAAATCAAGAAACGTGTCATATTTTGACATTACTTTCATAAATTTTTTGAAGAATCAATGTCTTCAAAAGGATTTTATGAAATAAATGAAAATGAAAGTTTATAAAGTCTTGATATGACTTATAACAAATTTTATAATAATGATATAAAAATTTGACCATACTTTTATTAAAAAGTAGATGTGACAATTATATATATCATGAAGACAATGAAAATTATTTCATTACGTGTCTTTTGTACAATATTTTTATCGTTGAAAATTACGATAAAAATGATTAAATCCATTAAGGATATGAATTGCACTAAACAAAATATCATGTTGTTATAAAATGATATATTGATATTATTAAATAAAAAAATTTACGTCTAAAAGTGAATATGTTTACACTTAGAAGTGCAATCTACGTATGGAATCTTCTAAGAAACTTATGATGGATAGATTAAACGTTATAATATATATTTTTGACTTATGTCGAAAAATAAATAATTTTATGTAAAATATATAAACGTTTACACAAAGGCAGAATAGTTCAAAGACATTGTGTCTACTAGTTAGTCAAGTAAACAATATTTTCATAAAAAAAAAATTAATGATAAGCATGTACGATGACTATGCTTCTTATTAAAAGATGTTCCAAGGTTAACTAAGAATGTACCAACAAAAATTTCTAATTATTGTGATAGTAATTTGAAATTGGACAAGCTTAGAGTCAATGACAAGTCTAGACATACACGTCTTAGACATAATGTCATTAAACTATATTCTCTAATGGAGTTATCAAATTTGACTATGTAAGTCAAAGATAAAATTGTGGATCCACTAATAAAATTATTGAATAGAGAGTTTGTTTGAAAGTCTTTTAAGACATCAGCCTACTATAAGTTGGTATGAAGGAAAACCCAACCTATGCAGACTAGAGATCCCAAGAACTAGGTTCAATGTGACAACCTAATTGTACTAACTTGGAAAATTATTGTTGAGGATTAATCCTATAACGAAATAATACATATTTTGACGAGGATAAGAATAACGCTTTTAATGATTCTTTGTGAGCAAAGAGATCACCTATGTGAGGGAAAAGTGGGGCCGCTTCGAAAGAATTGCACAGCTCAATTCTAGATATTCTCACAGAACCAGGCGCGTGTTCCATGGCCAAAACGGACACAACCATGAGAGCTTGACATGTATCAGGGAGAATTCTATGTGAAAGTGTGTAATCGTTTACACAAAAGGCAGAATAATTCAAGGACATCGAGTCTACTAATCAGCTAGTAAAGTTATATGCTTTCACAAGGGAAGGTTCAAAAGGTTACACCTATTTATCCTATGTATAATTCAACTGTTGAACCTTCACTGGGTTAATCTTTCAATTTCCATTCATGTGGGGGATTGTTAGAATTTAGACTATGTAGATTATTTCCATTATATGAATGGAAATGAGAATTCAAAAACAATTCTGAGAATGGGTGAGTCCCAAGAATAAAATCGAGTTAGTGGATTTGTCCACATTGGAAAAATAACAAAATGTAGCATTTTTCCATTAATCCAAGTGGGTTTAATTTATTTGCATAATGCGTTTTATTGCATAAAAATAAATAATATATTTGGATTAAATATTAATTGAATGAGTCAGTTAAATGGGTATTAATATCAATGTGCAAATGAGAAATTTTCAATCAAATGCAATGATAAATGCATACGTTTGAAACCTTTCACATGCAATTGATGAAAATACAATTGATTGCATTAATTGATTTTATTCCTACCTTAAAAAATTAGTCATTATGTTGATTGGCTAATTTATCTTTATATATCTCAATTGATCACACGTTGTTAAAAAAAGACAATAACAATTGCAGAATTACATAGCTTTTTATCATTCAATCGCCCTAAATGAACTTTATTGGTTTTTATTTTCAACATCACACAAGAAGCTAGCTACTTCTTAGTTTTTAGAAAAACCTTCCATTAATCATTTTAATTGTGGCTTCACACAATTCTGTTTTGATCCCGGAGATAGTTCAGGTATGTTGGTCAAGTTCGTTGTGAAGTGATTCTGGTGCTGAATCGCTACTAGATTCATTGTACCCTGGGAGACAACCATCTACGATAAGCTCCAGCACAAACGGGAGACGGTGAAACTGTTTTAAGGGAAATGTGCTAAGCACATGCCTCGAATCAACATCGCAATCGGTGATTTCGTTCTTTGTATATCTTATTTTATTTTTATTTATTTGTAACACCATTTTATATATATATATATATATTATGTCATTTTAAGACAAGAATATCTAACAATACATTCATTATATTTTACTTTTATTATATTTAATATTCGGTTCAACTTAATATTAAATGATATTTTTACTTTTATATATCCATATATATTATAAATGTTAAAATATATCTATAACTTTTATATTTTAATAAATCACTTTAATTATGTTTAATATTGATTAGGATATATAACAACTAATATACGATTATTAAATAATACATGTGTCCAGATATTATAATTAATTCAAATATTTAGTTCACCCAAACATCAAACACCTTTGAAAAACATGTACAAACAGTTGGAGGTGCACTTAACCAAACTTAAAACCTAAAAAATAAAACCTAAAATGAAAATTTTATTTTGAACGTGTTCATTTCAAATTGTTTCAACATATTATCACTATTTTTAGAAAACATACATAAAGTATATAGACTATTTCAATCATTAAAATGAAGAACAACATTTCAACAATGAAATGAAGAACAACCTATCAAACAATGAAATCACATTTGTATACTCAAATGGGGTTACAAAATAGAGGTGTTTATAAAATGAATTGAAGCTTAGAAATAACTTTAAAAAAGTTCTATAACACCCCTACGAACAATTTTGAAGCAATCCCACATCTCAAAGAAACCTAAACACAAAAATGAAGCTTGAGTTCATTCAATAATGGTGAAAATCGAACGACAGACTCTCTCGCTCTAACTCTTCTTTCTTAACCTTAATAATCGTCATAGGATCCTATTTATAGGAGCCTAAGTTGAGGGTTGGGCTTTTAGGGCGAATTTAGATTTTCCCCATTTTGCATTGGAATGCTTCAAAGGCGAATTTGACTTTTCTAGTGATGAAACGATTTGAAATCCTTGTAGGATTGATAATTGTCTTTTTCAATGGTGTACGTGTTTTTTTATCCATCATGACAAAATAGGCCTCGCCGGACAATTTGTACGTCGAAGTTGGTTTCAGCCCCATGCCTTACTTTCTACTCGCCGCTCTTGTAATATGATACATGAGATTTTTATGATACGATCGACCCTGGTAACATTTCAGAAAAATATTTTCTAAAAGTGTCGATTCGTTAGACAATCCCTTGACTTATCTTCTTCTCAAATCTCATAAATTAGATGAGAGAAAACCATTCTCTCAAGAGTTATCTCATCTTAAATGAGACGAGGAACCGAAAAATAGGATTTTTAACGAGAGCGTTTGTACTTGGCCCGTACAAGTTTTAGATCGATCACGTGCTCAGATGGATCGATCTAATTGACTTTAAAGTCGCCACCTTAGTTTAATTCTCAAAAAACGAGGAAAAAAATTCAGAATATTCTAAATAAAGGTTTGGTGCTTGATTATGTGTAACAAAGTACCTTGACGCTATGACCCACACGCCCGTTTTAAACGGACGATCTTTACTCCAAAATAGTTAGCCATTTGAATGTTAGAGGATTATTACACTATGTTTAATAAGAACTTTTATTGTTCGTGTAAATATTCAAATTTGCATCTATCAAGGGACAGTTGGAATTTAGACTATTTAGATGATTTCCATAATATGAATTGAAATGAGAATTCAAAAATAAAATTGAATAGGTGAGTCCCAAGAATAAAATCGAGTTAGTGGATTTGTCCACATTGGAAAAATAGAAAAATGTAGCATTTTTATGATATATACCTGGATAAATCATATATAATATGATGTTATGATAGTTAAAGTTATAAAGTTTAAAACATTTTATCATACAAGATAAAAAAACAAAGACAATTTTATTTGCTATTAGTTTTTCCATTAATCCAAGTGGGGCTTAATTTATTTGCAAAATGCATTTTATTGCATAAAAATAAATTAATTAATATATGTGGATTAAATATTAATTGAATGAGTCAGTTAAATTATAATGTATTGATATCAACTAACATGTATCCCGTGAATTTACAAATTAAATGAATTGAGAAAATATAGAAGAAATGACATGTAATAGTTTGAACTATTATAATAAACTAGCATTTATACCGTGCATTTGCACGAGTAATAATATAAAAAATCGTAAAAAAATTATTACGGATTTTTAATTTTATTTTTAACCGTTTTAAGTTTATGGGAGGGTTAACCAACAATTTGACTCAAGTATTCATTTACTCTCACATTGTAGAACGATCTCTAAAACAATAGATACAGTTTGAATCCTCAACTCAATTAGTTTGACCTCTAAAGTCCACTTTTCTCCATACTACGAATGAAAGGAAAATGTAAAGACATTAAAATAGCTCAGACGAGACTTACTATATTCATATGAATTATGTCCCCTATCTCTATAAATATGACAGAATCATTCCATTATTGCTCACTAATAATAGTGAAATCTATAGCGCAGAGTCAAAAGAGAATTATGAACGATTAAAAATTATTGATGAACTACCGCGTTCATTATATTTGGCGTTGAATTTAAAATATAAAGTGTTATTAGCCTAGTTGATTAAAGATTAGTACTTGTTTTGTTAGGTTGCAAGTTCAAACCACACTTATAGCACTTTTAATTTTATTTTTAAGTTTTTTAAGTTTATGGGCGGGTCAACCCACAATACGACCCAAGTATCCATTTACTCTCGCATATATATCCAAATTAACTATAACTCTCGACCTGACAATCCGGACACTTTAAAAATTAAGCTTAATTATATATATATATATATATATATAGATTAATAAGTTAAAAAGTTGAACTTATATACCAGAACCCTAACAGATTTCCACTCTAGAAGTCGATAATATTGATTTCAATGATCGAAAGACCCCGAATGAAGATAGACTAAATGAATTTAGAAGATGTGCCATTTGTCTTAGTAACGACAATAAATAACCATTACTGATACATAGGTATCAGTAAGGGAAATAGTTAATCGTTACTGATACCTTGGACTTTTTATTAGTAACGACACTAGGAAACTGTTATTGATACATAGTCATCAGTAAGGGTAATAGATAACCGTTACTGGTACTCTTCCTCTGAAAATAAAAAGGTGGGCTTTATATTAGTAACGACAATAAGAAACCGTTACTGATACATATGTATCAGTAAGGGCAATAAATAACGGTTACTGATACATTTCATTTGGAAATGAAAAGGCGGGTTTTGTACTAGTAACGGCAATATGTGCTGTTACTAATAAAAACTACCTGTAACGATTTAATGACGTCGTTACCGATATAAAGATAATTGTAACGGCTTTATACAGTCGTTACAGATAAAAAATTATAGTAACGGCTCTGCAACGCCGTTACTGAATTTCATTACAGACGGCCCTTTTTTACTAGTGTCTATATATACTTGATTTTATTGTTGGCTAATTGGTTTAGTTCTTTTGATTTTTGATTAAAAGAAGAGAAATAACAATTATTTTGTAATTGTTATTAGGTAAATTTTTTTAACAATTACTTCATTTGATTAAAAATAATCTGTTTGAGAAATTTTGAATTTATAAACTAGAGGGTGGAATGTATTTTACCTTGCCCAATTGATCTAATTTAATAATCATGTGTTTGAATCAATTATCTACTTCACTGTAATGTTTTATTTATTGAA
Organism: Impatiens glandulifera; assembly: GCF_907164915.1. Classification (NCBI taxonomy): domain Eukaryota; kingdom Viridiplantae; phylum Streptophyta; class Magnoliopsida; order Ericales; family Balsaminaceae; genus Impatiens; species Impatiens glandulifera. Next base: position 293,536 of record NW_025918797.1, read on the forward strand.
GCCTAATAAATTTTTATATAGTACTCTTATATAAGAAATTTTCTAAAAGATATGAAATTCTGTAAATATATAAATATAAATATATAAATATATATATATATATATATATATATATATATATATATATATATATTACACAATAAACTCAAATAACGGTCAACCATATTTTAAATAATAAATTGAATGTCTTTTAAGTTTAGTCTTTAATGGTGGAGATCTCAAACGTTTCAAACGTTTTAGCAGTTTTAGTAATCAGGGGTTAGCCTTAAATATTGTTGTTACAGTTTTTCTCTTTAATATTTGTTTTTATTTCTTGTACGTTTTGTTTTCTGTTAAGAGACTATAAATAAAGGTGTGTGTGCTGAATATGAGGTAAGAGAGAAAAGAATAATAAAAAAGTTTGTTTCAGTCTTATAGAAGAAATCCTCAAGAGTCTTTCTATCTCCTCTTCCTCCAAAAGTTTATTTTTCTCAAATTGGTATCAGAGCGCCATGGCAAACAAAGCGCTGGGGCAGATACCACTTCCGCGACTCACCAAAACCAACTTTGATAATTGGAGTATTCAGATTCAAGCTTTACTCGGTGCACAAGACGTATGGGAAGTAGTCGAAGATGGTTATGAAGAACCAGCTGAAACGGGAAATCTTTCGGCGACTCAGTTGAGGGCGTTGAAAGAAACACGAATGAAAGATAAGACCGCTCTATACCTTTTGTTTCAAGCAGTGGACGAGTCGGGTTTCGAGAAAATTGCAGGTGTAGAAAACTCGAAGGCAGCGTGGGACATTTTAGAAAAGGTTTTCAAGGGTGCCGATCGAGTTAAACAAGTGCGACTTCAAACTCTTCGAGGAGAACTGAAGGCCATGAAGATGAAGGAGTCAGAAGGAATTTATACCTACATCACACGTGTGCAAACAGTGGTGAATCAACTCAAACGCAATGGAGAAACCCTCTCCGATGCAAGAGTTGTGGAGAAGATTCTACGGTCATTGACCGAGAATTTCGAAAACGTCGTTTGTGCAATCGAGGAATCAAAGAGTCTGGAAGAGATGACCATTGATGATCTTACTGGTTCTCTTGAAGCACATGAGCAACGAAAGAATAAGAAAAAACAAGAGTTGCTCGAAGAAGCCTTACAAGCCAAGGCAACCATCAAGAAGGACAGAGTAATGTATGCGCAACACAATCGAGGAAGGGGACGCGGTCGTGGAGGTCGTGGTCATGGCCGTAGCGGAGGCCGAGGACGTGGAAACAATTATGAAGAAAAGGATCAATCAAGCCAGCAAAATTGGCGTGGGCGAGGACGTGGTCGTGGGAGAGGCGGCCGGTCAAATCATCCAACTGTTGAATGCTACAACTGCGGAAAGCATGGGCACTACGCAAAAGAGTGCAAATCAAACGTCGAATGTTACAACTGCGGAAAATATGGGCACTAATTTTTACGTAGGGAAATTTGATGAAATGGCCCCCATAACAGGGGAAATTCCAAAAAGGGCCCCCGCCTACTAAAGTTGGCAAAAAGGGCCCTTTTGCCCCGCGAAATGTCGGAAATACCCCTTCGGCGCCATTTCTTACGCTCAAAGACGCGAATTACCAATCACGCGATTCATCTAAATCGCGTGAGTTCATCACCGCGATTTAGATGAAACGCGTGATTGGTAATTCACGTTTTTAAATGTACGCGATTTACCATGCACGCGATTTAATCTAAATCGCGGTGATGAACTCACGCGATTCAGATTAAATCGCGTCCATGGTAAATCGCGTCTTTAGTCGTATATATAATATTTCGGCCCTAATTTAAAACAAAACCACCCCGATTCTCCCTCCCACTCCGACTTCCAAAACCACGTCTTCTCAACTGCCGACTTCCTTCAACATCGATCAAGATCATCGTTCCTCAACATCGTTCCTCGTCCAACATCTTCGACTTTCCACCGTCTATTCGACATCATCGTCTTTCCACCGTCTTTTTGACATATTCCGGTGAGTTTAGGGCTTAATAGTTAGGGTTAGGTGTTGATGTGTATTATTCCGTTTATATTGATTTATATTGATGTATTTAGGGTTTAGGGTTTGGTTCTGGTTTCGTTTATGTGTGTAAATGCTTTTAGGGTATATGACGAGTATTGTATCAGTGTTCTTATTCTGCATGCATGCATTTCACGCTTATTCATTCATTTCTCGTTTAAGAAATGACATTTCCGTTTTTGTTATGTGCTTGTGAAGAAATGGTATTTAGGGTTAGGGTTTAACTTTTGCTGCTTTACTGCACCTTAATAGAATGCCAATGAGACAGGTTTCGTGTTTGTTATGTGCTTGTGAAGAAATGGTATTTAGGGTTAGGGTTTAACTTTTGCTGCTTTACTGCACCTTATTAGAATGCCAATGAGACAGGTTTCGATGTTATATTAAGAAATTTAGTCAACACGTGCTCCTAATTTGCCGTGCTGAATCAAAAGCCATAAATGATCCACACTGTATGTTCACTTTCTTGGACCATATTGCACTTGCTATAGGAAGCAAATATATCTTTCACTTTTACCTTGATTGAATGCATTTCTAAAAGTTGATCAAGTGTTAATATGTTTAATTGGAGGCTGCATCTAGATGAGTGTTCTTATATTGAATACATTGATTGTAAAATCCTTTTTGATGAGTGGATGACTCGGGAATATATATGTGCATCTATACACTAGATGCTATGATTGAACTGGACCAAACTATTTTCTGTCATGATTTATTCTGTTCCATTTTTGTTGTTGGTCTTACTATTTAATTAAATACTTATTTTGTTTTGCTAATTATCATGGTGATCCCATCTTCTTCCTTGTTTTGTAGATGGAGTCCGCTACAATACCCGAGTTTGCTGGGAGGGTATCCTGGAAAACCAATATGGGAAATATTGCTGCCAAGTTTGCCAAGATGAATCTAACTGAAAGGGTAGAGGAAACCCAATTCAGATTCTTATTCAAAGGGCACCCGTTACTGCGTTTCTCAGGAATGATTATACACCACATGCTCCTCAGGAAGTCCAGCTCAAATTCTATGGAGATGAAGTTCCTTGTGAATGGAGAAGAGCTGTGCTTCGGGATGAGGGAGTTTGCATTGGTTACAGGTCTCAATTTTGGGAGATTCCCTACTGAGCAAACAATTTTCAACCAGGTTGAAGAATCTCCAACTTTGGTTCTTAAATATTTTAAACGTATTCCACTTATTAGAATAGCAGACCTTCATTCAAAATTCCTGTCCTGCTCTGATAGGGAAGATGCATGGAAATTGGGGCTGGTATACCTTGTTTCCCATTATCTCTTTGCCCTTGACCCGAGGAGGATAATAAATATGAAACTCTTCAGCATGGTCGATGACATCGACACCTTCCTCAATTTTCCATGGGGAAAGGTGGCCTTTAGAGCAACCATGAAGGGTTTGACCAGAGACCTTGATCGCTACAGGAAGCTGTATCTGCAGAAGAAGGATGCCGCCTCGGGGAAGAAGAAGAACAAAGACAAAGAAAAAGATGTCGATGTTTCTTATACCGTATATGGGTTCGCACTAGCCTTACAAGTGTGGACTTATGAGGTGATCCAAACTTTTGTCCCCAATCTTGCAATTAAAACGACGCTTCAAACTGAAGATCCTGTCTGCCCAAGAATAATACAGTACAAATCAAAGAGGAAGAGCACTGCCTCTGATCTTCAAACTGCCCTGCAAGGCACGATTGTTAAGCAAATGGAATTGTCTGAAGAAGAGAAGATCTTATATGCTGGGGATGACTTTGAAGATATGGGAGGTAATGTTTATGATGTCTTTTTTGATCTTGACTGCAGAAAGAGGAAATTTGGAGATATTGACGATGGAGTTCCTCATAAAAAAACTGTCATGAGGAAGAAAAGACAAATTACTCCAGCCAAAGCCAAACCTTCCACAAGAAGAAGAACCCGCAACCCTACCCCCAGCACCAGCACCAGCAGCTCTTATTCAGTCGAGAGCGCCACGAGTAGAAAAGACGAAGAAGAAGACGAAGACGAAGAATCCTCTCCCCCAACTCCAACAGCAACAACTCCCCACGATAGATGTAGATTGGATCAACTTTCGAAGGAGCTAAATGAATTCAAAACTGTAATGAGAAAGGAACTGACTCTCTTCAAAACTGAAATGAGAAATGAAATAAGGCTCATCAAAACCGAAATGAGAGATGACATAATTCTCATTAAACGGATGTTAAAGCAACTACAGCAAGGGGAGAATGATGTGGTGAACACTGAGGACAATGATGTGGTGATTTTGGAGAAAGACAATGCTGTGCTTGTGGAGGAGAATGAAGTTGAGGTATGTATTTCTTGTATTTCCTTGAATTTGGATAATTGGTGCATTTCTTGCATTTCGACTAATTGCACAGGCTTTTCTGTTTATTGTAGGATGGACAAGAGGAAGACAATGATGTGCTGATTTTGGAGAAAGACAATGTTGGGCTTGTGGAGGATAATGAAGTTGAGGTATGTATTTCTTGCATTTCCTTGCATTTGTATAATTGGTGCATTTCTTGCATTTCGACTTATTGAAGGCTTTTCTGTTTATTGTAGGATGGACAGGAGGAAGACAATGTTGGGCTTGTGGAGAAAAAAATTGTTGAGGAGGACAATGAAAATGAAGAGAAGACAGTTGAAGATGGTGTTAAAATACTGAGGTATGCATTTCTTGCATTTGGTGCAATTCGCGCACTTTTCCTAATTCTTGCATTTGGACTAATTGAAGGGCTTTTCTGTTTATTGTAGGATGGACAGGAAAAAGACATTGTTGGTCTCTTGGAGAAAACCACTGTTGGGGAGGGGGAGGACAATGGCAATGAAGAGCAGACAGTTGAAGATGGTGAAAAAAATTTCGAGGTATGCATTTCTTGCATTTGGTGCAATTCGCGCACTTTTCCTAATTCTTTCATTTGGACTAATTGAAGGGCTTTTCTGTTTATTGTAGGATGGACAGAAAAAAGACATTGTTGGTCTCTTGGAGAAGAACACTGTTGGGGAGGGGTGGACAATGAAAATGAAGAGCAGACAGTTGAAGATGTGGAAGAAAATTTCGAGGTATGCATTTCTTCCATTTGGTGCAATTCGCGCACTTTTCATATTTCTTGCATTTGGACTAATTGAAGCGTTTTTCATGTTTTTGTAGGATGGGCCGTTGTTGGAGATGGAGAATGTTGGGAATTTGGAGGAGAAGACAGTTGAAGATGGGCAAAAAAATTTCGAGGTATGCATTTCATGCATTTGGTGCAATTCGCGCACTTTACCTATTTCTTGCCTTTGGACTAATTGAATGGCTTTTCTGGTTTTTGTAGGATGGGCTTTTGTTGGAAATGGAGAAGATAGTTGAAGATGGGGAACACAATACTGAGGTATGCATTTCATGCATTTGGTGCAATTCGCGCACTTTACCTATTTCTTGCCTTTGGACTAATTGAATGGCTTTTCTGGTTTTTGTAGGATGGGCTTTTGTTGGAAATGGAGAAGACAGTTGAAGATGGGGAACACAATACTGAGGTATGCATTTCATGCATTTGGTGCAATTCGCGCACTTTGCCTATTTCTTGCCTTTGGACTAATTGAAGGGCTTTTCTGGTTTTTGTAGGATGGGCTTTTGTTGGAAATGGAGAAGACAGTTGAAGATGGGGAACACAATACTGAGGTATGCATTTCATGCATTTGGTGCAATTCGCGCACTTTACCTATTTCTTGCCTTTGGACTAATTGAAGGGCTTTTCTGGTTTTTGTAGGATGGGCTTTTGTTGGAAATGGAGAAGACAGTTGAATATGGGGAACACAATACTGAGGTATGCATTTCATGCATTTTGTGCAATTCGCGCACTTTACCTATTTCTTGCCTTTGGACTAATTGAAGGGCTTTTCTGGTTTTTGTAGGATGGGCTTTTGTTGGAAATGGAGAAGACAGTTGAAGATGGGGAACACAATACTGAGGTATGCATTTCATGCATTTTGTGCAATTCGCGCACTTTACCTATTTCTTGCCTTTGGACTAATTGAAGGGCTTTTCTGGTTTTTGTAGGAAATGGAGAATGTTGGGAATTTGGAGGAGAAGGTGGAGGAGCAGGTGGAGGAGCAGGTGGAGAAGCAGGTGGAGAAGCAGGTGGAAGACAATGAAGATGATGTTGAAGAGAAGGTTGAAGAGAAGGTGGAAGAGGAGGTGGAAGAGGATTTCGTTGTGAAGAGGGGTAGGAAGGGGGGCGCAGAGGGGTAGGAGGGTGGTGCAGAGGGTGGAGGATAATGAAGATGAGGTATGCAATTCTTGCATTTGGACTAATTGAAGACTTTTGTTGCCTAATTCAATGATTTCTTTGTAGGTGGACGATGATTTCGTTGTGAAGAGGGGTAGGAAGGGGGTGCAGAGGGGTAGGAAGGGGGTGCAGAGGGGTAGGAAGGGGGTGCAGAGGGGTAAGAGGGTGGTGCAGAAGAAGGTGGACGATCATTTCGTTGTGCAGAAGAAGGTAGAGAAGAAGGAGGACAAGCGGATAGATGAGGATGTGGTGGTACTGGAAGATGCATCCCACATCCTATTTAAGAGAAAGAGGACGGCGTCGAAAGCTGTACTTAGTCCCTATGTCGTCCCTCGGCCAAGAAAGAAGACGATTGTTGTGGATCCTATGTCGACTTGTAATGAGCAACTGAGGAAAGAGTTCAGGAAAGAATTTGCGAAAGGGGCTACATTTAAAGACGTTCAACTCCCTGATGGTGCTGGAGACCTTAAGTTCTTCACTACAATTCTGAGGTTAAATAAGTGGCTAACTGATGTGGAGATGAATGCAGCAATTTGTCTGCTAAGAGCAAGAGCAGTCGCCTACCCTAAGTCGTACCCGGAGGATTTCACCATCTTAGATTGCCAGTTTGGCCCTTTGGTTACTTCATACTATGACGAATTTGTTGCTGACTCGGTTGATCCAGAAAAACCAGAAGGCCATACTTTCTCTGACGTCTTTTACCACTACCACTGGGGTAGAGAAGATAAACATATGCCCGGTTGGAGCAGTGTTGATGTTATTTACTTCCCCCTCAACCTCAACAACCTACACTGGGTACTGTGTGTTATTCGATTGCAAGAATGGAGAATTGATGTTTATGATTGCGATCAGACAATTTTCAATGATGAAGAATTAGGAAAATACTTGAAAGCCATTTGTGAGATGTTGCCGCCCTTCCTTCATAAAGCAATGTCTGAAGTTGAAATGGCCAGGTATCCTAACATGATAAATGAAACTTTTAGATTTCATAGAATCCCACACCCTGAAGTACCAAAAGCAGAATGGAGTGGGGACTGTGGCGTTTTTGTATTAATGTATTTAGAGTACCTGACTGCTAAACTTGGTCTAGAAAATTGCATATCAAAGAATATGCAAGTATATAGAGAAAAGTGGGCAGTCAGGTTGTACCACCAGATTTTAGAGCCATGAAGTTGTAAACACTGAATTATTGTTGTATATTGTTTTGTAAACACTGAATTATTGTTGTAACATGTTTTGTAAACACTGAATTATTGTTGTATATTGTTTTGTAAACACTGAATTCACGTGTTTATATATTTAACGTGGTTGTAATAGGTATCATAAAATTCACGTGTATTGTAATATAAGTCACGTGAATTATATAAACACATGTATTACGTGTATTGTGTTCTGGAATATACCAATATAATTCACGTGGTTGTAATATAATTCACGTGACTTATATAAACACGTGTATTACGTGTATTATGTTCTGGAATATCCCAATATAATTCACGTGGTTGTAATATAATTCACGTGGTTGTAATATAATTCACGTGTATTGTATTACGCGTGATTCATAACTCACGTGTATTACAATATGACTCACGCGTATTGTAATATTACAATACACGTGAATTACATTACAATACACGTGAATTATACACGTGAATTACATTACAATACACGTGAATTAGCATTGTGCAATATATATGCGTGAGTCACTCACTGTATTGCCAACCTGTATGGAAATATCTGTATACAAATTTCAATCACCATACAATATTCGAAAACCAACAACAATCAATCACCATACAATATTCGAAAACCAACAACAATAATCAGTATACAATATTCAAAATTGCACAGACAATATTCATGTTTGTGGCTGAGATGATGGCGGCTGAGATGATGATGCTCTTGCAGCTCTTGCAGTAGAGGGTGCAGGCATTACTGATTTGCATGTTGCCCTGTTGTGACCCTGACCACCACATGAGCTACATCTTCTCGGCACCTTACGAATTTCACCTTGGGATGACCTACGCTTTGTTTGAGGACGCCCTTTCTTAACCTTAACAGGTGGTTTAAGGCACACTCGTTGCTTGATATGTTCTGGAATATCCCAATACTCTTCATGACAAACTGGATATATTGTTTCCGCGTAAGCATTGACCCACATTTCACTTGAGTAATACCTGAAACATAACAATTGAACATGTGAGAAATAAAGTTAGTTAGATAAATTCAATAGCAAATAATCTAAAGTAAACCTTGAGCAGAACTCATAGGCATCCAATCTATGGGTACGTGAAGCAGCCAGGGCATGAGTGCAAGGAAGACCAGATACATCAAATACCCTACAACTACAACTCATTCCTCTCAAGTCAACTTTATAATCAGATTCACCGTCATGGACATAAAACTCGAAACGGTTAAGTGGATGAACGTTATATAATCTGGCCTTCTCAGCTTGATCACGTAAGAACTTTTCATAATAAAAAGATAAACGTTCATTGTGATTGGAAGCTTTTTCTCTTCGACTGTTAAACCAATCTTGTAATGTGAATCTTAAATAATCAGCTAAGATTGATATGGGATACTTTCTAGCTTCCCTACTTTGACTATTGAAGCTCTCAGCGTAATTACTTGTCATTTGATTGTATCGTTTACCCGGAAAAAATGCACGACTCCATCTCTCAAACCCAATATCTGCCAAATACATAGCAATACGAGGGTCCTTAGCATTGATCTTGTCAAAATGCTGATTAAACTTCAAGATTGTGTATGCTTGAGAAGCCAAACCAAATCGGCGTGGCAGTGATCGGTTTTGAATTTGGCCATAATATTCATCTTGATATGATATGTGCACGCACCGTGGTCAGCTTCTGGAAAAAACAGCACACAAGGCATTGGCCGATGCTTGGGTGTCTATCAGATACAAACACGAGATCATCAACCAATCCAATTGCATCTCTAAGTTTTTGCATGAAATAAGTCCAGGAGTGTTATTTTCAGAATCAACAACGCCGAATGCAACAGGATAGAGTTGTTCATTCGCATCTAATGCTATCGCCACCAATAGCTGACCTCCAACCTGTGCTTAAGAAAACTGGCATCGACGCACAATACTGGACGAACAACAGTTTTTGAAACCCCCTAATTGAGCAGCCTAAGGACATGAAACATATACCTGAAAATGACCGTGCTCATCCGTCTGGATGTCTGTTATGGGTACCCGGATTGTTCTTCTCCAACATGTACAGGTATGATGGCAATTACCGTAAGAATCTTCTACAGTTCCTCGCACCGCCATTAGGGCCTTTTCTCTAGACCGCCAAGCCTTATTATAAGACAACTTTATTCCATAAGTAGTCTGTATGTCTTCCATTATTTTCTTGGGCATGTGGTCATGGTGATGGTCCATGTACTTGCTCTCATGCATTCCCCAAACACCATGCTGGTGCTGGCCTTTGATTCTCTTGCTCGTCACAATGAACAGGTATGATCTTTTACGAATTTACGAATCTCAAACATTTCCGAGGAATTTACTCTGACAGCACGCAGTCTCCACTTGCAATTCTTATCCAAACATTTCACAACCCAAAGTCTTTTTTGACTTCAAACACTTTGAATTCAAAATGATTAGTCATGGCATATTTATATAACCTCAGCTGAAGTTCTTTTTTATTCTCAACCAAAGAACGACTTTCCAATCCGATTCCGGTACTTACTGCCTCATGTAAAGGATTTTCACTACTTGGTATGCTACTAGCAACCCATTCACTGCAGATTGGTTGAGTACGACACAACAACTTGTTTTGTTGGGTACTAGGAACCCAAGAACCGCTTGGATTGGATTGGTACTAGGAACCCAATCAGAACTACTAGGCTGGGTAATAGGAACCCAATCATCATCAGCTATCATCCCCCACATTCAGACGCAAATGTTCATCTTCAATGTCATTTTCAAAGAAAACCTCACGCTGCATCGGGAAACGTCGGGGTCATCATTTCTGGAACAGCTACACTTTCTTGAGTTGGTAGTGACTTCTCTACTAAGGATACACACAATGGAGTGCGGTTGTGGACTGAAACTGCTTCATGTAAAAAAGAAACTCCACATCCACATCTTTTTTATATCAGTTATATAAGAAAAATTTGGCAATCATGCCAGGAGCATTATACTTGGCTTGAAGCAATAAATCATATCTAGATTGTCACATCGTAGCAGAATAAATTGATTCAAACTACATTGGGCATAAGTAGAATTTTGGGGAACAATCATACCGCTGTTTGACTTTTGTAGAAAAATGAGTAAGATCGTCCGTTAGTTTTCCACTTCCCATCAAAGTAAAGAAGTACAGTTACTTGAGCGCAATTGAAAACAGTTCAACAACATCACAAGAATTCAAAAAAGTAGTTATTCTAAGTTGGATTTTAAAAGCCTCCAAATTTTAATCTGAAAAGATAATACAATTAATATATTATGTTAATTAAGAAAAATTATCTTTTGTACATATCATTTTGTCTATCAAAAACAACTTTAAATAAGAACAGTATGCAGCTACAGAGACAACAAATCCTAATCCTAAACCCTCTCTATCATAATTAAAGCTATAATTATTGTGTTAACCATAGGATGATGATAGGTAAATTGAGAATTTAGTCAAGGGTACAACACATACAAGTAAATAGACACCAAACTAAATAACATCTTCAATAAGTCTTCAAATTGAACCAACTTTGTTTCTTACAAGACTCTAATGAAATCAAGTCTATCAGTACTAACAAATAATAACATATAACAATTGTTAAGTGTAAATGAACTAACTGAAAGAGAAATATGATTGAGTAAAGACTGTTTATACCAAACCATATATATACCCAGCTTTATACTCTATCAAGTTCAAAATTTATCATCACTTGTTAATAATAAGCCAAGGTTCAATATATAAGAAACAAGCCATAGAAGTACCGGTTAGGGTTTGATGATAAACAATTTCAGATATTATTCTTCTTTCCATTCAATTCATTTCTTCTATCTGAATCTGTCATCTCTCTTACTCTCTTAGTAATGATAACTAAGAGTGTTTACGTAATCAATCATTTCAATCATCCACAAATTACCCTTACTTATTTGAATAGCATTTTAAATATTACATAAACATACCCATTTGAGAACGAAGAGTAGTGGGTAAGCTGCTGCGCTCGTGGTCGGGTTGTTCAGGGTATCGTGGTGTCGTCGTAGTCGTCCGCTGCTGCTGCTCGGTCGAGTTCTTCAGGGAGGGTCGAGTCGGAGTGGCGAAAGCGAGAGGCAGAGAGAAGGGGAAATTAAGGATTAGTGGTTTGTTATAAATTAGGGCACAAAAATAATATATACGATGAAAGACGTGAATTGTTATTCACGTGTTTCATCTAAAAACACGTGAATAAACTCACGCGTTTATTGTGAAATGCATTCACGGGTTTCATCTAAAAACACGTGAATAAACTCACGCGTTTTAATGTGAAATGCATTCACGCGTTTCATCTAAAACGCTGTGAGTTTATTCACGCGTTTAGATGAAACCGTGAATAGCAACATTGTTACCTTGTTCCTTGTTGTTTGAGTTATGTGGTGATATGCGTGAATAACAACATTGTTCCTTGTTGTTTGATGATGTGGCGAATAAAAACATGGTTCCTTGTTGTTTGATTATACCAATACACGTGAGTTATGAGGATAAGTTATGATATTGTTAACATAAGTAATAAGCATAAATAGAAGAATATTCAGTAATATAAACCACCATAAATCATAAATATCCAAATTAAGTATGTTATAAACCATAAATATCATAAATATCAAAAATAAGCCATAAATAGAAGAAGAACAGTAAGTCTAACACACTCCAAATTAAGTAAGCAAATGCTTCAAATCACAAGCAGCAACAGATTGAAGCAACTTTGTATGAGGAACAACATGTTCATCCAATATGCTTGACAAAGCAGCCGCTGTCTCAAAAAGCCAATTGTCGGGGAGAACATCAAAATCCTTTTCAATTGATCGATACCTGCTGTCTATCTCGAAGTATACTATTATAGTTTTCGCATCCCTTGGCTCAGCAAATGGATAATCTGGATTATCGATTCTTTAATAGTACAACCTCCGCAACTATTAACTCAATGAGATCCTGTTTGTAAAGTGTGTTGAAATTCCCTACAAATATGAAATAGTAACCGTCGAACAGTTTCGAACGCTGAAAAACCAACAAAGAAGCTAATTTCGTTATCATGCAAAAAAAGAAAAAGTACAAGATAGGAGGAATAATACCAAACCACATATTCACAACAGAAGTCTGCCTTTTCTAGGACCACCTTGGGCTCCCTGATTATCATGTTTAACCTCATAAGGTTCCTCATCAACACAGTTTTCTGTTTCCAATGATGATTTTATCCCTAAAAACTGTGTATGAAAATAATTTTTAATCTAATTTAACAGACATATGTATGAAATAATCTGTAACAGAGACTCACCATCAATAGTAAGGACCCATTTCCCGTTCAGAATTGCCTTCAATACTTTTTGAGTTCGGCCCGCATGCACCATTGGGATCAGTGTAAGCAATAACATGAGTTACATCTTCTCTCCACTTCGGAGACACCCTTGCACCAAAAGTGCGAGCAAATTCAACTATCACAACTGTGTAAAACAATAATATAATGGTTATTACATACAAAACTAGTTAATATGGACATAGTAGAGAGAATAGAACATACATTATTTTCAGGTGATAATTGATTGGGACATAAGGTCATAACAGTGTTTGTTGCCTGCATATTATAAAAAAAAAAAGAGTTGAACGAACTGAGAAAACAATTTTATTAAAATCCATTTTAATACATACCATTTTGTTGAACGAACTGAGAAAACCACACGGCAGCTCCTGATCTAAATACTACAATATCCATCATTATAAACAGCAGAATATACATCAATAGCTAACCATACAATATTCATGTAATTGAAAATCAACAATCAATCAGTATATATAGGAAAAACCAAACCTTAAACCCTAAATACAACAATATCCATGAATATGAATGGCAGAATATACATCGAAACCTAACCCTAAACATAAATACTATAATATCTATCAATATAAATGGCAAAATATACATCAAAACCTAACCATAAACCTAAATACATCAATATCCATTATAAACAGCATAATATACATCAAAACCAAACCCTAAACCTAAATACATCCATATAAATGGCAGAATATACATCGAAACCTAACCCTAAACCCAAATACTTCGATTACATAGGAAAACGGCATAATATACATCAAAACCAAACCTTTACCCCTAAATACACCAATATCCATGAATATAACGGTAAATATACATCACAACCTAACCCTAAACCTAAATACTTCGATATACATAGGAAACGGCATAATATACATCAAAACCAATCCTTTAACCCTAAATACATCCATATCCATGAATATAAACGGTAAATATACATCAAAACCTAAGTCTAAACCCTAAGCCCTAAACTGACCTGATGATGTTGAAGAACGATGATGTTGGAAGGATCTCGAAGATGTTGAGGAACGATGATGTTGAGGAACAATGATGTTGAGGAACGCTGATGTTGAGGAACGATGATCTTGATGGATGTGGGAATGGAAAGTCGGCCGCAGTCGGAGTGGGAGGGAGAATCGGGGAGGTTTTGTTTAAAATTAGGGCGTGAAAATTATATATAAGACTAAAGACGCGATTTACCATGGACGCGATTTAATCTAAATCGCGTGAGTTCATCACCGCGATTTAGATTAAATCGCGTGCATGGTAAATCGCGTACATTTAAAAACGCGAATTACTAATCAGCGTTTCATCTAAATCGCGGTGATGAACACACGCGATTTAGATGAATCGCGTGATTGGTAATTCGCGTCTTTGAGCGTAAGAAATGGCGCCGAAGGGGTATTTCCGACATTTCGCAGGGCAAAAGGGCCCTTTTTGCCAACTTTAGTAGGCGGGGGCCCTTTTTGGAATTTCCCCTGTTATGGGGGCCATTTCATCAAATTTCCCTTTCAATTTCTCTTTATTAGTTAATACAATGTGAATGTGAGGCATATATTGAGACATATAATACATTCTACGAGAAAACTCAAACAAATGTCTATAAATCAACTAGTGTCACCATTTTTTTTACATTTGATTTGGATCCTATAAAAAGTATTAATTTCTATAATTTTTTATTTAATTCATATAAAAATACAATAATTGATTTTAACTATTTTTATTTTTTATTCAAATTTATATGATAATAAAAGATATTTTAAATAGACCCAATATACTTGAAAATTATTTGTTAATTCAATTTTTTATAACTTTATTCAAATTATTGAAATCATTTTATAAGATTTTTAAAATCTAAAATCTTTTTTGAGATGAAATAATTAAAAAAATAGATCCAGTATATTTGATAATTTTATTATTTTTTAAATATTAATTGTAACTTTATTAGTTAATATTTAGATATTTTATTTATTATGGTCAAAATCTTCCCATTTATTATTGTCAGAATTTTTATGCAATTAAATAAATATATTTAATAACTTTATATAATCTTTATAGCTTTATTTTAATACTTGGATCATTTAATTTATTATTTTTATAATCTCAATACAATTTTTTATTTCAAAGAAAATTTCAGAATTTGAAAATCTCTAAAATAATTTATAATCTGAATAAATTATAAGGATTTAAATTAACAAATAAGTTATAAATATATTAGGTGTATTTCACATACAAATTAAAAATTAAAGTGTTAAACACAATTATTCAATCTTCAATATAAATTTTCTTTAACAGATATTTAATAAAAAGTCTATGACATAGCTTGAGACAGTACTTTGAGGAATAGAGAGGCACTTTGGGAATTGGAATAAATATCTTTTATTATTTTTTATATTTAAAATTAAAATGTATAGAATAATTGTTTGAATCATATTTTCAATTGACCAGGACTTATTTTATGTTGGTTATTTGAAGATTAAAAAAAGTAATATTATTGAATAAAAATATATTTGTTGTTTATTTTCAATTTATTAAATTATTATAATTGTAATCTCGAGAATAGTTCCCTCGCACTTAGCACGTGTTTGGAGTACATGTGGTGGTACGAGGAGCCTAAGATGACTCGAGGTTCGATGCGTTTCAACCTTAATTTGGGTGCTAGACATTTTTATAAATAAAATATTATTTTTAAGGACTTTGACAATATTGATTGCGTTTGAAATTATTTATGAAAAAATAATTAATTTTATTCAAATTTTTATAATTTGAAATTTTTTGGTAATCAAATAATAACTTGATTTAAAATTCAGTTTAAATTACAAACATAATTAATTTAAGACAAAATTATTTATTTGAAAATAAGTCTCCAAATGATTTTAAAAAAATAGTAAATGATATGTGTATTATCGTACTTTATAAAGTTTTCATAAGGAGTTCGTTTTTTGGTTACACTCAGGAAAGGGCTTTGGCGCTCTGTCCCCCGCACCCGTCAAAACATTTTTTTTTTAAAGTCTAGCTATTAAAATATTTATTTATAATATTTATTTCCTTTAACTAGTAGTCCGGGAGTCCTAAACAAGGAGAAGTTTAAATTACGTAAATAATTTTATAAAATTATTTAGACGGACCTACATACGATTGCGGTGATATAAGATTGAATAAAAACCCTGAAAATATCAGAAAAGTATTATAATTTAAAAATAAATTCCAAACGGGGCCTTAGTAAAAATATTTATTTGGAAAATATCTCGAAAATATTTAAATATCATTTTCTAACCTCTCGGGATTATTTGAAAATGAATTGGGGTTCCAAAATTACAAAAATTTTAATTTTTAAAAAGTGGAATCAAACAGGCCTTACGACCGAAATCCTAGGGCTTGGGTCCGTTTTTACCGACTGGACCCGGTCTAGACCAACAGTTGTCTAGATCGAGGCTCGTGACACCCGGTCAAAAGACTTGAGGGTTCAACCCTAGGGTTCGGAAGGCTCGGTCTTGAACTAGATTGTTCGATCCTAAGTCTGGGAGTCTCGGTCCCATATTTAGCTTCCTTATTTGTATGACTTGGGAGTCTCAGTCCCAGGTCAGGCCTCTTGGTTCTAGGTTAGAATCCTCGGTCGAATTCATCGGTCCTTACTCAAGAACACCAGTCATTGGTCTCGGTCCTAAGTCAATTTTCTCGGTCCTTAGCCTCGATCAAGACCGAGAGTTCTCGGACCTACTTCTCGGTCTCAGTCTTAAAGGACTCGGTCGTCGAGGTCCGAGTGTTCTTCATTTGGTATGAAGAATTACAAGTTTATAACTTTTGATACATACATGATCTATATGCTGTAAACAACTCATATAAATATAGGGATCATGATCCCTAACCCTAAACCCTATCAATCGAGATCTACAAAGATCAATTTTTAAAAAACTTCAGTTGAATCAAACAAGATCGGGATGGATGTAATATGATCTGAAAACCATCATAACATGTATACAAACATCTTAAACAACTATTTAGAAAAAATTAAGCGTAAAGCTCAAGAACATGAAATTCAAAATTTCTAGATTTTCAAATTGATTTTGGTTTATTCGATTAAGTTCGATTTGATAAAATCTCTTTCAAAACAAAGTTTAGAAATCATCTTAGGATCAATCTCGACTACACACATTACAAAATTGACAATGAAATAAGTTCTACCCAATTGAAATTAAAAAATTCCATTCTTAATCACAATTCAAATTATAACTAGCCTGGAATCTTAATATTAATTAGATAATACTCCAATGACTTCAAGTAAACTTTTCAGAACTCGGGATCGAAGCTAAGATCACCAGAATGATTTCTTCAAAAATCAATCGTCGGAGCTTCGTTGGAGATCTTTGTACAGACTATGATTGTGGATTTTTCTTGGATGAATTGGAAGAAGAACTCGTAAGGACTATTTATACCCGAGCTAAGTCGGTTTCATAAACGAATTCAATTTCAATTTCTCTTCTGAAAATGCTTCTTCTTTTTTGTGTTGTCTTCGGCGGCCTAGCTAAAGTATAGGTTTTGAATTCTTACCTTAGGGGTAATGATGGCAATGAAGAGACGTCTCGCGGTTGAAATCTTGAGGAATAAAGATGGAAGACGGAGGAGATAAGGTTTCTAGAAGGTCTCCAGCGTCGATCGTGGGCCTCCGACATCCGCGAAGGAGACGAACAAAATGACGTCATTATGTTTTAAATGAACACTTCGTTACGTTCCGTCCATTTCCTGGCCTTCCGTTTAGCGTTTGTGCTAACGGGGTTAGCGTCCCTGTTAGCTGATCTTGTGTGCATTTGGGCGCGTGCGTTCTTGGCTACAACCGGCATGCTTAACTTCTGTTAGATCAAATTGACCGGTCAATAAGAACTTAACAAAACATACTTATTGTGCAGGAACGATCAAGAATTCCAACAGGTCAAGAAATCAAGCCGGATAGAAGAAACAAAATCCAAAATCTGAAGCTATCCGGTTGAACTAAACAACCTGCAAACATAATCAGTTAAAGTGAAGAACGATCAAGAATTCCAACCGGTCAAGAAATCAAGCCGACTAGAAGAAGCAAAATCCAAAACCTGAAGCTATCTGGTTGAACTGAAAAACTTGTAAACATAATTAGTTGAAGTGAAGAATACAATCCAAATCCAACGAGAAGACTATTTAAAGAAAGAAGTCAAGGATATCAAATTGAGAACAATGTACAAATTGGTGCAAACAAATACTTTGAGTATATGCAGAAGATTACATCAAATGATCAGACTGTAACATTGTCATATTCATACAAGTATGATGATATGTTGCAGGCTGCAGAAGATTGCCTGAAGAAAAGTTACCATTTTGGTATAAGTCAAAGGAGCAACTTCCCAGGTGCAAGCAACTGTCCAACCGAAAGTTGCTATAATCAAGCAAAGACAAAAAGTCGGTCTGATTCATACCTTAAACACATTTAATGCTATGATGATCCTCTACTCAACCAATCAGATTCAAGGATTACCCTGAAGGTATCCGTTGAAGAAATGTGACCGTTGGCACATTTCACCTATAAAAGGAGGAACTAAAGAAACAAGAAAAAAAACAACAATTTGAGATTGTCTAAGTGATAAAAAGCCCTTTATCTCTCTAAAAGATTGAAAGCTTAAGTGTGTATTTGTGAAGTGTATTACAATTCTTGAGAGAATTGTACGAGTGATTATCGAGCAGTAAATAAAACTCGATCGTGTATTGTGTTTGAGTATTCATTATTCACCCTTCTCGTTGTTTGAGAAGAAGCGGTGACGTAGGAGTTTTATCTCCGAACACCCATAAAAACCTGTCTCATACTTTATTTCGTACCGGTTTTATATCCTAACCGACTAATACCATACTAACCGCCCTACTAATTTTTAAACCGATACTCTCCAAATCTCATCTTTATTCATCCTGTGTGTGGTTGCTTCAATCTGAAACAAACCACTTCTGCACTTGAACTCGGTTCAATGGTTTGTGACAGCTTGTGTAGTATTGAAACAAGTGTTAATTCTTAACCGAATTAGCGCCAACCGTTGAGTGTTGTTAGAGATTATCCTTTATCCGGACCCCGATCCACTATTGGCGATCTAGATCCTAACAATTGGTATTAAAGCAGTTAGTTTCAATACTCAAGAAACACGGAGCAAGCAAGCATGACTTTCAGCGAGAAACCTCCAATGCTAGAAGGAGACGATTTCGCTAACTAGAAAATATGCATGCATATGCACCTAGTCATTATGGATGATGAGATGACATTCATTTTGTCTGATGGACCGATAAAGATTGAGAAGGATAGAAAGGAATGGAAAGTTGATGATAAAAGAAGAAACAATCTGGATAATCACTGTAGAAGCCACTTCTTCAAGTCTCTAGACATAAACACTTTCAGTAAGGTCAGAGAATGCAAAACTGCAAAGGAGGCATGGAAAATAGTGATTCAACTCTATGAGGGAAATGAAAGAACCAAGGAAAACAAGATAATGGTGGCTACCCAGAAGTTTGAAAACATCAAAATGAGGCCAGGTGAAACCATGAAGGAGTTCAGTGAACGTTTCACAAATGTGGTAAATGAGCTGTCGGTTCTCGGAAAGAAATATGATAACAAGGAAACAATCATCAAAACTTTGAGATCTCTTCCTAGTGCATGGGATATAAAGACAATGGTGATGAGAGAATCAAACTGCCTAAATAAGATGAAGCTACACAATGTATTTGAGAATCTGAAGGCATATGAGTTCGAAATGAGATCCAAGATCGAAAATGAAGTATCAACGTCAACCGCTACTAAGGCACTAGTCACATCCATAGAACCAACGACCTCTATACAAATCAAATCCGTAGAACAATTCTCTGAGATGCAATGGCAATGCTCGCAAAGAAGTTTGGCAAATTCATGAAGAAAAGCCAACCGACAAACAACTACAACTATAACTACGGTGATAAATCTAATGTTAGGTGTTATAATGTGATGGTTTGGGACATTACAGGTGGGAATGCAGAAAGCCAAGACGGGATGACCGGAAACCGGATGATCAGAACCAACGAAACAACTACCCACAAATCGGTGAAGGAAAGGAAATTCAGAAAGCAATGATAGTCGATGATGGAGGAAGCCTATGGGCCCATAGTGACAGCGATGATGATGAAATTTCTTGCCTCATGGCAAATGAGAAACATGTATTTGATTTTTTCTGTGATGAATTTACTAAAGATGACCTAGTTACTACACTAAATGCCATGATAACAGAGTATAAATATCTATCAACAATAGTACCAACCCGGCTTAATTTTGGAACCGACCCCTTAGCACAAGTCCGGCCCAACCTTGAAACCGAAAGTGTTCAACACGATGAGATCATAGAAATCGAGGCAACACCTGAACTATCCTCTAAGAATAAACAACTCGAAGAGTCAGTTCAAGAGTTGACCGAAAAAAGATGAACGAACTGAGTACTTAATGGCAGCATGGAAGAGATCTAGTGAAGCAGTTAGTAAAATGGCGAGCTATCGAAGACCCTATAAGTGTAAATTTGGTCTCGGTTATGATAGTAAAACACCCACCCAACACAAACCCCTCAGCGTATTGAATCTCACTAAAGACAAGCTTCCATTCATAAGCTTTGTTGAGAGCTCTTCAACCAACACTGAATCATCTCATGATTCAAAATTAGCTAAGGAAATAACATATGTGGGTCCAACCGACACAATCAAATGGTCTCGTCTGGAGAGAAGAACATCTACTCAACTAAACAACAGGTACCCATACTACACCGACCAAATCTCACCTCAACATCACAAGGCACCAATAAATAGACAGAAACACACCAAACCTAGCGCATGTAGAACCATCAAAACCATCTCTGGGAAAATTATGCGAATAATCAAAGTATGGATACCCAAGGGATTAATCAAAGTATGTATTTTACAGGTTATGAAGAAGCGGCTAGGAAATTCTGAGTGGTATCTGGACAGCGGTTGCTCCAGACATGACTGGAAACAGCAATCTTCTGACCGACATTAAAATAGAAGTCGGTTCAATGATAGTCTTTGGTGATAACTCAAGAGGTAGAACTGTGGGCAAGGGTAAGATTGTCCATGGTAATTTAACAATTAACAATGTACTTTTTGTTGAAAATTTACACTTCAATCTGCTAAGTATTATTCAAATGTGTGACGCTGGATATACTGTAGAATTTCATAAACATGCATGCTTAGTTAAAGATTCTCAGGGTAACACATTACTAACCAGAAGTAGGCTAGGAAATATCTACAAAGTAGACTGGAAGAATGATATTGAATATCCTGTTTGTATGGTAGCTAGAAACGATCAAACCTGGTTGTGGCATAAGAGATTAAACCACCTAAACTTCAAGACTAAAAACTATATTCGCACTAAAAAGCTAGTTGAAGGAATTCCTGACATAAGATTCAATAAAGAAAAAGTATGTTCAGCATGTCAAAATGGTAAACAGACTATGTCAACCTTTAAGAGCAAAGGAAATATTCAGTCTAACCGATGTCTGGAACTTCTTCACATGGATTTATTTGGACCTATTAAGTCACCAGCTTAGGCGGTATGCATCACACTTTGGTTGTTATTCATGATTACTCTAGATATACATGGGTCATATTTTTGGCTTCCAAAGGTGACACCGTATCTAATTTAATTACACTGCTTAAACATTTACAAAATGAGAAATCATCACGTATAAATACCATTAGAAGTGATAGAGGAACCAAATTTACACATAGTACTTTAAATGCATTTCTTGAGTAATCCGGCATTAGACACGAGTTGTCAAGTGCTAGAACTCCTCAACAGAACGGCCTGGTTGAGATAAGAAACCGAAATCTCAAGGTAGCCGCGAGGTCTATGATAGCCGATTCAGGTATTGCTCAAAAAAAATGGGCCAAAGCTATTAGTATTGCATGTTATACACAAAAGTGGTCTATGATTAACAAGCATCGCAATAAAACACCATACGAAGTATTTTGATAGAGTTCCTAACATTCGGTACTTTAGGATTTTCGGTTGTAAATGCTACATTCACATAAATGGAAAAAGTTACTTAAATGTGTTTGATGCAAAATCTGATGTTGGGATAATGCTAGAATACTCAGCAGTTAGTAAGGAATATAGATAATACTAGAACTTCAACTGTGGAAGAATCTTTTCATGTTGTATTTGATGAATTAGTTGAAAGTAACACTGCATCATTCTTTGATCTACACAACAGATTGGAAAATCAAATTATCCATTCTGATAGTGAAAATGAAATTCCAGTTTTCAGAAGATTTGTCCATGATCAAAGGGGTATTGTTGAAACCCAGTCGGATCAAGCTGCCAAACAACAGGAAGCTGACACCTCAGTCTCAACTGAGGAAATCGGTCGGTCTAACATTATTGTTCAGCCTACTGATGTGTCTAGCCTTGATCAAATAACCAGTAATTTGGTAGACATCTCTAAACCGAATTTCAAAAGGAACATAAACCATCCTCCTGAGTTTATTATAGGTAACCTTCACTACCCATCCGAACTAGGCGACAATTACTGGAAGAATATGAAAACTCCGCCTTCATATCCCAGATTGAGTCGAAAAAGGTGGATGAAGTATTATTAGATCCGGATTGGATTTTAGCAATGCAAGAAGAGTTAAACAAGTTTGAGAGTAATAAAGTCTGGTACTTAGTTCCTAAACCGAAAAATCAACCGGTTATTGGAACTAGATGGGTATTTAGAAATAAGCTCAATGAAAACGGTTTGGTTACGAGGAACAAAGCTAGATTAGTGGCACAAGGATACAAACAGGAAGAAGGCATTGATTTTGAAGAATCATTGCTCCTGTAGCTAGAATTGAAGCCATTAGAATTTTTCGAGCATTTGCTGCTTTCAAAAATTTTAAGGTGTTTCAAATGGATGTTAAAAGTGCATTCTTAAATGGTGAATTACATGAAGAAGTATATGTTGAACAACCACCCAGTTTTAAGAATTTTGACCTGATTAATCATGTGTATCGACTAAACAAAGTCCTTTATGGTATAAAACAAGCTCCTAGAGCTTGGTATGATACCTTAACAAAATTACTGATCAATCATGAATTCACCATAGGTTCAGTAGATAAGACCCTATTTAAATTCGAGAAGAAAGAACATATTTTACTTGTTCAAATATATGTAGATGACATCATTTTCGGCTCAACTGATCCTAATCTATGCGACAAATTTTCAAAACTAATGACTAAAAAGTTTGAAATGAGTATGATGGGAGAATTAAGCTTCTTCCTAGGTCTTCAGGTTCGACAAATCGAAGGAGGAACATTCATCAATTAGTCTAAATACACAAGGGAATTACTAAAGAAATTTGGGATGGAAACATGTTCCCCTGCCTCCACTCCAATGAGTTCATCAATCAAGCTGGACAAAGATGATGACGGTCAGGGAGTAGATTTGACAGCCTATCGTGGAATCATCGGTTCACTTTTCTACCTGACAGCAAGCCGACCGGACATATTATTTGCGGTCAGAGTATGTGGAAGATTCTAGGCTAATCCTAAACAATCTCACTACACAACCTCCAAACGAATTCTGAAATATCTAAAGGGAACCCCTGAAGTCCGACTGTAGTATCCGAAGGACTCCAGTTTTAATCTAACAAGTTACTTTGATGCAGACTATGCAGGATGTAAAGTTGATAGAAAAAGTACCAGTAGAACATGTCAATTTTTAGGAGATCGGCTCATTTTATAGTACAGTAAGAAGCAAACATTGGTTGCTACGTCAACCGCAGAAGCTGAATACCTGGAAGCCGGAAGGTATTGTGCTCAACTTCTATGGATCCAACAGCAACTAAGAGATTTCGGTATCACCGCCGAAGAGTCTCCAATATTCTGTGACACACAAGTGCAATAACAATCACATATAATCCGGTTCTACATTCAAGAACTAAGCATATTGATATAAGACATCATTTCATCCGAGAACATGTCCAACAGAAGCACATCCGGTTAGAATATGTATCAACCGACCAACAAGTTGCCGACATCTTCACAAAGCCTCTACAGGAAGCTATGTTTTCTTACTTCATAAATATTCTTGGTCTTGCAGATATGAATCAACTTATCTCTTAAAATCTTTAACCGAAATTATTGAGATATTTTCTTTAAAATGAAAAGTCGGTTCGGACAGACAAAACCAGTATTTCTTCTTATAATGTCGGAAAATGAAATTACCACTGTATTTATTGAAAAACCGCTCTGCTTCTCAGTTGCAGTAAACCGACCAGTTATTTAGTACTTAACCAAATAACTGCATCGGGACTAATAACTGAAAACCAACCAGTTTGGATATACTTTACTTGGGAATATTTGGCTTTCCAACAAAAGGGAATAACTGATTGTGTTTGGACGTATCTGTTCTGAAAAGATTCCTTTTTAAAACAAAGCAGTCATGCCTCAAAAGACGTGAAGATATGATATATCTCACCGTCTAGGCCTATGACTCACACCTTAGGCTATAATCACACCCTATCTTGGTAAGATCTCTTATCCGATGGTTAATAAGATACAACGTGCATCATCCACTAGATAACACCATCAACTGCCTAATATATAAGTTCGATGAACATCAACACATAATCACACATCTAATTATGTTGCAGCTCCTCCTCCAGCCACTAAGAAACCATCTCTTCGGACAACCGGTCATTTTGTTGCATGCACCGATTGTACATTTAATTATGTTGATCTTCTATGTGTTTCTCTTGATTTCCTGTCACACTACTTCACATCGGCTTAATATTACATATTTTTCTTTTATCTATTTTTGGCATATTAAATTCTAGTTGCATGAGAAACTACAAAAACATTAAATTCAGTCGGTTTCCAACTAGATTCTAAACCTCGGTTCCCATGACCAGACAAAACTACCACTTTCTAAGAAATTTGTTTTGAAAACATAAATATTCCTCAAGAATTGATTGGACATCTCATAAATGACAAGAATCTCATAATTAATGTCCTTACATTATCCTTCTCTCATTTACACTCTATTTAAGAAGTCACACTTTCTTTCAAAGATCACAATACATTTTGCAAAGAACACAACCTCCATCTCTTTCAGCACATTCTGAAAAATGTCTCACCCAACACTTCGAAACTTCCTATGTGTTAACTTTGAATCAATGCTCTCCTCTGATGATATTGAAACAAAGGAGATCTTGTTTGAATCACTCATCGACACCAGTCTTCGCGGATTTCTGGAAGAATCCGAATCCATTCTACTTCCTGAGGTATGGAGTCTTTTCCAATGCTTCCATGCTTGACGATCT